>NW_026988417.1:89077857-89682321 GCF_030222135.1 Aotus nancymaae
GTACATACTTATTTTCTTAGGATTATTACTAAAAGTGGAGTTGCTGAGTATTAATTGCTATGTGCCAAGTACTCTTCTTTAGGTACTCTTCTAAGAGTTTAACATCTATTATCTCTGAGTAGAGTGTACTATCTTTATATTAAATATGAGGCATCTAAGGCAGATTGAGTTTAAGTAACTTAACCAAGGTTGCATAGCTGTTATATTAAGAGATCTCAGTTTATGTTATACAGTATGCAACAGAGAATGTGTGCTTCTTGCTAATTTGATTAATATTGCTAAATTATTTCCAAGTTACACAAGGACAGTGTAACTTAATTAGCAACGGATGAATACTACTTTTCTATGAAGTTTGCATTGATTCTTTAAGAATTCACAAAACACATTACGCTATTCTGACAATATGGTTCTGCTAACTGACAAGAAGTAAGCTTGACTAGTTGATACCCTACCATATTTAAGTTTGCAAGATTTAACAGTACATTCAGAAATTGAAATCAAATTTTGGATTAACAAATTCTTGGTGTTACTGTAAAATTCATTTTTTGTTGCAAGGACTATTGCATTGGATAGAATGAAACTACCATAACAGGAACTTTTTCTTCTAACCTACTCATGTAACTTCACATGGACTCAGCCTAAGGATGTGTATACCTGTACCATGTTATCTGCTTCCACCTGTCTAATTTCTTCAATTACTTAACTACAGTGAAAGGAATGCCCAGAGAGGTGTATTATAATAAGCTTGCTTCATTAAGCTTCAGTTTCTGGCCTAATTCATTTTTGGAAAGAAGATGGAAGGAAACATATCAGTCTAACTTCATATGACTCGTAATCAATACTAGAGATTCCTGTGTAGCATTAATACCAAGAAGCCAAGGCAAAACAAGATTGATATTAGTTTATATACTTCAGTCATCTGCTTGAAGAAAAATTTAAAAGCACAGGCTTATCCAAGAGCCTGTTGTGACTTGAAATCATTCCAGAATCTATCATTTAGTATATCTAGCAATTTAGTATTCTGGTATTTGACACCAATAACATTTTTTAAATACCATATGCAAAAGACTTACTCTAGTAATTTGAGAAGTTGAACAAAGAAAAACACCAAATATGTTTATAGCCATAAATAAAATAAAACTAAAACTTCTAGTTATTGGAGAAAATAATGACATAGGGTTAGGTTTTCAGAAAAAAAATATAACTCTCTATGAAACAAAATAATACCTCCAAGTAAATACATATGCATTCAAAACATAGTATCTGGATTGTTTCAGAAGTAGGTCTCTACCTCTTTCTTAGAATATAATTTAGTTTTATTCTGGGGATGATTTTGTGTGTGGGATAACCCAGATTCATGTACCATTTCAGGACTGTGATATTATAGAATAATAGTTCCAATTTTCAAAGGCATAAACTCATTGCTCCAAAAGAATTTTGTAGATTTCTAAAAATATATATATAATTAACTTTCAGTTACTGTCATACTTATTACTTTTCTTGAGCCACCTTTTCATCTCCTAAATGACAATGAGAAAAATAGAAGAGGATTATTTTGTATTCTTGTTTCTGTAGAACCATTAAACAGCACTACAATATATTTTATGAAAGCTCTTTAGAAAAGTAAAAATTAGTAACAGGAATATAGCAATTGTATTATTTCGCATTTGCAGTGTACTGAATATTCAAATTACCAAAACAATTGAAAGAGGTATAAAAATGTGGATTCAATTAATGCAAAATACACTGTGTTTTTTAATGCATAAATTGTGAAAAACAAATTCTTATTTTCACTGGTCAGTTTACATGTTAAACTTTGGTAAGCACACTTGTGTGTCAGTTCTGCAGGTTCCCACTTTAAACTGAATGAATGCTATGTTCAATCTTTTTGTCTCTGTGTGGGAAGAAGCCAGACCAGAATGTTGGCTCCGAATTTGACCTGCAGAGCAGGCGCTGTTGCTGCCCTGTCCAGATTCCCCTATGAATGGATCCACCGATCCCTCAGCTGCTAAGTGCTGGCTGCTGGCAGCCCACAGCTGTCCCTTCCCCTGAGTATTACCCTTGGCTGATGGGAACTATCATCCAGCACAGAACTGTTGGGGAAACCATGCTTCACTTCCACCTTGCAGGCAGCCTTAATGACTTACTGCCAAGCATGAGAAAAAGACTGGTCCCTTGCTTCAAGATGGGACAATTGGATTCTCTGGAATAGGTGGCTGACGCCACATTTTACCTGCACCTACACCTGTGCTTAGCTTTTCCCTGACCTATTTTGCTTCCCTCACTTGTTGCAGGTGTCATCCCAAACCATTTCAATACATCACTTTCACAAAAATGCATTGCTCAGACTCTACTTACAGTGAAACTGATCTAAGACAATCTGGTATTTTTACTGGAAAAAAAATCAGTGTCAGCGTAGAAATTAACTTTTTGTAATGTAAAGGTGAGGAGGTACCAGATGATTATGATTTTGCCCATTCATTTACAATGAGAATTTTTTAAATAAGTGCAGTATATTGGTTTATTACCTAGGGTTAGTCTGCATTTTAAATCATTGTTGTGGCTAATAAAAAATGAAATTGCTTTCCTGGTATAATTTCATAAAAACAAGCATTTTTGCCTTTAAAAACAAAGTTTATTTTTTCCCTCCTTTAAATGTAAGGGAATTTAAGTGTACTGATACAATTTCCAGTTTTCTGGAGAATGTGCATAGTTTAATAGTTAGAATTAACAATGAATATGAAGAAAATCCAAATTGTTTTGCACTCATGCTGGGTTGTCTTAGTGTTTTTCTCTGCTTAAATGATATTGACGGGGGTCCTTATTGAAGAGGAAATAAGTATGTGCTTGGAGCCTCACAGACAACCATTCATCATTCTCTCATGCAAAAGACAGAACCCCTGTGCCAACACACAAAATCCAATGGTAGCTATAGTAGCAGAAAATCAATACAGTGTATTAGAAAACTCAGAGGCTAATCAGAGCCCAATCTGCAGGCATGATGTACTCTAAAAGAGGCATTGCTTTAGGATATAACTCAACTCTGAACACCACAGACTGCAGCTTAATTCAGGCATTTAGGGGGAAAATGAGGGTCTTTAAAAATATATATTTTGTTCTTTATTGCCTCCCAGAGAAGCTTCAGTGTAGTACTGTAATGAATGATGATAACATACTTTCTTAAAAACTGATGTTAGCTCAGTCGTTATGCTCAAATAGAATGAGTGTCCCTGCTGTGTGAAGCAATGAGATGTCATTAGTAAGCGGCATCTTTGCTAAATGCAAGATGTATATTGTTACTTGTTAAACACACTATTAATATCTGTAAAGGTAAATGACAATTGGTTCATTCCTTTCATTTGCAGTTGCTTCTGTGAACTATTTAGCTGATCTTGAACTCTAAATGAAGATATATACCCAAATTGAAGTTTGTTGTGTGACAAATTTCAAATAAGTTGCACGTTATAATGAAAATGCATTTAGGTTAAATTATTCAAAAATACCAGGCTCTGAACAATATCTGAACATGTTATACCAGTATAATGTTTTCACTCTTGGGAACTCAAAAAACTTTGGAATATATTATACTATAGTTTTTCGAAATTTTCTCTAAAATAATTAACACATATTCTTAATTTAAGTTTTTTTTTTTGCCTTTCTGGTAATATAGCATTTATGCATGATTATATCATCAATATAGGTTCCTAACATCATATACGTCTTTTCTATTTGTATTATTAATATTTTTAGGTCATCAACAAGTCTTCAATAGTAGGTTAGCTTTTTTGATAACTGTGTAATGTGTAAACATGATTCCAAATTGCATGTAACAAACTCATGCTTCAATATTAAAGGGACATTTGTATTTTTAATAAACCTCTGATTTTACCTTAGGTTAATAACTTGAATTTAGATATTACATAAATATATGCATTTATTGTAGTATATGAAATGCCAAGGTCAATTTGATTGTAATAATCCTAGAAAAATGAAAAATGAACAATGATGCCCTGCTTGGAAACAAAAGCTAATTAAGATTTTTTTAATGCCCCAGAGAGAAAAGGGTACAGAGAGTAGTCACAGTTGGCTTAAGATTGGCAACTCTGTCGGATGTGACAGCACATTCAGCTCATCCCACACAGACACAATCCGGCATCTGGGATGATAATTATTAGACTTCAGAACACTTCTTGGAAATTTTCCATGTATTAGAGTGATTGCAAAGCAGCCCTTCTGGAACTATCATCATTTTATATATTACTAAATGCTTTATCAATATTTATTTTTCACCTTATGAATTATAGCTATTCCGACATGCTAGAAAGGAGTACTGTAGATTTAACGAAGTAATATTTTTTAAAATGTGCAAATATTTTGTTTTCCTTTTAAAATCAAATCCTATAATTTACAATGCAAAATTCAAAATTCTGAATGCATTGCCTTGGTGAGATAATGCTGTGAATAAACTCTCATAAATAAAATAAGCTAAAGGACTTAGATTTAGCATAAACTTTAAAAATACTTTACCTTTTTTAACCACTTAGCAAATATGAAATATCTCCTTTATAAAGGTATTTAAAATAAAATTTTAGATATATTTACATATATAGCAACCCAATACAATATTCCTAACAAAAACTATATTTGATAAGTTATTTTTAGGCTAAATAAAAAAAAGACAAATGTGAAGCTTCAGTGAATAGTTTTCTGAATGGATTCCATTAAACACTAAAATGGTTTTTATTTTCTTTGCTATCTGAGAGCTAATATCATTTATTTAGACAAGCAGTGGAACAGGTCCTGCCACTGTATTATTTGGGGTAATAATACAGATGAACACTTCAAGGTGTTCATCTGCTATTTGGCACCATTTGGCAAATAGTGCCATTTGGCACCATTAGTACTGCATTCTTCAGAGGAATGCTATAAAAAATAAATGGCACAATGTATATAAAGCATTTTGGACAGTATCTGGTACTGCTTAAATTGTTAGTACTGTTGTTACCATCAGCATTATATTATTAAGATTGCTATTACCATAATGAGAAAATGTGACATCATGGAAGTTTGTGGGACCCTGAAACAAACTTATCTGGTTATGAATATTGATTCAATCCCCTAGAAGTTATTTGAACCTGGAGAAATATTTCAGTCTTTTTTTTTTTAATTTTTGAAAAAGCTAAATTTATTTAGTGCTATTTAAACTCCACAAACCCACTCATTTTGTAAAAGGAAGATAGATTTTTAAAGTTCACAAATAAAAGGTAAGTGCTATTGTGTCAGGTTAGTTAAAAGCGGAGGGGGGGAGATGGGGAGAGATAGCATGGGGAGAAATGCCACATAGAGGTGAAGGGGAGGAAGGCAGCAAATCACACTACCATGTATGCACCTATGCAACAATCTTGCATGTTCTTCACATGTACTCCAAAACCTAAAATGCAATAAAAAAAAGAATAATTTCCATTTCAGTCTTTTAGAGGCCCATTTTTTCTACTCTGTGGAAGGTGGGGGGACTCCTACCCAACAAGGCAGGTTGTTGTTAAAATCATGGTGTTTAAAAATACTGTCCCGGTTGGGCACAGTGGCTCACACCTGTAATCCTAGCATTTTGGGAGGCTGAGGGAGGTGGATCACCCGAGGTCAGGAGTTCAAGACCAGCCTGGTTAACATGGTGAAGTCCCATCTATTCTAAAAAATATGAAAATTAGCCAGGCGTGGTGGCAGGCTCCTGTAATCCCAGCTACTCAGGAGGCTGAGGTAAGAGAATCTCTTGAACATGAGAGATGGAGGTTGCAGTGAGCCAACTGTGCCATTGCATTCCAGCCTGGGCAACAAGAGAGAAACTCCAAGAAATAAAAACAAAATAAAAAACAAAAACAAAACAAAAAAACAAATCCTGACCCATAGCAAGTTCTTAATAAATGATGTTTTTTAGTAAGAAGGAAATGGCTCAGGGACTTTATTGGTTTCTTACTTTTCTTTTCTTCTCTTTTCTTTCCTTTTTCTTTTTTTGTTTATTTTGTTTTGTGTTAAGACAGGGTCCCACTGTATCACCCAGGCTGGAGTACAGTGGCATGATTACAGCTCACTGAAATCTCAATTTTCCCTGGCTCTGGTGATCCTCCTGCCTCAGCCTCCCAAGTAGCTGGGATTACAGGCACACACCACCATTCTTGACTAATTTTTGTATGTTTTGTAGAGATGGTGTTTCTCCATGTTGCCTAGGCTAGTCTCGAAATTCTAATCTCAAGCAATCCATGCACCTCAGCCTTCCAAAATACTGGGATTACAGGAGTGAGACACTGAGCCTGGCCAGTTTTTTAATGTATAGTAATACTATAAACAAAATATATTTTCCAAACTTTGTACTTGCAACTTCTGTCCTTTGTGGTGAAAGAAACCACAAAGTAATATGTTTTTATTATTTACATATATTTTTCAAAATACAATTGCTTTTATTGTTCAATGAATTATTTCCTTCACTCAAACGGTGATCACAAGAGACAATGATGATTTTTGCTTAGAGTATTTCTCCAAGCATGCGCATATTGTTTCACAGTTAAAAAACAAGCTTTGGACGTTCATTTGCATGTTTAGATGTGTCTAACTTGAATGATATGATTCAACTTAATAATGTTATGTAAAAGGATATTAAATGTCAGAGAAAGTATAACTTGCTTAGGAAATAATAACTACCTTCAAATAAATTACCAGCATTCTAATCTTTGTGAAAAATGTAAATATGCGTGCATACATATATTCGTCTAGCCTTATACATATTAATTTTAAAATAGTTACTATGTAAACAAAAGTACAGATGAATATAACAAGTAAAATTTGAAGCAATTTTAAGATATATTTACAGGTTCTCAATTCCTAATCACAAATGATTTTCTGCTGATTGACTCATAATCACCCTTGTATATTGGTGTATTTCTCACTTTGTTCCAAACACTGTAATACAATCTTTTGATAAATAATTACATGTAATCTTTCTCCTCAAAATGAACTCTCCTTTCCCTTTCTTTAAACTTTTTCCTAGGCCTGAATTCTACATTTCCAACTGCCAGTAAGATGCTTCCATCTGTTGTCCATCAGGCATATAGAAATCATATTATCTATGGCTAGAAACTTTCAGGGCCAGAGAGTAATGGGCATTATACAAAGTTTAATTGAACTTGTAGAATTCTAAGACATTTTGACTGTAAACATTTTACTAGACACATTTCTGACCAAATAAAACACATTTTAATAACGCATTTGTGCTATAACATGAAGATACGTTCTCAAATCTCCTGCCAATTCTATTCTCTCGCATTGCATAAAATTTGTACTTTAGAGTCTTTAGCAAAGATACAGTCTTAGCTTATGATATCCATAGTCTCCATGTTGTTTTATGTCCTAGAAATCTTCAAATATCCTTAACTATATTATTGAAAATCTTTTAGATACAAGTAATAATGCCAAACAAAATTTTCTGGCTTCTGTAACTGGGAAGTCTGTAGTCCATGGCTTTAGGCACTGCTGGATTCATGAAATTAATAATGTCAAGGCTGTTTCTCCCATGCTTAAACTCTCTATCCACATGCTTGGTGAAAAGGCTACTGGCAGAATCAGGCTCATATCCTACTAACCTATCAATGCCAATGGGAAAATGGCATTCTATTTTAGTGGAAAAATGCCCTTGGAAGGACTCTGATTGGTCAAATTTTGTCACAAATATTTGTTGAGTAAATAAATCTCTTTCTCTTTTCTGTATCAGTTACTGTAACCATGGGTTTATATGCCTTGACTAGCCACGCCTATAAAACAGTCACAAGACTGTGAATGGGGAGTGATAGTTTCTGTTCTATTTGAAGGCAAAGAGCAAGTTCTACAAAGATAAATGGTTCTGCTAATTAGAAGAGAAAAGAAGATAAATAATGTTAAACATGCTAAGAAATAGATATAGAAATTATGAGAGCTCCTGATAATAGCTTGCACACTGGTATTTCCTCCTAGTATCAAGAATCCATGAAGCAAAAAATCTTATTTACATGGATTTTATGCACCAAACAAGAGAAAATCTGGCTCTGTGAGAGTGTCATGAAAATGTAGAATGTTGTAGTTGATATTCTAAAGCATTTAGCTATAAAAAATAATCTATCATGTAAAGAGCTGTTTTTTCAGAGTATCACCCAAGTGTGCATATTTAAACAATATGGTTTGTTCTTTAAAAAGATTGTTAGAGCTTTTATGATTATTTTTAGCATACAGTTCCCTATTTTATAATTCATCTGTTGATAAACCTGGACTATTTGATATGAAACATTTTCTAGTCTGGATTCTATATGCATAGTATAGTTTAAAATATGTCTTTTCCCTCTCTCTGTATTTTAAGCCAATTGGTAGCTGGGTATAGAGGCCTGATAAGACTCATGTCCAGTCCTCTGGAAAGGTAATAAATAATGGTATGTTTTTTAATCAGCTACAGATAATGTCTGATTTTCTCTCATTTTTACCTATGCTCAATGCCTAGCTCCATTAACTCACTGGGGTGATCACATGGGATATTCTCTTCTATCATTTCTTGTTCATTTGGTTAGATTATATACTTTTTCAAATTGGATCTGAAAAATTCATATGGCAATATATGAACAGATACTTCATATAGAAGAGAAATAATGTTGGAGCCGGGAACATCAAACTCCTAGATTCCGTTACACATTTCTCCTCGTTTATTATTTGGTTACCCAGTAATATAATTAAGGAAATAGGAGGATTTATGCTTTATGATTTTTCTCTACCAGTATTTGCAATAATAAACTTTTTCACTATTATGATGGTCAGTTTATGTGTTAAGTTAGGGTACACAGTTTCTCAGTAAACACTTATCTAATTCTGACTGTGAAGATATCTTGTAAATGTGACTCTAATCTATAGTAAATGACTAACTAAGGGACTTTACCCAAGTCAATCAGTTGAAAGGCCTTGGAAACAGATGTAGGCTTCCCTAAAGAAGAAAAACATCTGCCAATGGAGATCAGCTTCTACTCATGCCCAACAGTTCTAGCCTGCCCTCCCTGACAACCAGCCTTAGAGATTTTAGAATGGAGTTGCAATGCCCCACAATTTTATAAGCCAAATAATATATGTTCAACACAGAAACAGAACCAGTTTCTGTTTATTGATAATTATTTATTATCAATAGCAGATATATAAGTATACATATAAAATTGGTCATGTTATATATATCAAAATATTCAAGATAACATCATATCATATATATTCAACATAATATATTTCTTTGTTAAACATATAAAATATATTCAACATATAATAATATATTGAATATGTTGTATGTTATTAATATATTAGCATATGTTATTAATATTTACATTGAATATATATAAATGGTTCTGTTTCTCTGTTGAATGTTGTTTCCTACTCCTGGTTCCAACATTTATATCAGTCAGGATTCAACAGAGGTCTCTGTTGAATATGAAGAAATTAAGGGTTAAGGTATATTAAGGATTATGTTTTCTGAATAGGTTTTGGGATTTGTTGAATTGCTATTCTAATCTGATTAGATTTAAAGGTACTAATGCCTCTATTTTCAGTGGTAAAGAGGGCACTGATGATCCATGACATGATGTGGCAATAGAAATATGTAAAATACTACTTTGGATACCCCTAATCAAATACATACTGAAGGGAGGTTGCTGGGTAACAATATATTAATAATTGATATTTTATAGCAGTCAAATTGAGGAGTATAATGATGTGAGAAGGCTGTTCTTCATAGCACTGGAAAAAGTAGGGGGAGACAAGGATGAGCTCACAATGTCAAATTCCCATCTCCAATTGAGCTCAAATGACCTGAAAGCTTCTATATTTTCCTTGAAATAAACCTTTATGTTTTGTAATCATAGGGCTGAGATTTTAGTAAACCAAACTCAGACTCTAATTTCTTGAATGGTGAGATTATGCAAGTTGAATTCCTTACCTTCCAGGGTGTCTTCTGCTAAGTGGGGGCATTCATTAGGAAAAAAAAAAGATCTGAAAAATTCATATAATGACATATGGACAAAGACCATGGATCTGGGAACATCAAACTCCTAAATTCTGTTGAGTCTTCTTTGTTATTAGAGGCAGCTCTTCTACTCCAGTGAAAGAAATGTAGCCCTGCTTTCCCTGAAAAACTTGCAGGGGCCTTCTGTTTTACTTTGTTTTCATGCTGTTGATGAAGACATACCAGAGCCTTGGAAGAAAAAGAGGTTTAATTGGACTTACAGTTTCACATGGCTGGGGTGGCCTCAGAATCATGGTGGGAGGTGAACGGCACTTCTTACATGGCAGCAGCAAGAGAAAACGAGGAAGATGCAATAGCAGAAACCCCTGTTAAGCCCATCGGATATTGTGAGACTCATTCACTGTCACAGAATAGTGTGGGAAAGACCGTCTCCCATGATTCAGATACCTCCCCCTGAGTCCCTCCCATAACACGTGGAAATCCTGGGAGATTCATTCAAGTTGAGATTTGGGTGGGGACACAACCAAACCATATCACCTTCCTGAGGTATTGGCCTTGCAAGCCACTGTTGATTCTAGTCAAGTGCTACTCCAGCCTCCTCTCTTTGTTCTAGACTCATAATTAGACTAAATTTTAGCAAGCTCTAAAGGGTACAGTACAAGGTGTAACCCATGAATAGGGTGCTCTACACAATAAAAGAATTGCATGATTATTTTCAATTTATACAGGCAGAAATCTGAAGATATGTATGGGTTTAGATCATAAGGGTATGGATAGTGATAGAACATAAAGTTAGATTAGGCCAAATTAATTAATAAAGGCCCACTAAGCAGAGATTCTGGACAGTGTTTTTACTCAATGTATTAGAAATGGCTATAACAATTTTTTGACTCATTGACCAAAATATGGACCCAAAAGTAGCTATACTAAAAGAAGCTGAAATGTCAGAAATAATTTGGTATACTATAGAGGAGGGTATCCAGAGGACTTAGAGAGATTGGAATGTTAGTGTAGATTAATCATGTAAAGACATGTTCATCTACACTAGGAGGGTTCATAGAGCACATCTTTCACTAAAAATGTGAGAAATAAATTTTTGAGGGAAGACCCAGCATCCTGGATCATTCTTCCATGCCATTTATAAATTCAAGTGTAAAATGCTACCATCAAACTGGGAACCCTAAATGCAAAGCGAAAATGCGATACTGGGGCGGAAGGGGCTAAGTGTTGATATTTGGTTGCCAAAGACAAGATAGTTGTGCTCTCTACCTTAGTAGAGAGCAGTGCCTAAGCAATCCAGAGACTTATAGCCTTGGCTGTTGATCGTGGAGTCCTTAGAAAAGTAGTAGATAGTTGGACGGTCTACTAAATCCTTACTTGATTCATGTAAGCAGAAGAGTTTTTAGTTGAGTGAACAGTCTAACTTGAATCACCAGAACAGAGAGTCTGTGCCTCTCAATCAATTCCCAGAATAATGCCAGTTTATAGAATCAGAACCTTTGAATGAAGAACCCTTGAATTAAGGGTTTCCCTTGAGGAAAGACCCTGCTACACAGCCAAAATTGTACTGTTAATCTTAGCCTGCCTCCAAAGTGAGTTATGGCCAGTTAGCAGGGTTACTGTACATTGAGAGAAAGGAAATAATCATATTTTTAAGGAATTACTTGACATTGACTTTAAACTGGCACTAGTTCCAGAAGACACAAAATGTCACTGTGGTCCATCAGTTGGAGTAAGAACTTAACAGATGTCAGGTGATCAATGGAGTTTTAGCTAAAGTCCATCTCACAGTGGGCTCAATGTGTCCCTGACCCCTTACTGTGGTAATTTCCCCATTTCCAGAATGCATAATTAGAAAAGACATATTCAGTAACTGTAGAATACCCACATTGTTATTCTGACCCATGGAGTGAGAGTTATTGGGGTGGAAAAGTTCAAGCAGAAGTTATTTGAACTAACTATTCCTATAAAAATAGTAAACCCGAAGCAATAGGACATTCATGAAAGGATTGCAGATATTAGTGCCACTGTAATAAACTTGATGGATGAATGGGTAGTGATTCCCATCATATTCCTATTCAACTTACCGATTTGCTATCTCATGAAGGGATTGCAGATATTAGTGCCACTGTAATAAACTTGATGGATGAATGGGTAGTGATTCCCATCATATTCCTATTCAACTTACTGATTTGCTATCTGCAGAAAACAGAGGGATCTTAGAGAATCACAGTGTATTATCTTAAATTTAATCAGCTGATGATTCCAATTGATGTTGCACTTCCAAGTTGTGGTTTCACCAGTTGAGCAAATTAATATATCCTCTAGTACCTCTGTGCTGGCAAATATTTGTTTTTTTTTTTTTTTTTCCTTGACACCTTTATGTGAAGACCACCAGAAGCAGCCTCCTTTCAGCTGGCAAGGCAAGCAGTACAACTTCACTGTCCTACCTCAGGGGTATTTCAGCTCTCTAGACCTATGTCATTATTTAGTTCACAGGGACCTTGATCACCTTTCCTTCACACCAAATATTATGTTGGTCCATTATTTTGATGATATGCTAATTAAACCTAGCAAACAAAATGTAACAAATATTCAACATGCTTTCATAAAACACTTGTGTATTAAAGGATGGGAAATAAATATACAAAAGTCATGGCCTTTCAACCTCTGTTAACTTTCTAGGGGCCCGGTGAGGTAGAGTATGTTGATATATCCCTTCTGAGATAAAGGATAAGTTGTTGCATCTGGCCCCTCTGGCAACCAAAAAAGAGGCACAAAGCTTAGAAGTGCTCTTTCGATTTTATAAGTGACATATTCCTCCTTTGGGTATGATATTCTGGCCCCTTTAATGAATAACTAAAAAATCTACTAGTTTTGAGTGAAGTCCAGAACAAGAGAACACTCTACAAAAGACACAGGCTGCCATGCAAGCTGATTGGCCACTTGGGCCATACAATGATCAGATCCAAGGTGTTTGGAGTGTCAGTGGTAGATAGGGATGTCGTTTGAAGTGTTTATAAAACACAGTGCACACCCTTAGTATTTTGGAGAAAAGCCATTCTATACTCTGTGGATAACTACTTTCCTTTGAGAAACACCCTTTGGCTTGCTACTGAGCCTTGGTAGAGACTAAACAGTTATCCATAGGCCACCAAGTGGAAATGTGATATGAGCAGCCAATTATATATAGATATATGGCTTGGTGGGTTAGCTTATCCATTTTTCTATCTATCTATCTATCTATCTATCTATCTATCTATCTATCTATCTCTAAATAGAGAAAGAGATATAGATATCTCATTTTAAGCAGGCCCTGAAGGCGCAAGTTACATGAAGAAGTTGGCAAATGCCCTTACACTTGCTACATTACTTTCTCTGGCTCTCTACCCACATGTATAGCTTGATGAAGAGCACACTTTGAACAGTTGACTGTTCATCAGTTGATTGATGTTGAGAAAACTCTCACCTGGCTTTCAGATGGCTCTGCACAATAGGTAGTCACTATCTAAAGAAACCAATGAGAACAAAGACACAATGTAACAGAATCTCTGGGACATATTTAAAGCAGTGTCTGGAGGGAAATTTATAGCACTAAATGCCCATAAGAGAAGTGAGGAACGATCTAAAATCGACACCCTAACATTAAGATTAAAAGAAGTAGAGGAGCAAGATCAAACAAATTCAAAAGCTAGCAGAAGACAAGAAATAACTAAGAACAGAGCAGAACTGAAGGAGATAGAGACACAAAATATCCTTCAAAAAATCAATAAATCCAGGAGCTGGTTTTTTGGAAAGATCAACAAAATAGATAGACCACTAGCAAGATTAATAAAAAAAAGAAAAAAGAGAAGAATCAAATAGATGCAATAAAAAATGATAAAGGGGATATCACCACCAATCCCACAGCAATAAAAACTGCCATCAGAGATTACTACAAACACCTCTATACAAATATACAAATAAATCTAGAAGAAATGGATAAATTCCTGGACACTTACCCCCTCCCAAGACTAAACCAGGAAGAAGCTGGATCCCTGTATAGACCAATAACAAGGTCTGAAATTGAGACAGCAATTAATAGTCCACCAACCAAAAAAAGTCCAGGACCAGTTGGGTTCAAAGCCGAATTCTACCCAAGGTACAAAGAAAAGCTGATACCATTCCTTCTGAAACTATTCCAAACAATAGAAAAAGAGGGAATCCTCCCTAACTCATTATGAGACCAACATCATCCTGATAACAAAAGCTGGCAGAGACACAACTAAAAAAGACAGTTTCAGGCCGATATCCATAATGAACATTGATGTGAAAATCCTCATTAAAATACTGGCAAACTGAATCCAACAGCACATCAAAAAGCTTATCCATCACAATCAAGTCAGCCTCATCCCTGGGATGCAAGGCTGGTTCAACATATGCAAATCTATAAATGTAATCCATCACATAATCAGAACCAAAGACAAAAACCAAATGATTATCTCAATAGATGCAGAGAAGGCCTTTGACAAAATTCAACAGTGCTTTATGCTATAAACTCTCAATAAACTAGGTATCAATGGAATGTATCTCAAAATAATAAGAACTATTTATAACAAACCCACAGCCAATATCATACTAAATGGGCAAAAACTGGAAGTATTCCCTTTGAAAACTAGCACAAGATAAGGATGCCCTCTCTCACCACTCCTATTCAACATAGTATTGGAAGTTCTGGCCAGGGCAATCAGGCAAGAAAAAGAAATAAAGGGTGTTCAATTAGGAAAAGAGAAAATCAAATGGTCTCTATTTGCAGATGACAAGATTGTATATTTAGAAGACCCCATTGTCTCAGCCCCAAATCTCTTTAAGCTGACAAGCAACTTCAACAAAGTCTTAGGATACAAAATCAATGTGCAAATATCGCAAGCATTCCTATACACCAATAATAGACAAACAACCAAATCTTGAGTGAACTCCCATTCACAATTGGTACAAAGGGAATAAAATACCTAGGAATACTACTAACAAAGAATGTAAAGAACCTCTTCAAGGAGAACTACAAACCACCTCTCAAGGAAATATGAGAAGACACAAACATATGGAAAAACCTTCCATGCTCATGATTAGGAAGAATCAATATCATGAAAACGACCATACTGTCTAAAGTAATTTATAGATTCAATGCCATCCCCATCAAGCTACCATTGATTTTCTTAACAGAATTAGAAAAAAACACCTTAAACTTCATATGGACCCAAAAAGGAGCCCACATAGCCAAGACAATACTAAGCACACATGCACACGCGTGCGCACACACACACACACAAACAATGCTTGAGCCATCATACTAACTGACTTCAAACTTAACGTCAAGGCTACAGTAGTAAAAACAGCATGGTACTGGTACCAAAACACCAGTTGAACAGAACAGAGACCTCAGTAATAATGCCACACATCTACAACCATCTGATCTTTAACAAACCTGACAAAAACAAGCAATGGGGAAATGATTCCCTATTTAATAAATGGTGTTGGGAAAACTGGCTAGCCATCTGCAGAAAGCAGAAACCGGATCCCTTCCTTATACCTTATACAAAAATTAACTCCAGATGGATTAAAGATTTAAACATAGGACCTAAAACCATAAAAACCCTAGAAAAAGCTGAGTTAATACCATTTAGGACATAGGTATGGGCAAGTACTTCATGACTGAAACACCAAAAGCAATGACAACAAAAGCCAAAATAGACAAATGGGATCAAATTAAACTTAAGAGCTTCTGCATGACAAAAGATACTATCATTACAGTGAACTGACAACCAAAAAAATGTAAAAAAATTTTGCAATCTATCCATCTGACAAAGGACAATATCCAGAATCTACAATGAACTAAAACAAATTTACAAGAAGAAAAATAAGCAACCCCATCAAAAAGTAGGCAAATTATATGAACAGACATTTCATAAAAGAAGATATTTATGCAGCCAACAAACATATGAAAAAAGCTCATCACTGATCATTAGAGATTCGCCAATCAAAATCACATTGTGATACCATCTCATGCCAATTAGAATGGTGATCATTAAAAAATCAGGAGACAACAGATGCTGGAGAGGATGTGAAGAAATAGGAACACTTTTACACTCTTGGTAGGAGTGTAAATTAGTTCAACCATTGTGGAAGACAATGTGTCAATTCCTCAGGGATCTAGAAATAGAAATACTGTTTGACCCAGCAGTCCCATTACTGGGTATATAAATATATAATCCAAAGGATCGTAAATCATTCTGTTATCAAGACATGTGCACATGTATGTTTATTGTGTCACTGTTCACAATAGCAAAGACTTGGAACCAACCCAAATGCCCATCAATGATAGACTGGATAAAGAAAATGTGGCACATATATACCATGGAATACTATGCAGCCATAAAAAAGATGAGTCCTTGTACTTTGCAGGGACATGGGTGAAGCTGGAAACCATCAATCTCAGCAAACTGACACAAGGACAGAAAACCAAACACTGCATATTTTCACTCATAAGTGGGTGTTGGACAATGAGAACACATGAACACAGGAAAGGGAATATCACATACCAGGGCCTGTCAGGGGGTGGGGGGCAAAAGACTGGATAGCAAAGGGTAGGGGAATTGGGTAGGGATAGCATTAAGAGAAATACCTAATGTAGATAATGGGGTGATGGATGCAGAAAACCACCATGTCACGTGTATACCTATTAACAAACCCACAAGTTTTGCACATGTAGCCCAGAACTTAAAATATAGTAAATAAATTAAAAAAAAAAAAAAACTATAGCATTATAGCCCTTTTCTGGGACATCCTTGAGGTACAATGATGAAGAAAAATTCTCCCAGAGGGCAGAGCTTAGAGCAGTGTACTTTGTGTTTTATTTTCCCTTGAAGCAGAAATTCCAGAGTTCTGAGTTTCTATTGATTCATAGTCTGTAGACACTCTTTAGCCAATGGTTTGGCTGGGTAGTCAGGGACATGGAAAGGAACATGATTGGAAAATAGGCAGTGCAGAAGTTGGGAAAGTGAATATATGGATAAATGTCTCCAAATGTGCAAAGAATGTGATATATTTGTATATTATATGAATATTCACCAGAGGGTGACCTCAGAAGAGGAAAATGTTAATAATATAACTTAATAATAATGTTAGTAATCAAGTGACTAAATGACCCCATTTCCCTAGCTAATCCTGTTATTACCATATTGACTCACTAAAAAATGACCTTAGTGGAAGATGCAGAGTTTATGCATAGGCTTAGCAACATGGACTTTCACCAAGGATGTCTTTGATACAGCCATTGCTGAATGCCCAATGTGGTAGCAGCAGAGAAGAACACATGATCACCTTGACAGATGCAGAAAAGTCTTTTTATAAAACTCAACATTTCTTCATCTTAAAAACATTCAATAAACTAGGCATTGAAGGGACATACCTCAAAATAATAAGAGTCATCTATGACAAATCCACAGCCAACATCCCATTGTATGGGCAAAAGGTGGAAGCATTCCCCTTGAGACCCAAAACAAGACAAAGATACCCACTCTTACCACTTCTATTCAACATTGTGTGGAAAGTCCTAATCAAAGTGATCAGGCAAAAGAAATAAATAAAAGGCATTCAAGTAGGAATACAGGAAGTCAAACTATCTCTCTTTGCAGATAGTATGATTTTATACCTAGAAAACCCCATAGTCTCTGCCCAGACACACCTAGATCTGGTAAATAACTGTATCCATGTTTCAGCACACAAAATTGATGTTCAAAAACCAGTAGCATTTCTATACCCCAATAATGGCCATGCTGAAAGCCAAATAAAGAAAATACTCTTATTCCTAATAGCCACAAAAAGGATAAAACACCCAGGAATTCAGCTAATTTGGGAGGTAAAAGATCTCTACAAGACAAAACACCACTCAACAAAATCATATACAACACAAACAAATGGGCAAAAATTTTGTACTCGTGGATAGGAAGAATCACCATTATTTAAATAGCTATTCTGCTTAAAGCAAGTTGCAGATTCAATGTTGTTCCTATCAATCTACAAAGACAGCATGGTACTGGTAAAAAAAAAAAAAAAAAAAAAAAAAACAGACACATTGACCAATGGAACACAATAGAGAACTCAGAAATAAGACCGCACACCTGCAAACATCTGATCTTCAACACATCTGACAAAAACAAGTAATGGGGAAATGATTTCCTATTTTATAAAATGGTGCTGGGAGAACTGGCTAGCCATAAGCAGAAAATTGAAACTGGACCCTTCTTTACACCATATACAAAATTAAAATAGATTAAAGACTTAAACATAAAACCCAAACTATGAAAACTCTAGAAGAAAATCTAAGCAATACCATTTAGAACATAGGCACAGGCAAAGATTTCATGAAGAAAATGCCAAAAGCAATTTCAAAAAAGACAAAAATTAACAAATGGGATCTAATTAAACTAAAGAGCTTCTGCACAGCAAACAATACTTCATCAGAGTGAAGAGACAGTCAATAGAATGGCAGAAAATTTTTGCAATTTATCCATCTGACAAAGTTCTAATATCCAGAGTGTAAATGGAACTTACACAGATTTACAAATAAAAAGCAAACAACATTATTAAAAAGTGGGCAAAGAACATGAACAAACACTTCTCAGGAGAAGGCATACATGTGGCCAAAAAACATAAAAAAAAAGTTCACCATCACTGATCATTAGAAAGATGCAAATCAAAACCACAGTAAGATACTATCTTATATCAGTCAGAATAGCTTTTCTTAAAAAGTCAAAAACAACAAATGCTGGTGATGTTGCCAAGAAACAAGAATGCTTTTAAGCTGTTAATGTGAGTGTTAAGTAGTTCAACCACTATGGAAGACAGTGTGGTGATTCCTCAGAGACCTAGAAGAAGAAATACCTCTGCCTCTATTTTATCCATTTTGTGACTATTGTGAATGAGAGTATTTTCTTCATTGATCCACCAATGCCATTGTGAAGTATATACCCAAGGGAATATAAATTGTTCTATTATAATGATACATGCACATATATGTTCACTGCAGCACTATTCACAATAGCAAAGCCATGGAATCAACCTAAATTCCCAACAATGATAGATTGGATATACACACACACACCGTGGAAGAGCATGCAGCCATGAAAAGGAATGAGATCATGTCCTTTGAAAGGACATGAGTGGAGTTGGAAGCCATTATCCTCAACAAACTAACACAGAAACAGAAAACAAAACACAACATGTTCTCACTGATATGTGGAAGCTGAATGAGGAGAACACATGGACACATGGATGAGGGAGAAACAACACATACTGGGGCCTCTCTGGGGTGGGGAGGGAGAGCATCAGTAAGAATAGCTTATGGATGCTGGGATTAATACTGAGGTGATGAAATGATCTATGCACCAAACCACCATTGCACATATTTACCTGTGCAACAAACCTGCACATCCTGCACATGCATTTAAAATAAATGTTGAAGAAAAAAAAAGTGTCCTCGCTACTTTCTTGAATTAATGGATAGATTTTTTTCCAGTGCCCTTTCTATGGAAGGGGCAGCCGTAGTAGAGCCTCCATTGTATACTGTGGTTTCTGTCACAGCCCGCTGACTCTTATGGGCCCATGAACACTTTACTTGTCATTCCTTGGGCATTCACATTACCAATAACTTGCCATTAAATTTTAGATTCAGACTTTACTTCACTATATAGCTATTATATGAGCTAATGAGTTTAGCACCCTAGCTATAGTTTCCATTTGTGTTTAACAGGTATGTTCATGGGAAGAGTTCCATGTTAGTATATTCAACCAAATTCTGGAATCAGGAATTGCTACCCTGTCATTTTGCCTCTTCTCTTTTTATTTATTTATTTTTATTTCACTAGGTTTTTGGGGAACAGATGGTGTTTGGTTCCATGACTAAGTTCCTTAGTGGCGATTTCTGAGACTTGGTGCACCCATCATCTGAGCAGTGTACACTCTACTCAATGTGTTGTGTTTTATCCCTTACTTTCTTCTCACCTTTTTGCCTGAGTCTCTGAAGTTCATTTTACCATTCTGTGTCTTTGCTCCTTGTAGCTTAGATCCCTCATTTTGCCTATTATCTATCTCAACATCATGTGTATTTCTACATAGCACAAAATTTTTCATGGTTTGTAATTATAATTTTTATTTCTCATATGTGCAAAGAGATGGAAAAGCATTATGCATGTTATATACTGCTGAGAGCTTGGTGTCTAGGGCACAGCTGTGCACAAAGTAGAGTTACTATAATTACTAGACAATATATGACAGACTAAAACGTAACTCCCAATAAAGGAAAATTTCTACAGTTGAAGTTCTGCCTCTGTGAGGGCCAAGTAAGTGACAATAAACTAATCAGCCCAGAGATAAATACTATGAACTCTGAACAACAACCTTTAGTACATGAAAAATAAAATAGGTATATCATAGAGGGAATTTTATTTTATTATTTATTTTTATTGACCTATAATAGGTGCTAATTTAATACTTCCATATAATTTATAAATATCATGTCTGTCTAATTTGGTTATGTATCACCATAAATATTTGTCTTTTCTTTATGCTAGAAATAATTTGAATAATGCTATTTTGTGATAACCAATAGATTACTGTAAATGATAGTCACCTTACTGAGCTATAAATCACTAGGTCTTATTTCTTCTATTGAACTGTATATTTGTACCCGTTAATCAACCCCAATTCTCCACTAACCTTCCTGGCCTCTGGTAACAACCAATCTACCGTCTATAGTCGTGATACTTGCTTATTTAGCTCCTATATAGGAGAACATACAGTATTTGTTTTTCTGTGCTTGGCTTATTTAGCTTAACATAATGACCTCCAGTTTCATTCACATTACTGAAAATTACAGGATTTAATTCTTTTTATGGATAAATAAAATTCCATTTTGTACACATATCATAATTTCCTTACTTATTCATCCACTGATGGACACCTAGATTGATTCCGTATTTTGGCTACTGTGAATAGTGTTGCAATAAACAGGAGGGTGCAAATAGCTCTTTGATATATTGATTTCCTTTCTTTTGGATATATACCCAGTAGTGGAATTACTGGATCATGTGATATTTCTATTTTTTAGTTTATTTATGGAAAGTCCATACAGTTTTCCACAGTGGCTGTACTAATTTATATTCCTACCAACAGTGTACAAGGATTCTCCTTTCTCCATATCTTTGCCAACATCTGTTATTCCTTGTCTTTCTGATAAAAAGCCATTTTAACTGGGGTGAGATGATATTGCATTGTGATTTTGATTTGCATTTCTCTAATGGTTAGTGATGTTCAACATTTTTTCATATATCTTTTGGCCATTTGTACATCTTCTTTTCAGAAATATCTATTCAGATATTTTGCCTTTAAACAACGCATAGTATTTTTACATATTTATGGGGCATTTGCCCATTTTTCACTTGGATTATTTGTTCTTTTGTTATTGGGTTGCTTAAGCTCTTTAGATATTCTGGTTGTTAATCCCTTGTCAGATGGATAGATTGCTAATAGGCAAGAGAAAGAGGTAAAGGGCATTTAGATTGGAAAGGAAGAGGTTGAATTAGTCTTGTTTGCAGACTACATAATCTTATACTTAGCAAAATCTAAAAACTCTACCAAATCACTGTTAGAACTGATAAACAAACTCATCAAGTTCTCAGGATACAAAATCAGCATGCAAAAATCAGTAGCATTCATATATGCCAACAGTGAACAATCTGAAAAGGAAATCAAGAAAGCAATCCCATTTACATAACTACAAAGAATATAAAACACCTAGGGATCAATTTAGTCAAATAAGTGAAAGATATATACCAGGGAAACTATAAAACACTGATAAAAGTAATTAAAGAGGACACAAAAAAATGAAAAGATATTCCATGCTCCTGGATTGGAGAATTAATATTGTTAAAATGACAATACTACCCAAAGCTATTTTACAGACTCAGTGCAATTCCTATCAAAACACCAACAGAATTCTCTACAGAAATATGAATAACAACCCTAATATTTATATGAAACCACAAAAGACCCCACATAGCCAAAGCAATCCTGTGCAAAAAGAATGAAGTTGGAGGCATCATACCACCAGACTTCAAAATATACTGGAAAGCTGTAGTAAGCACATCAGGATGATACTTGCATAAAAAGAGACACATAGACCAATGAAAGAGAATAAAAAATCCAAATATAAATCCACACATTTACCAAATCATTTTCAACAAGGATGATAAGAACACTGGGGAAAGGACACACTCTTCAATAAATGGTGCTGAGAAAATTGGATAACCATATTTAGAAGAATGAAACTGACCCCTATCTCTTCTATAAATAAAAGTCAAATCAAAATCAATTAAAGCTGAAACCGTGAAACTACCAGAAAAAAACATTGGGAAAATACTCAAGGACATTTATGTAAGACCACAAAGGCCCAGACAACCAAACTAAAAAAAAAAAAAAACCTAAGCCATGGAGGAAATTTTAATGTGGAAGAAAATAATGTTGGATGAGTTTCCAACATTTATGACTATTTTAATCTTGGATTAGGCCATAGTCAGCATTTCTCAGGGAATTTAAAACTACAATGAAAAATTCATGAACTTTTGGGCTTGTGTAGCCATTGCACAGTGTGTAAGATGACCACAGAAACTGGAAATTTGTTGTGGGGCCTTACAAAATACAGCCCAATATGGAAACCTCATATTCTATGAATCAACTTTTTACAAATCACTAGCTGCACTTTGTATCAGGCACACATGATACAGACTGAAAGCACCCCATCTAAGGAAAAAGAAAAAAATAAACAAGGCCTGAACTGAGTTTGAATTGCTGACTAAAAGATAGAGTTTTTACTTAGAGTCCAACCAAGTTAATTGCCTGCCAAAATAAAAACATCAACATCCTTCAGAGAAATATAATGCAATCCACAGCCATCAAACCATAACATTTATAATGTCTGACATTAAACGAAAATTATTTGATATGTGAAGAATAAGGAAAAGCAAATCCTTCCAAGGAAAAAAGACAATCAATAAAGAATAATTCCAAAATATTGGAATTAGGAAACAATAATACAAAAGTGGCTAATATAACTATGATGAATGAGGTAAAAGAAAATGTGAATTTAATGAAAGAAACAATGAAAACCTCACCCCCACCCCAACTAAAAACTGTTCTTAAAAAGTGAAGGGCCAGACACTGTGGCTCATGCCTGTAATTCCAGCACTTTGTGAGGCTGACTTGGGTAGACTGCTTGAGCTTAGGAGTTTGAGACCAGTCTGGGAAACATGATGTAACCCTGTCTCTACAAAAAATACAAAATTTAGCCAGATGTGGTGGTGTGTGCCTGTGGTCCCAGCTACTTGAGAAGCTGAAGTGAGAGGATTGCATGAGACCAGGAGATCAGGGCTGCAGTGAGCTACAACCATGTCACTACACTCCAGCTTGGACAACAGAGCAAGACCCTGTAGAGCGAGAGATTTAAGTGCTAAAAAATATAATATCTGAAAAGAAAATTGAGGAGCTTAGAGTTGACCAAGAATGAGTTAATTTGATGATAGAGCAGTGTAAATTGTCTTAGTCCTGGAAGTCCTGGCCAGAGCAGTCAGACAATAGAATGAAATAAAAGGTATCTAAATAAAAAGAGAGGAGCTCAAAGTGTCCCTGTTTGGAAATGATATGATTCTATATCTAGAAAACCCCATAGATTTTACCCCAAAGCTCCTTGATCTCGTAAATAACTGCAACAAAATTTCGGGATTAAAAATCAATGTACAAACATCAGTAGTATTCCTATACACTAATAACATCCAAGCTGAAAGTCAAATCCAGAGTGCAATCCCATTTTGCAATTGCCACAAAAAGAATAAAACATCCAGCAACAGAGCTAACTGGGAAGGTGAAAGATCTCTACAATGAGAATTAAAAAACAGTGCTCAAAAAAATTAGAGAAGACAGAAACTAATAGAAAAACATTCCATGCTCTTGGATAGGGAGAATCAATATTGTTAAAATGGCCATACTGCCCAAAGCAATTTACAAATCCAATGTGATTTCTATCAAACTACCAATGACATTCTTCACAGAATTTACAGAATAGAAAAAAAAAGCTATTTTAAAATTCATATGAAATGAAAAAAGAACTCAAATAACCAAGGCAATCCTAAGCAAAAAGAACGTAGCTGAAAGCATCACATTACCCAACTTCAAACTATACTGCAAGGCAACAGTAACCAAAACAGCATAGTACTGGTACCAAAACAGACACAAAGACCAACAGAATGAAATAGAGAGCCAAGAAATAATGCCACACACCTACAACCATCCGATCTTTGACAAAATCCACGAAAACAAGCAATGGTAAAAGGACTTCCTATTCAGTAAATGGAGATAACTGACTAGCCACATGAAGATGATTAAAATCAGATGCCCTCCTTACACCATATATAAAAATCAACTCAAAAGGGATTAAAGATTTAAATGTAAGCCGTCAAATTACAAAAATCCCGAAAGATGGCCAGGCGTGGTGGCTTACACCTGTAACCCCAGCAGCCTGGGAAGCTGAGGTGGGCGCAACATAAGGTCAGGAGTTCAAGACCAGCCTAAGCAACATGGTGAAACCTCATCTCTACTAAAAATACAAAAATTAGCCAGGCATGATGGCAAGTGCCTATAATCCTAGCTACTCAAGAGGCTGAGGCAGGAGAATTGCTTGAACCTGGAAGGCAGAGGTTGCAGTGAGCCAAGATCGAATCACTGCACTCCAGCCTGGTTGACAGAGCAAGACTCCATCTTAAAATCAAACAAACAGACAAACACCCAGACAAGCAAACAAACAAACAAACAACCTGAAAGATAACTTAAGAAATACCATTGTGGACATAGGACCAGGCAAAAATTTCATGATGAAGATGCCAAAAGTGATTGCATCAAAAACGAAATTTGACATATGGGAACTAATTGAACTATAGAACTTCTGCACAGCAAAAGAAACTATCAAGAGTGTAACAGACAACCTACAGAATGGGAGTAAATATTTGCAAACTATGCATCCAGCAAAGCTCTAATATCCAGAATCTATAAGCAACTTAAACAAATTTACAAGCAGAAAAACGAACAACTTCATTAAAAAGTGGGCCAAAAACTTAAACAGACACTTTTATATTAGTTCATTATTGCACTGCTATAAAGCAAACCTTTGAGACTGGGTAATTTATAAAGAAAAGAGGTTTAAATTGCTCATGGTTCCACAGGCTCTACAGGAATCATGATGCTGACATGTGCTCTGCTTCTAGAAAGGCCTCATAGTGGAAGGTAAAATAGGAGTAGGCACTTACCATGGCTGGAGCAGGAGAAAGAGAGCGAGCAAGGATGTGCCATACAATTTTAAACTAGCAGATCTCCTGAGAACTCATCCAGTAGTGCAAGGACAGTACCAAGGGGGATGGTGCTAATCCAATAATGAGAAATTTACCCCCATGACCCAGTCACCTCCCACCAGGTCCCACCTCCAACATTGGGGATTACATTGTGACATGAGATTTGGTGGGGACAGAGATCCAAACCATATCGCTTTTCAAAAAAAGCACACAGGTAACCAAGAAACATATGAAAAAAATGTTCACTATCACTAATTATTAGAGACATGCAAATTAAAACCACAATGAGATACCATCTCACACCAGTCAGAATGGTTATTATTAAACAGTCGAGGGCTGGGCGCGGTGGCTCACGCCTGTAGTCCCAGCACTTTGGGAGGCCGAGGCGGGTGAATCACGAGGTCAAGAGATCCAGACCATCTTGGTCAACATGGTGAAACCCCGTCTCTACTAAAAATACAAAAAATTAGCTGGGCATGGTGGCGCGTGCCTGTAATCCCAGCTACTCAGGAGACTGAGGCAGGAGAATTGCCTGAAACCAGGAGGCAGAGGTTGCGGTGAGCCGAGATCACGCCATTGCGCTCCAGCCTGGGTAACAAGAGTGAAACTCCATCTCAAAAAAAAAAAAGAAAAACAGTCGAAAAGGTGCTGGCCAGGTTGCAGATAAAAGGGAATACTTATACAGTGCTGGTGGGAATGTCAATTAGTTAAGCTACTGTAGAAAGCAATTTGGAGACTTCTCAAAGAGTTTAAAACAGAGTTAATATTCGACCCAGCAGGGTCATTATTGGGTATTTATCCAAAGGAATACAAATTGTTCTATCATAAAGACTCAAGCATGCATACGTTCATGGCAGCACTATTCACAATAGCAAAGTCATGGACTCAACCTAAATGACCATCAGTGGTAGACTGGATAAAGAAAATGTGGTACATATACCCCACAGAACACAATGCCACCATAAAAAAGGAAAAAATTCATGTCCTTTGCAAGGTTATGGGGAGAGCTGGAGTCCACTATCCTAAGTGAATCAATTCAGGAATAGAATACCAAAAACCATAAACGCCGAATACATATGTACACAAAGAAGGGAACAATAGACACCACAGTTTACTTCAGAATGAGGAGTGTGAGTAGGGTGAGAATCAAAAATCTACCTATCAGGTACTATGCTTATCCTCTGAGTGATGAAGAAATTTGTACACCAAACCCCTGTGACCTACAAGTTATCTATATAACAAACCTGCACATGTACCCTTGAACTTAAAAGTTAAAAAAAAGAAAAAGAAAAGAAATTATCTAATCTGAAAACCACGGAGAAGAAAATAAAAGAAAAAAAATAAATTAATGAGGGCACACACAAAAAATGGAGAAATATTCCATACTCATTAATCGAAACAATCATTTATCAGTTACTAAAGATTTTTTTAGACCAATTATTATTTGGTAACATACCTATATTAGTGAAAGAAACTCACTGTGTTCTGGTTACCAATTTGTCATCAGAGTCCTGGTGAGATAGAAGGCACTTATATGTGGTAAATTACATGAAGCAGATTTATCAGTTACAAATAGGCAGCAAGGGACAAAAGACTTCTGGGATTCATTGTGAGCCATCCCCACAAAACTTATGAAAGGTGGATAGAGTCTCTTCTGTGTATGCCCTATTCGCGACACAGCTGAAGCAATCCCAAAAGCAGCTTCCCCAGATTATATACCCCATGGCAATGTTGAGAGGCATCCTGTTTCTAGGTGGGGATTGGAACAAAGCCTGGACTGGTCTAGCCAGTCCCTCCTTGTCTCAGAGTATTGCATTCCTATCACATTCTATTCTTGAGAACTACAGGTGAGGAAATAGGGGAGATCTGAATCTGTCACCTGGAGAACTGTCCTACATCAAAATGTTAAATGAAGTTATAAAATTTACCAAAACTGATAGAAGAGAAACATAAAGTGTGAATATGTCCATGACCTTTAAAGAAATTGTTTTTCTTATCAAAATAACTCCACAAAGAAAATCCCATGCCCAAAAGATTCCATAGTGAATCAGATTTTAAAACAATCATCATTTTATAAAACGTACCTACACAAAATAGAGAAGGAAGCAGCTCTCCCCAGGTTGTTTTCATCTCTAACATTTTCTCTTTTATTAACTTATATAAAGGATACGTAAAAAGTACCCTGCAATTCTTGCTTTCTTGTCACAAGTAAATTTCGGTAGTTTGCACATTAGACAATATTGCAGTTCTCTTCCTTATGGCTACCTGGGCCCCTTCAGATCCAGCTCTTTCTGTAACATATCACAGTAAAGAAGATTCAAGATTGAAGTTTGGTTTGTGATAGAATTGATGCCATTTTAGACCTTTATGTAAGCTCTTGGTCTTTCTTCCCAGCGTGTAAAAGATTGCCTGCATTTGGCATTTTAAGTTGCTTGCACAAATTAGTAGAATTGCTACTTGATTTCCATTTGGCTAGGGATCTTCATGTGTATACTTCTTCAGCCAGAACCCTGATGTGGAAGAGAAAGGAGTGCTTGGCTTTGAACCCTTAACAGTAAGTGCTTAATAAATGGTATCTGTTTTTGTTGTAGTTGGAACAACATACTCTAACAGGTTTTGAGCAGGGAGAGTAAAAAGAAGATTAAACATATAATTCTTATCTTTCTCTAAATTTCTGTGTATCATGTTAAACTAAATATTTAAACAAGGTATCTCCAACATTATCATTAAACATAATAACTGAGAGGAATGATGACACTTGTTCACTTTTTAAGACTAAAATCTTCTGATATTAGCTTGATTTAGAATGTTTATTCATTCTGTGAGGCTTCTTCTCAAAGAGAAAGTGTGGAGGTTATTTTGAGAAACAAAATTAATGGCAAAAAAATACCATAGAAACTGCACATAGCAACAAGCAAAAATGGTTTCTGAATAATGCTGAGAATGTACAGAGAGATAAAAGCAGAGATCATGCACAAAGCACATTTGAACAATGCTAATATCACAGTGAGATTATAAACATGAGAAACTAAAATAAATGGTTAAAAAAAGTTAAATTCAATTTAGAGTAAGATAGATGTGAGTAGAGAAAAAACGGCTATTTTCCAGTCACAATATTGGTATGCTTTCTAGTTCCTCAAAAGGAAGAAGAGATTTCTGATAAAATTGTTCAAAGATCTAAGCCATCCAATAAGTTACATTTTACTAATAAGAAGCTGAATCACCCTTTTTATTTCTCTCCATGTGGCTGGGGCTTATGACCTTGCTAAGCATTATTTTACTGCTCCCTTTCTTCTTTTCATGCAGTGGGGATAAATAAGTTCAGCCAGGGACCATTATAGATAAACCAGCTTTCTTGCTTTCTTCTTAATATAGTAAAATATTTAAGAAAGATCCCTGTTCCTTGAAATTGGTTTGATTTCTTTGGATACAAGCATTTCAATACCCCCATTTTTGTTTTCATTTTTGCCACTTTATGAAAAACATTCTTTTGAGTTGGATTTAAATCATTCTGCCGAATCCCCTAAATCTCTATTGTCATAAAGGATTAAACAATAATGTATTTGTGTCACATCAAAATTACATTCAGTTGGAAAGTAATTTGAAATTAATTCTGTACCACAGTGGATCTACTCAAACCACACAGAAAAATTCAAAATGAAATTATGTATATTTTAAATATTTTTTTCAAGAGATGGAGTTTTAAAACCCTAAATTTAGGACTCTCTTATCTAAGTTTAATTTGTAAGAGACTGCCAAACTACTAAAATCAATTCCTCATCTTAAACACAAAACTAAACTACATTTCCCAGCTTTTCTTGATCATATGACCACAGGGTAATTAATGGATTGTGGATAAAATGTTGTTTGCCACTTTCAAGCCCATTATAGGATACCAAAATATGCCACCCCAAAATATGCATCTTTGGCATAAGGATGATTTTGAGCTAATTTTTTTTTTTTTTTTTTTTTTTTGAGAAACTACAGACAAGAGAAGCTGTGAAATTAGGGTAAATGGTTATCCTTTTAAGGAAAATTTACACAGATAAAGGAAATCTCCATTTGTAAGGGAACCCTCCCACTCTGTTCCAGGGAGAGATGGATGACTCTAGATTATTAGAAAAGCTTATCAATGAAGAAGGCACAGACTTAACTCTGCACAAGAAAACTTACCCTTGTTTACTGTGCTTTTCCTGGTCATCTCCCATAGTTTCACCATCACCCCAGTGTCTTTCTTTCTTTGTTTCAGTTGAAGTCTGAACTCTAAGACATCTCTTTAAGTTTTACTCATTTCTCTGGGTATCTCTCAAGTATGCATTAGATATACAGGTTAATAAACTTCTGTTTATTTTCTTTCTTGTTAATCTGTTGTGTGTTACTAGAGAGCTCAGCTAAGAGCTCAGTAAGTGTAGAGAGAAAATAATTTTCCCTCCTGTGCACCATAAACCTATCCCACACACGATCCACCGAGATCTTTTTCATTTTCAGTTGCTTAGAATGGAGATCACCCACATAGCAAACTTGGAAGCCTTGTGTTGAGGATGGTAGAACAGCACTATGGAATAAGCTAGACTTATTGTACTATGACTTGAAAAAGAATTACCTAGTCATTGGAACTATCATTTTGGACTTTATATGTCATACCAATAGGTATACTTTTTGTAACTACCACGTTAGATTTGAATATTTGTTGTCATACTTTAATGAAGGTAATGTAAAATAGAATTAAAATAAATCAAATTATGTTTTAATAAATTACCTGCAATGTTAAAATCATCATGTGTCTTAAGGTAAAGAGATAAACTAAATGCCACTTCAGTTGTTGTCCTTTTGGGAGACCATTCTCAATGGCATTTGTCCACAAATGCCTGTCTCTGCATCATCCCTGTGGGATTTGGAAAACCACAGGAGACCACTGAGGACATAAAGCTCATGCTGCCTGCTGTGCTATGCGTAATACAGTCCATTACCTCTAGTATCTTCTGACATGTATGAAACTGTAAGAGGCTGACTTGCTAGCTTGCATGTAGGAGAAAATCTCCGATCATTCATAGTTCTTGACAGTCCTCTCCAGATATTTAGAAATGAAGAAAAATATTTTGAGTTCTGAATTATATATGCAGGAAGTAGCTGTGTTTCATACATAAAAGCATCAGGAAGACATATTTATAGAAACATTTAGATATATTTATTTTACAAGAATATTTTGTATTCTTATAGAAGAATACAAGAAATATATTTATTCATTAACATTCTAGATATTCAAAAGATGACTCAAAATAATTAGCTTACTTGTATTTAAGGAGCTTTTTGATAGAAGTTCAGGCATTATAGACCCAGATAATATAAGTGAATCTACATGTTCATTTTAGCTCTCCTCTCAGTAAGATTTCAAAAGTGGAAATTAGACCTCTAATACATGAGGGCAAGTGTGCAAATGGTTTCTGAGAAAATTTCTTTATACCTAAGAGAGAATGAAGAAAGAGAAACTCTCTTTTTTACTTAGCTATTTTCTTCCTCTTCTCCTTGTCTTGGATGTTGCTATGGGATCTGGAATCTCTCCAGCTATTTGCTGTCAGTCTGAGGTTAAAGTTTACATTGGTCCTCAATGAGAACTTGTTTGGAGGTTCTAGCAGGGGAGTGCAGCTACTTGTATACCCTTGACCGAAGACCAGTCCTCCTCTATCGAGGACGGTTGTCCTCTTTGACCAAGCGCACAGCTTTGGGAGGGATGTACATGGAGAGGTGAGAGAGGAAGGGAACACTCACATAGCCAGCCAGATCAGCTGAATCAACCCTGGCAATTTATGGGGTAACAGATGTTGCAGCCAGATCACGCTCAATATCATCTGGTCCTCGATGATATTGAGACTGATGTTCATTGCATTGGTCTTGGGTCCTGTACTGTCTATAGGCTTCTAATTATGAAAGATGCATTTTCTAAAAATTTAAGGCAACTTGAGTTGGGATCATAAAATTATTTTCTAAATCATATTACCTGATATCATATGATATGATATGAAGGGATTAAGAGAAAAGTACAGTCACTAAAATATAGGCCTAACTAAATAACTGATGATTTTATTGAGAAATGAATAATACAATATATTCTTCTGAAAAGACATTACGTGATATAAAAATAACTAGTATTAGCTATCTTTAGTGGTTATGATAAAAAACCATAGAACACACTGGTCACATTAAAAATGAGGGAAGAGAGTTGAAGAAAGTGTTCATTAATTCATCAATTCTCTTTCGCAGAAGAAAAATACCACGTTTTTGTCTAAAGTTACTAAAGCAAAGAAAAAAACGAAGTTTAAGTTATGATTTAAAATACAGAAAAGAGATTATTTCTAGGAGAATAATAACAGATTATAATTTCTCTAAGGCAACAGACTATAGAACAAAAGATAGAATAACAATAAAAAATGAAGATGTCTTAACAAAATGTCAGATAAGATGTAAGAAAAAAGACCAAACAGATTCTTTATGAGAGGCAGAAGGCTCTGGTTTGTCTGCATTGTCTTGTCTTGGACAAATCACTTAATCTCTCTGAGTCTCAGTGTTTCATCTATAAAATGGAAATAGTAATAATAGTAGCTACCTTATAGTTTGGAGTGCATTAAGTGAATTAAAGCATATAATGATTAGAATGATGGCTGTGGCCAGGTCCAGTGGTTTACACCTGTAATCCTAGCACTTTGGGAGGCCGAGGTGGGCAGATCATTTGAGGTCAGGACTTCAAAACCAGCCTGGCCAACGTGGTGAAACCTGTTTCTGCTAAAAATACAAATAATTAGCTGGGCATGGTGGCAGGTGCCCGTAATTCCAGCTACTTGGGAATCTGAGGCACGAGAATTGCTTGAACTTAGGAGGCGGAGGTTGCAGTGAGCCGAGATCGCGAGACCACGCCACTGCTCTCCAGCCTGGGTGACAGAGCAAGACTCTGTTTCAAAAAAAAAAGATAATGGCTATCACATAATAAGCTTTTTTAAAAAAGTTATTTATTTATTGTAAAAAGTTAGTCATTCTTGTTGTGGCTCATCACAAAAGAGAGCATTGATTATGATTCATTCTTGGGTGACAAGTCGCAATATTATAAAGCTGCCTATTTTCACTAAACTGATCTCTTCAAAATAATTACAATCAATATCTTTACAGACTATTTTTATAGATGATAAAACTTATATATATTTCTGATCATGTAAGTCTGTATCAAGTTGTTTTCATTATTATAGTAATTCTACCCACTTAGAAGGGAAGAAGGCATTAAATGTCAATTGAGAAAAATACGGATTTTATTTCTCAGCAAATGCGGTTCTCTTACCTGGATTATAACAGCACCTCCTAACTGATTTTCCTACTCCACCTTACTGACTTTTGGATTATTCTTAACGAAGAGGCAGATAATCACTTCTCTGCTCAAAACTCTATTGTTGCCCCACCTCACCCGGAGTCTATTGCCTGCAGAACTCTGTGATTTGGTCCCTCTTTCTTCTGTGCGTTATCCTTTCCATCTTGCTGAGCAGCTCCTGCTCCCTGGTCCCCTGGTTGTACTTCAAACACAACAGGCTTGATTTCAGGCCCTTGTGCTCCTTGTTCTCTCTACATGAAATACCATCTTCTTTCAAAACCAGATTCAGCTTATTCCCTCACTTTCAGGGTTTTTACAATCTCACTGAGTGTGCTAATGGAAAAACTCTCAAAGTAATTACTGCTCTCTCAGCAACACATGATATAAAGAATATATAAATAAAAAAAATTAAAACCTGATTTTAGCTTAGTCTTTGGGAGAGCTTTAAGGGAGACTTTAGACTATTATTAGAGTAATTGATATGACAGCCTAACTAACTTTGGAGAGTATTTTCTTATATTTTCCCAATTGTGTCTTTTTAAGCATTATTAGACACATATTTGATGTTAGCATATAAAACTGACATGTCTGATTTTTCCAGTGACCTTGATATTTAGAAATAATCTATTAAAACAAAAACTTGACAAAATTATGGCAATGATTACATTGTGAAATGGATGATATCATTTTTTTCCCTGAAAATATGTTATATAATTTCAGCACACACCAATCTATACACACATATGTATAAAGCTTCCATTTGTAATTAACATATATTTAATTTTGTAACATATATTAATTTCAAAGCATACAACTTGAACATGTGAGAACATAAGTACAGTACTATTTTAATAGTATTTATAAGTTTATATAACAATGTAACTGTCTGATAGTTTCATTATGATATATATTTTTTTGTATATTTCAAGAATAGACTTTTCATTAATTTTGTTTGTGTTTGACATTTTCCCATTTAGCAATGATTTTTTTAGTGTCTCAGTTCCAATGCTTATCATATAGGCAAAATACAGAGAAGAATACACAGAATTACATGGCTACATGCATAGGAAATGCTAAAATTGTGAAATGTGTATGTTACTTCTCTCAGCTATTTTCTGGTAAGTACAATCTCATAAAAGACTATGTGTAGTTCACCACTGCATTTAAAATTTCTTAGGGTTCTTTCAGTGTCCTTACAGGAAATTTTAATGGAAACAGTAGTTTGGAATAAAATTCTAGCAAATTTTAAAATGGTAGCATATTTTTCATAGAATATATTAGAAACAGAAGACTTCCTCTGAACAGACTCCCTGTTCTTTTAGCACCATCTTCACTATAAGTTTCTGTGAAATTATACAGCTTCCTGCCATCCTCACAGGGGCCTGATTGGACAATTGATGCTTTCAAGCACCTGCTGCTCACACATCATAGTATGGATAAAACCTAGTTGATTGTAAACCCAGAAATTGCAGCCAGAGTGCTTTCACAAAGGTTTTGTTTTCGCTGAATCAGTTGAGATGCTTGCAGTTGTCTGATGTTTCAACTTCAGAGTAGCCTGATAATCTTTCATATCAACACCACAAATTCACAAGGCAGACAGGAATTTCCTGTTTTACGTATCCTAAACAGTAAAGTTCTGTGTGGATGTGAGCATAGTTAAATTTCATTATTTAACATAGAATCCAAAAAAGTTGGATTGCATAATTAATCAATTCATATGTTCATTTTTTTTTTTTGAGCACCTACTAACTGACATGAGGGTATGGCAGTTAACAAAATTGAGAACGCCCTGCCCTCTAGTGGGAAGTCAGATAATAAACAATTAAAAATAATGCAAATTATGTTAAGCGCTTAGACTTTCTATGGGGTTTCCAATCTGGCATCTTCCAAGATCACATTCTAGAAAAATAAGGCTCTCTCTTTTATTCTTTTTTTAAGGGGGCTTGAATATCACAGGGTACATTGATTGATATTATCATTTCCTAAATAAAGCTATGTAGGGATGGAAAACAGAGTTAGGCTACATTTTTTCTATTATTTTAGTTGACATGAAATAATTGCACAGTTATTGGGTATAGAATATTTTGATACATGTATACAATGTGTAATAATCAAATCAGAGTAATTAGGATATACGTGACTGAAAACATTTATCATTTCTTCATGGTGGGAACATTCAAAATCCTGAAGAGACTTTAATGATTTTAAATTTTTAATCAAGAATATATCATCATCCATTTAGTATCCCATACACCTATCCATACAAAAACGGCACGGTTAATAAATAGATTGAGGATCAGACAGTATACCTAGAGACATTATTTCTCTTCAGATACCCAGACGTTTCTGAAGCTATCCCTTTCATATAAGGCCAGACTAAATAAATACTTGAATGAAGACATAAACCAATGAATTCATTTTAGAAAACATGTTATAAGTATGTTAATTCCTATCTTTGAAAGAGTAAATCAACTAGTTCAAGTTAGACCTATTGTCTAAATTTTAAATGACAAAGAAAGTTTTTATCTGTACAGTAAATATTTGAGTAAGCCACATGTTTTACTGAAACAGTTGGATATGCATAGTACTTACCATCTCAATGGCAAATCTAAAAGGAATGGTATTTGAACACTTTGAGACCAAAGTATTTAAGATTCATATTTAGATTAAATAAAGCAAGAGTTATTTTTCACTTGAGGGACACACTTAGAGAGAGTTCATTAAGTTATTTCTGACCAATTTTCCTCAAGTGTAAATACCAATGAATGCATATACTTCTTTTTAACATATGGAAATTTATCTGCCAAATATCATTGTTTAGCTTTGAATTTGCAAAAATGTTACATGCATTTGATTCAAATTATATGAAAAAATCCATATCTGATATATAAATATTATATGTAACCACAAATGGCATTCTTCCAGTATTTTGTATATACTTAAATTCCCAATAAATAATTTATAAGGCTTAAATTTTTATTTTGAAAAATCATCAAGAATGCTAGAAAGCATGAAATATTATGAATTAAGTTTGCTATTAATGACAGAAAAATTTAACGAGTTATGCCATTTATATAAAAATATGACTGATTTTACTTTCAAGGAAAATAATAAGTTTTACAGGTATTTTTTATGGTGTTTCAGATGTGTTTTATTAGCTGGAGTCTATTTCCATGTTTTGGAAGGGATATGTATCATTACTTGATCAACAAGCAGTAAGAGGAAGTCTACTAGATACAATTATTTAGTTATTTCTGACTACTTGGAGTACTCAACTGCTTAACCAACCTAATAGGTGAAATAGACATGAAATTGTAGGAGAACAATTCTCATCTTTTTTTTCCTCATCCAGGGAGCATGCATTCCCTCATTTTTGATCCATTGCTTATGCTTTTCATGGCTTAGAGCTGGGAGTAGGGACGATTGGCAGAGACTCCAACACATAGAAATTCACTGGGGCTATGGAGTAGAGATAGTAACTTTGGAATGAGGAAAGAAAGGTTGCTGCAGACGCTCTTTCAGAGATAACTACCTGAGATGCTTTGCAGTTCCCAGGCTAACACTCAAGTAATACCATTTACTTTCATTTTCTGATGCCAGGGATTTTTCACCTGCTACCATGTGCAGCTGTAACTGTGATTTTGTTTTCTCTGGCCTACTGGGGAAGAGAGTGAAATCTTTAAGTTTGAACAAAGCCTTCTCCAAAAGCACACAGCTCTTTTTGAAGTTGTCACGTGCAAGGGTCTAATCTTACACATATGCGATTTGAAAATTAACTATATTCTTTAGAAATGTTCACAATCATTAAGTAAAAATTTTCATGTGGGAGGAGATAGCTCTGCAGACAAGGACAAAGCCGGGCATGGAAAAAACAAGAGGTGCCGAATAGAAAGGAAATGGGTTGTGGACTTAATTTCTTTCTCAGAGCTTCCTCTTAGGACTTAGATTTAGAGATGTCAGAAACTCACTAATTGTAAACTATTGCTAAATCTCCTTAATGTCTAGTTGAGTTAATAATTTCTTCACATTTAGATATTTAAATTGATTGAGGTAGTTTTGCTAAAATAGAGCAATAATAAGTATTTGCAATAAGGCTCTGGATATTTGAGATCTCTCCTTAGGACAGAGTTCCAGTTGTGGAATAACTAGTTAAAATGGCTTGATTTGTTTTGTTCATGCGACTTCATGTTTGTGTATTAATCACATGTTTTCTGAAGATATTCTTATAATTATATAAGCAAGTTGTGAACATGTCCACTCTACAGAATTTTGATGAGAGTATTTTGATATAAAAACATTTCCATTAATTTGATAAAGAAAAATTAGCAAACACTTCTCTACTGCTAATAAAAAAGTAACACCCTATGATGAGTCTAAGGAAATGTGTAAATTTTTATTTCATACTTTTAAAGCAAAATTAAAATAATAATAATAAATGTTGACCTTCCTAAATAAAAAATGGTTTAAGATTAATAAAATAATCCTCTAGAATAGCCATTCATGTTTGGTTTCCTTAGCTTTCTATTCTTAGTGGGTTTTTTTTTGTTGTTTGTGTTTTTTTTTTTTTTTTGCATTTAAATTGTGGTAGCCTTTAAGACGAAAGCTTGCAATTTATTTTGTAGTAGCAACTTAATAACTCTTTAATAGATTCCTTCAAACTCAACTATATAGACAATGTCAACATAACATTGCTAACCATTTGCTAATTTCTCTTGATATTTCCCTTACTGCATGTTATATGTTTTGTTTTTTGCTTTTATAGACTAGCCCCAAGCCCTCTCATTTTGTTTTTTTTTTTTTTCTGGATAAAAATGTTTCCCCTGTGTATAAAATATGCGTTAACCCTTTTACTCTTACTGAATAGAGTGACTCATTTCTACTACTAGGTGTATTAGTTTCTATGTTGCATAACACCCACCAAAAACTTAGCAGCTTGAAACTACATCTTTACATTATCTCTCAGGTTTGGAGTCAAAAGTTCAGGTCCTCTGCTCAGGGTGTCCCAAGGTGACAATCTAAATAGAGTCCAGACGGCTTTCTGTTCTGAGACTTCGGATTCTTTTCCAGACTTACGTAGTTGTTGGGCTAAATCCAGTTTCTTATTGTAATATTGACTGAGATTGTTACTTTCTTGCTGGCTATCAGCCAGGAAATTCTCTCAGATCTTAGGAGCCCCCTTATACTTTGTTTCCTGTGATGTGGCCTGCTTATGGGACATTAAAAACATAGCTACTTACTTTTTCAAAGCCAGTAGAAGTTCTCACTCAAGTAAGCTAAAAATGGAGTACATAATCTAATCACTGAAGTGACTATCTCACTACTTTTGCCACATTCTATTGGCTAGACACAAGTTACAGGTTCTGTTGCACTCAGAGACTGCCATTTTAGTAATCTCAGTAGAACAGAAAATTATGACAGCATTTTACTGCCCTGGGATCTGTCAGGTGAACTGTTTCTTACTTCCTCATTCTGGAGTCTTGCAGTGAATCTACTGTCACTGTTCTACACTGTCTTACCAGAACAAGAAGGTCAGCCTGTGTAGGCTGATTTTCTAAATATTTGTCATTATTTGTTTTCTCTGCATAATCCAGTAATCTTAATAATAATAATAACAATATTAATATCTAAACTATACAAAGAATCCTCTAATTTATAAAGCACTTTTACGTAGTTCTTTCACTGCTTTAATTCTACTTTCCAAGAATTCAGTAAATTTTAGTGATATTGTTACCAGTGCTCCTGGGTTCTTATAATCCCCCAGGATAGAAATCATGAGAAATCACCATACATAGCAGCAAAGAGAAACAGAAAAGTTTATTTAGCATGTGCACAAGGAAGTCAGCACTGTGAAAGGAAAAGCCAAGCTGTTCCCTGGAAGATACGTGGGTTAGTTTTTTAGGTCTTTTTCTATAGGGAAGGGTTTCAACGGGTCATGTATAGGCAGGATTTCTCTAGCACTTGAGCAGGATTTCTCTAGCATTAAAGCAGCACTTTACATGATTCTTCATACATTGCATATAACATTAACCTTTTAAATCTTTACCTGGTCATGATTTTTAGCCTTAAAATGAGTAAGAAATAACTACAAGTTGAGGTTTAAGTCAGACTGTGCATGTGGAGTCCTGTGGAAGTCCCTAGTCATCCAAACCAGGGACTTACTGTTAATAGCTTCTTGAGTCTTTTGTTGATGATTGACTGGCTGATGGTTAGGTAAGCTATAGCTTGAATAACGGGCTTTTGTTCTTTTTTCCTCTAAATCTCTTCAAAACAGAAAACCAGCCAGCTTGCCTGTCTCAGTATTAATTCATTCATACAAATACTTTTGCTCAAAAGCTAAATAGTAACTTGCCCAATTTAGTGTAGTGTTAGTTGAAGCCTTGTGTTTTTTTTTTTTTCTTTAATCATTCCCCAATTAGAACAATCACACAGTCATCTCTATGCAATTTTTGGTTGGCTAAGGTCAGAAAGTCAATTATTTCTTATTTTGGTTTGACTTGTTGAGTGCAAAAAAGCAAAATAAAAGTTGTTCTTTTGTCAGAGGCATTCAAACCTGAGTGACTCCCTCTTGAGTGAGGGCTAGGAAAACATAAGGCTGGGACTTTCTGGGCTGTATTCCCAGAAAGTTAGGTATTCCTAGCCTCTAGATGTGTATATTTAAGGGAAGAGATTGATAACATTTACTAAACAGACCTAGACTTGGGAGTGTTCTGATATCCCAAAATCTTGAGAACAGAAGCATTCTTAATTTTGCTTTAAAGTTAATAATATTGAATTTTGAAAATTAGAGTGATTAAGAAAATTAATCCTTTATCACAAACCCTTGTAGCAGGGCACATCTCCTCATGATTTTTTTTTTATCATATATATAAATGATTATTGTACCTGGTGTGGATACATTCTTCTTCTTACTTTTGAAAATGCCCTACTCTGTCTATGGAGTAGCTGCACTTTCACCACTTTACCTTCTTTTAAAAAAAAATTCTTTTTATTATTTTTTAAAATTGTATTTGGGCTCTAGGGTATATGTGCACGTCCTGCATCCTGCAGGATTGTTACATAGGTACATACATGCCATGGTGGTTTGCTGTCTCCATCCCCCTGCTCCCCCATCACCTATATCAGGCATTTTTCCCAGTGTTATCCCTCCCCATCCTCCCTGCCACCCCTCGCTGTCCCTCTGCTCCCCTCCCCTCCACCCCCCACCTAGCCCTGTGAGTGTTGTTCCCTTCCCTGTGTCCAAGTGTTCTCATTGTTCATCACCTGCCTATGAGTGAAAACATGAGGTGTTTGGTTTTCTGTTCTTGTGTCAGTTTGCTGAGAATGATGGTTTCCAGATTCATCCATGTCCCTACAAAGGACACGAACTCATCGTTTTTTATGGCTGCATAGTATACCACGGTGTATACGTGCCACATTTTTTTTGTCCAGTCTATCATCGATGGGCATTTGAGTTGGTTCCAGGTCTTTGCTATTATAAACAGTACAGCAGTGAACATACGTGTGCATGTGTCTTTATGATAGAACGATTTAGAATCCTTTGGGTATATACCCAGTAATGGGATTGCTGGGTCAAATGGAATTTCTATTTCTAGATCCTTGAGGAATCGACACACTGTCTTCCATAATGGTTGAACTAATTTATATTCCCACCAACAGTGTAAAAGTGTTCCTATTTCTCCACATCCTCTCCAGCATTTGTTGTCTCCAGATTTTTTAATGATCGCCATTCTAATTGGCTTGACATGGTATCTCAATGCGGTTTTGATTTGCATTTTTCTAATGACCAGTGATGATGAGCATTTTTTCATCTTTGTTGGCTTCATATATGTCTTCTTTTGAAAAGTGTCTGTTCATGTCCTTCACCCCACTTTTGAATGTAGGACTGCTGGAGGTCCACTCCAGACCCTGCTTGCCTGGAGATCACCTGTGGTGGCTGCAGAACAGTAAGGGTTGCTGCCAGTTTCTTATTCTGTTATATTCATCCCAGAAGGGTACCCACCAGATGTAAGCCTGAGCTCTCCTTTATGAGGTGTCCCTTTGGATATATGGGGGTGAGGGAGCTGCTTAAGGAGACAGTCTGTCCCTTTTAGGAGCTCACATGCTGAGCTGGGAGCTCTGTTGTTCTGTTCAGAGCTGCTAGGCAAGTATGTTTAAGTCTGCTGCAGCAGAACTCATAACCGCCTTTTTTCCCAGGTGCTCTGTCCTGGAAAGGCAGGGCTTTATTTATAAGTTCCTGATGTTCTGCTGCCTTTTATCAGAGATTGCCTGCCCAGCTAGGAGGTAGTTTAGTCATAGTCTGCCAGCAGAGGCATTACTGAGCTGCTCTGCCCGTGGGCTCTGCGCAGCTGCTGTGTGAACTTCCTTGCGGTTTTGCTTACAGAGGTACAGTTAGAACTGCCTCGTTAGTGATCGCCTGCCTTAGTAATGGCCGACTGCTTATGTAATGGTGGACTGCCTTGGTAATGGCAGACTGCCTCGGTCCTGGTGGACTGCCTCGGTTATGGTGGACCGCCTTGGTAATCGTGGACCGCCTCAGTTGTGGTGGACTCCCTCCGTAATGGCTGGCGCCTTTCCCCCCCACCAAGCTGGACCATTCCGGGTCTAGCTGCACTTGCTGCAAAACTCTCAATACAGAGCATTTCAGATTGCTAGTCTTTGTGGGGGTGGGACCCCCTGAGCCAGATCACCTGGCTCCCTGTTTCAGCCCCCTTTTTATCAGTTGAATGGGCAACTCTGTATCCCAGGTGTTCCAGGTGCCAGTTGAAACAGCCACCCAAATTTGTGTGAGTTTTTGTTGGGAGACCCATGGTGCCAGCTGAAACAGCCATGCTGGAAGCTCATGGTGCTTTTCAGCCCAGGAATCTCCTGGACTGTGGACAGTTAAAACTCATTTAGAAATGCAGTGATCACTCACTTTCTGTGTTGTTCTCACTGGGAACTGAACTCCAGAGATGTTCCTCTTCAGCCATCTTGGATAGTAGCTCCCAACAATTATTTTATATTCAGACATAAATATATCAGGGATTAAGCACTGATACATTCTACAACATGGATGAACCTTGAAAACATTACACTAAGTAAATGAAGTCAAACGCAGAAGAATAAATATTGTATAACTCTATTTATATGAAATGCCCAAAAAGTAGATTAATGGTTGCTAGGGCCTGGGGCAAGGCAGAAGCGGGAAATGACTTCTAAGTGCGAATGATGATAACTTTCTAAAATTAGGTGGGGGAGATGGCTGCATGATCCTGTGACTATACTAAAAGATGCTAGATTGTATACTTTAAAGAATGAAATTTATGGTTTGTGAATTATATCTCAGTAAGCTGTTTCTAAAAACTAGAGTGTGATATTTAACCCTAGAGATGTTCCATACACTTTAAAGTACATATATGTGAAATAGCTATGATATCATGCCTGGTAGGCAGAAACTAGTCAGTAAATGGGTTTTTTTTAAAAAAAATTCTGTTATTACATGAATAGTATTTGAGATTATAAGTGATTTTTATTTCTATGATTACATTAATACTACTTGAGGCTTGACACTGACAAATGTATCTGACTTGTAGAAAAGAGGACACATCATCTGAAATAAATGATGGTGTCTGTTTCTACTTTTTGTCATTTTCTTTATGGCCTAAATTAAAAAACATAAACAGATGCATATTATTGATATGCTGTACCACATCATGTAAGGAATTCCTTTTTCATTAATCATTCTAATTTTAGAGATTCATGAAAGCATAGTGACAAAAACTTAAAAATAATGTTTTTAGAGAGTACTACATAAAAATTTTTATTTAGATTTGTTTTTAAACATAGTCTTTTAGAAAATATATTTATTTTTGCAATCTATAGGAAATATTAAAATGTGGTATGTTCTTATCCATTATACAGAACATATTCATGGCTTGTCTAATTGATTAGTAACTAAGACTGAAATCTGTATTTTAAAAAACATTTTGGGATGATTTACAAGTTCCACTCTTTTCCATAATTCTAACAATTAAATTTATATAAAGGTAAGGTGACATTATATTTAATATTAATTCTAATCTTTGTTACTGAGCACACATACCAAATGTGTTAATGTTAAGTACAGGGAAAATAGTTTTGTTTCAACTGGGTTTTCTTTTTTACCTTTGCTTACCAATCTCTTTACTTCTCATTGTAAGGGAAAACTAATATATTACAGCGGCAGATCTTAGCATGCTCAACCTGTAATTCCAGTTTTCTTCCCGGTACATAGAAGTAAACAGTGTCCACACTACTTCCTTTGGCAAATGAAATATGACTACAAAGAACATGTGTAACTTCCATGTAGAAGCCATTAAGAGACCCTGAATAGCATGTTCCCTTCTCTCTGCCATGGTGACCAAGCATATTTCAGACAGAGGAAGCTTCACCCACCTGTGTCCCATTTTGTGGAAAACCTGAGATAAATGTGTAGTCGGTATGAGAAATGCATTCCTCTTTATTTATTTGTTTTGATTCATTGATATTCATGGTTGTTTTTTATCACAGGATAACTTAGTCTTTCTTGCCTAATACCATAGCTTACAGTCTTTAGAAAAGACTCAGATACTAGTATGTTACTTAACATTTAAGCATTGTGTTAAATAAACATTCAACACCAACATATGCACTCCTATACATATTTTTACAATATATTCACATAAATTATGCATTATTTAGAAAGTTTAGAGGTACTTTCCAGATAAAGCCTTAATTTGGAGAAGCATATTAATAAGTTATATGGTGTGAAATGATGTTCTTTATACAATGTGTTTATGAGAAAATATGTTGTTCAATATGAAACATATGTTCATTACTTCGAATACAGATTTCTTCACACATTTATTTCATGACACCTAGATGTAGTTTACAAAACTGGAAAAAAGGTAGCTACTTTAAATTAAACTCACTATTATTAAATGTGATTTTCTCTATTAGATAAAGCAAATTACTCCGGTGATTTTGTCAATCTAGATAACAGCCACAGTCTCTTGATTTTATTGTCTTTACACATATCATATTCATATCCCAGAACATGCAGACATAATTTCTATCACAATTTAGCTAAATTAACATCTCACTGTCTTCCTCCTCTTCTTGAGTCTTGCCTCCAACTTCCTTTTTAACAAAAAATTGGACTTTCACTATTCCATGCTCGGTTCAATTTAAACATAAATCCCTGTTGACTGCAAAATCATTTCAAACTCTTTACCCTGGTTCCACTCTGTGTGGCTCCATAGTGAGTCTTTAGAGTTCTAGTCCAGGGATAACTACTGAAAGTTTCCTCCAACCCTGTCAGTCTGAGGCACTCACCATCTTCAAATACGGCTGATTCATTTGAACCCCTCATTCATACTCTGTTTCCTCCTTCATATTTATTTTCCAAAATGATATCCACTGAAGTACTTATTATTTATACAGTAACTTATTATATGCACGTGTGTATTAGGGTTCTCTAGAGGGACAGAACTAATAGGATATACATATCCTATTAGTATTATATCCTATCAGTGTTGTATATATGTAAAGGGGAATATATTAAATATTAACTTACAGGATCACAAGGTCCCACAATAGGCTGTCTGCAAGCTGAGTAGCATGGAGAGCCAGTCCGAGTCCCAAAACTGAAGAACTTGGAGTTCTATATCGAGGGCAGGAAGCGTCCAGCATGGGAGAATGATGTAGGCTGGGAAGCTAGGCCAGTCTCACCTTTTCAAGTTTTCCTGCTTTATATTTGCTGGAAGCTGATGAGATGATGCCCACCAGATTAAGGGTGGGTCTCCCTTACCCAGCCCCCTGACTCAAATGTTAATCTCCTTTGGCAACACCCTTATAGACAAACCCAGGATTAATACTTTGCATCCTTCAATCCAATCAAGTTGACACTCAGTATCATGATGGTTACATCATGATGTGATTTTAAAAGGTACATGAAGTATATAAAATTTTTGATCTTTTCTTTTTCTTCTATTTCCCAAGGACTACTACTGTTTACTAAATTTGTTTTTTAATCTGGTGATTATGACCAGTATAACATTTTAAATAAAACATTAAATTATTTGGCTCATTCTACTGTAATATTTAATGCAAATTAACATGAATTTTTTATTGTTTTTGTTTTTCCTATTTTGACATGTTTGCATCTAACTTATTCTTTCATTTGTTTCTATTTATTTTGTTTAAAATAAAAAGTGCATGTGTTCTTATGATAATAAGTGAAACACTACAAAAATGATGTAAGACATTAATAATCTCTTCTAACCTTCATTCCCACCCCTGTGGTGTAATCACTCTTAACAGATTGCTGTATTTTTTGGCCCATTCATCTAGAGTCATACGGTACTATGAAACATATGTGCACATCCACAGGAGTGGCAGACATTGTTAGTCACTCATCCAATATTAATTTTTCTCTTCTACCTTACAAATAGCGCTCCTCCTCCTCCTTCTTCTTCTTCTTCTTTTTTTACAGAGAGTTTTCTCTGTTAAAATATTTACCATAATAGTTTTCCTTTCAGACAGGGATACAATGAGACAATTCTTGGCAGTGAGAAAAATAGAGATGTTACTCACTGGGTGGGATTTTAGGAAAGTTTTTTAAAGAGAAACAAGCTCAGCTGTCCCTTCTTAAGCTTGTTGAGCCTTGTCCTTTCTTTCAGTTTTAAACATGACTATGAGAAGTGGGACGTGAAGAGCCATATACATCTAGGACTAGTGGAACAAAAAATAGAAAAAGGTTTGGGCACTACATAGCTCAGGAAGCAGTTGCATCAGTCATCTTTTACTGCTTAATCTGCAAACCTTTATTTGGTTAGGAAAATAATATCATTTGTTGCTTAATAGTAAATAATGGGAATTCTTCAAAGTCACTAATTCTATATCTGTTATGTTACTTTGAGGAGCTTCACATCATCAGTAATATTGATAGACTATCATTTGTCTATTTCCTACCCTAATCATTTAAAAGGTTACTTCCAGCTTCTCACCTACAAACAATATTACAGTAATCACCCACATAGGTAAGTTCCTAGGTATTGGTGTTTTGTGCTCATTATGACGTAGTCCCCCATGTAAGTTTGCTCAAATTTTAATATACATTTTCTGATTACTTTCCAAAGACGTGTAGAAATTCATACTGCAACAATATGAAATCATAAGCAAATGTATGTTTCAGTTTTCCGAAAGCATATTGCAATTGAATATTATTTCATATCACAAAATTATTAATTTTTAAAATAAAATTAATCAAGATGTCAAAAACATGTCATCATCATTACTTATATATTTGTTGTTCATCTGGATTACACTTTCTCTGGATTGGTTATTCTTTAAATAACTTTCCCTTGATTTGTCTTTTTCTTATCACTTTCTAAATTTTTTTATATGTTAGCGTTATTATACCAATATATTTACTATATGTTGCAAATATTTTCTTCTAATCTATTGTCTTTTGATTTTTTTATGGAGTGTTTTGCAATTGAAATATATATATTTAAATAAAATACTTGCATACATGTTTCTTGATTTGTCATCCTTATGTAGTATTAATTGATGCCTGGTCTTCAGGTACCAACATGACTTCCCTGTTCTCTTAGCAACTTCCTTCCAAAATTTAATTGTAAATAATTTGCTTCTCCATCTTCTTCTTAGTTTGTCAACTACAGTAAATTCACTGATTCTGTTCCACAAAGATTTCTTTTTAATTAGCACACTTTTATGTCTTTCCATCTTTTCCTTTTGTAACCACCTGAATTGTTGTTAGGCATATCATTATTTTTACAAGATCTAGTTTACATCACTGTCACAGGAACACCACCATCACTGTGCAGCAGCATAATCACCTTGGTTCTTCCTGAAATTGTGCAGAATGTGGCAGAATTATAATTATAATTTTTTATTATATGAATATCTCATGCTTTGAGTATGTTCTTAATACAAAAGTTGAAAATAAAGGTGTTTTTTACAGTATAGATAAATTTTATTTACTCTTCCTCTAGGCATTTCCTATTCTGAGGAACTGACTTTTGGTCTTATGTTGCAAATAAGCGACTACTTGAGATGCACAAATATTGAGAGACTGCTGCAGGCCACTTCATGATTATCCACAGATAGAAAGGTTTTTTTGAGATTTTCAGCCCTTTCTATAATAAGCAATGTTTTATATCTTTTTACTTTATTTGGGGGACTGGAGGACTAGTTCCTAAGGACTGACTATTGAATGGTCCTAGATCTTGAATCTACCTTTGGATAACTTGTTCTTTAGACTTTTCTATTATCAGAGACTTATGATAATTTCTAGTCTATGGAGATGTCTTGAGTAAACTTTAGTCAAATTGGTGGACTATTCAAATACTGAGATAATATTTGCAAAATTGTTAATAGCTGTGAGACAAGGGCATCAGCCCTTCTATCATTCTTTAATACAAGGATTGATATCTGCCTAATACAGCAAAATAGAACACAGCATCATTCATTTATCAAATCTATCAACTTTATCTACAACCTTTATGTTGTAGAAAAAGAAATCATAGATGATTAGGAAATAGAATCTTGCCTGATATTTATATATGATTTCCTTGAATTTAAAGTTATAAGGCCTTGTATATTTAGCCATTTCTTGTTTCAACTGTCATTTATTTAATGAGCAAAACCATATCTTTACTATGGCAAATTTTTAAAAGGATGTTACTGTAGGGTGGAATATTTAATGTTGAGGTCCTGTTTGATGCTAGGTAGATTAGCTAACTCTAGTTCTCTCTCTTCTAATGACAACTTTAATAAATAAGCACAAAAAATAATACTCGATTTTGTTTGATAATTATAATTTCTTAAACTAGATGTATTCGTCCTTACTTGCCTCTAATTTTCCATCTCTTTTCCTTATGATTAGACTTATGTTTTTCATATGAAGAACAATGTAAATTTTACATTTTTCATTACAGTAGTTACCACATTTATGTTAGCAGTGGCATTTACCATTCTACATTCATTTAACATAAGATATTCTCCTTGAACTAAAGCCTGATGACAGTATAATTCAGTCTTTGTAATCAAGTGGTTCTATTTCTTTTTTCAAAGGAAGTGTTTTTAGTGTAGTCATGAAAGGTATATGTAAGCTAACAATAGTCCCCAGAGAATTAGGAGACCTTATTCATCAAGAAGGGAATATTATATCAGATAACTTTTAATTTCTAAAAAATGTGGCTTGCCAGTATTTACAGTTTACATCCAGCAAATTTCAAATTGATGTAATAGTGAAATAAATTCAGCAAGTTTTAATCTAAATTTAAGTAAAACTTTTTTTGTCTTGGTTTTGCTGACATTTGTTTCTAGCATAGTTAGCACAGTTTTTTTTTTTTAACTTGTTCCTCTTTCGGTTTCTACTCAACAGCTATTATTTTTCTACTTTATACCTTTATCAAATATCCTTTTAAAAAAAACAGATGCATAGATATGAATTTTCAGAATTTTAGTAAGTTAAAATGCTACCGGAAAGGGATTCCAATTCAGATCCCAAGAGAGGATTTCACACAAGAAAGAATTCAGGGTGAGTCCCCGGTGCAAAGTGAAAGCAAGTTTATTAAGGTAAAGTGGTCTCATAGAAAGAGTTAAGGAGGATTCCCTCTTCTTGTATTGTTTGGAATAGTTTCATCAGGAATGGTACCAGCTCCTGTTTGTAGGTCTGGTAAAATTCGGCTGTGAACCCATCTGGACCTGGACTTTTTTTGGTTGGTAGGCTATTAGTTGCTGCCTTGACTTCAGACCTTGGTATTGGTCTATTCAGGGTTTCAACTTCTTCTTGGCTTAGTCTCAGCAGTAAATCTGGCAGAGAAACAAATAAAAAAGAAAACTACAGGCCAATATCCATGATGAACATAGATGCCAAAATATTCAATAAAATACTGGCAAACCGAATCCAATAGCACATCAAAAAGCTTATCCACCACGATCAAGTAGCTTCATCCCACGGATGCAAGGCTGGTACAGCATACGCAAATCTATAAACGTAATGTGTCAGCAAACTGACACAAGAACAGAAAATCAAACTCCACATGTTCTCACTTATAGGTGGGTGTTGAAAAATGAGAACACAGGGACACAGAGAGGGGAGCATCACACGCTGGGTTCTGTTTGGGGAAGTAGGGGAGGGATAGCATGGGTAGGGAGGTTGGGGAGGGATAACATGGGGAGAAATGTCAGATACAGGTGATGGGGAGATGGAGGCAGCAAACCACATTTCCATCCATGTACCTATGCCACAATCCTGCATGATATGCGCATGTACCCCAGAACCTAAAGTACAATAAAATAAATAAATAAATAAATTGTTATCCATTAATCAGTGATGGACATCTGGGTGGTTTCCACTTTTTGACTATTATTTATGATGATGATATGAGTATTTGTGTACAAGTTTTTACATGAATATAAATCTTGAATTTTCTTGGTATATACCTAGGAGTAGAACTGCTCAGTGATATGGTAACTCTGTTTGAATACTGAGCACCTTTTGAAGTGTTTTTCATAGGGGAAACATAATTTCATATTCCCATAAGTAATGCATGAGTTTCAATTTCTCCACAACCTCATCTACATTTGTTATTTTCTGTCTTTTCTATTATATCCATCCTACTAGGTATGAAGCAATAGCTCATTGTTGTTTTTATTTGCATTTCACAAATGAACACTTTTTCATGTGCTTATTGGTCATTTATATATCTTTTTTGGAGGAAAATCTCTTCAAATTCTTGGGCCATTTAAAAAATTGCAATATTTTTATTGTTGAGTTGTAAATGTTCATTATATATTCTGGATGCAAATTCCTCATCAATTATATAATTTGCAAAAATTTCCTCCCTATTTGTGCATCATCTTTCACTTTACTGATGACATCCTTTGAAACACACATTTTTTTCATTATAATGAAGTTCAATTTATGTCCTTATTTGTTGCTTGTGCATTTGTTATTGTATCTAAGAAATCACTGCCTTATCCAAGGTCACTAAGATTCACCCGTGTTTTCTTTTAAGAGTTATATAGTGTTAGTTCTTACATTTAAATCTATGAAAGCTTTGAATTAATTTTTGTGTATAGTATGAAACAGGGGTCTGATTTCACTCTTTTACAGTAGATATCCAGTGGTTCTATAACTATTTATTGAAAAGTCTATTATCTCCATTAAATTGTCCTTACACCCTTCTTGAATCACATTCCAGTCTTACAGACGAGTAAACAGAGACTAAGAGAAGTAAATATTTCCAGATATAATGTCACGTTAATGATAGAGTTAAGTTTTCAAGCTTGAATTGGCTGGCTACAAAACTTTTCATCATACCAGTGTTCTCAGTTCTGGATCCTGGGTGGGTAAGGGAAGAAAGCCATAGACTTTGAATTATTACATCAACTTTCTATATTCCACCATGTAAGATCTGTAGATTGGGTGTATAAGAGCTTATCTTCCATAATATTAAAAACTCCTAATATTTTTTTGACTTTCAAAAGGAAACTGTGTGTGGGTGTGTGTGTGTGTGTGTGTGGGTGTGTGTGACTGTGGTATACTGTATCATACTGTTAGATATTTCAGGAAATTACGTTCTAAATAATGAAATATTTGCTATATACTACATACATTCTTGATGACTTTGTTTTTATTCAGAGTACTACAGAAATAACATGTTGGGAGATCTCACATAGACACATGTTTCAATGAAGGGTTGTAAATACTCTCAACAATTGGAGCTCATAAAATAAATATTTACTGTTATTTGATAGAACATGACTGACCTTTTCATCATACATATTAAAAATATTTTCTTGAGAGATGATTAATTGCCACATATATATGTGGTTAAATACATATATTAAGTAATATATATATTTAATTAATATATGATATAAAAATATGTATGTTATATATATATTTAACCACATATGTATGTTAAATAACAACTGAGTATTCTGAGGCAATTAACATGTATATTAAATCACAACTGAATATTATGGGTCAATAAAAAATAACAATATTTTGGGGCAATTTATACATATACAAATTTGGATAATTCATGTGTAGCTGATATTTCAGGGATCCTTAAACTCTGAGGACAGGACAATTACAAAATATCATGCTTTCTAGTAGAAAATTAAGTTGTTGAGATAAAACTCTAAGTAAATGCATTAAAAATAAACATGCCAATATATTTTGTTAGTGAAGTTCAGACAAGTATTTTGATTGAAACCAACAAAAATAATGGTTTATCATGTTTAGGGTACAAAGTGTAAGGCATAGAAAAAAATAATTTAAATTATATAATTGACATTAAAATATTTTTCTGTTAAAAATGCTTCTACTCAGCTTATATGGCTCAATTATGGCTGAGAATTATGACTTTTAGAAAGTGAGTTTTTTTTTATATGGTTTGGTTGATTTTTTTCCATTTTATAGTTAAGGTTAAATGTTCAATTTTTTTTCCTCCCCCCTTCATGTCTTAAGTCAGGTCTCTAGCCCCTTTGAATTCCACAATTCCAGGTGTAACTTCATAATAATATTGCTCACTTAACATTATTTTGACTATTAATGACATTAATATACATGAAAATGATTTGAAAACTGTTTATAGCCATCCTAATTGAATTTTATATTACTTATGATTATCTGAAAGTATCTGGTCTATAATTGTTGAAACTGTTCTTTTTCGTCTTGATTGTCTGGTTCATCATTCTCCAACTGCAGAACGCTGACTTGAACTGAGTAGGTATCCCAATGAAGAAATCAAATGAAGGAATTCCAAAAGCTATATTTTTATTACTGGTATTTGAGTTATTACTAGGTAAAAACCTGCAAATGAATCAGTTGTGCACACATATTTAGTCAATTGCATTATCCTATATTTATGTAAGCCAGCCTATTGACACTTCACCTATTACAAAATGAATCATTAGTGAAAAAATTTAAAAAAAAATCTTTATGAATGAAGTAGCTATTAATAAACCCAGGTACCAAACACTAAATGATGTGGCAACCTAGTCATTATAGAAATACTCATAATTTAAATGTTTGATTATATTTGTTAAATAATTTTGCTGAAAGCTTTGTTACCATTATTGTTTTCATCATCTATTCCAGGACCTATAAATCAACTTAAAACCACTCATTTTTACCCAGTTAGATATCTGTACTAGCTTTTGAACCAGCAGGTGACCCATTAATTTAAGAGACTTACTATAAGTAATCAATATGACTCAAGTGCCTTTATTATAAGCTCTAGAGTCTTAATATTCAATGTCACTGATACAGTTAAGAATATGAATTGCATTTAAATAATATTTACTGGGGAAATTATACATTTTATCATGAGGTAAAAGCTACTTTTACTTTAGTCATTTAAACAGTATTAAAGGTATCATTCTTAACTAGTTGATTTCACAACTTATTTAGCAATTTATATTATGCAAATGGCTTTGGGATATAGAATACAATAAATATGACTTTTATAATTTAAAGATATTTTTGATATAAAACCCAATAAGCCACAAACAAAAATAATGAACAGAGAATAATAAAAGTAATTTTTCTTTATTTCTTCTAAATATTAAAATGTGTCAAAGCCACAAGGATCCTGGGCTTTTCAACAATAATATCAACTAAACACATTAAATGAAATAAAATGCATACATATACGCTAACATAAAAAAGAAAGCTCTGAGAAAAATTAAAACAATTGCTGATACAATATCTTAAGTAAACTGGGAAAGTAAAAGCCATTAGCTTTATTAAACTTAGGCTTTAGAAATATTTAACTGATGTTAGAGTTTATAGAACATTATAATAAAATTTCAGAGTAAGACTACATATCCATTTAAGCGCCTGTTAAAAATGATAATTAGGAATAAGATATAATTTACTAAAGTTATCTAAATCACAATCATCTGTAAAACAATTACCACAAAATAATTAACATGCAGGGTGGCTCTAGTATTAAAGTACTCCAAAAGCATTGAGTGAAAATCTAGTATCTGTCTTGGTCTTTCTGCAGTTTAAAATCTTGTCACCTTAGTTTGTTATCATTTGCTAATTTCTGAGTTTCATTATATATCAAGTTTAGCAGCTACATTTTTTTCTATAAGAAACTTTATATATGTTTTTTATGTAAAATTTGACATAAAATCCTAAATTCCTGCATTTACAATTGTATCAGACATTAACAGGGTTCATCAAGTGGGGAAAAATAGTAAGAAAAAATATAAAGTGTTTACTTTTTTGCTACTTGAAATGATCCCTTTGTGCAGAAGTAATTAGTCCTTCTGTATTTTCTATGTAGCTGCAAAACATATGGTTGTTTTAAAAATTTATGTTAGATTCCAAAAACTGTGGCATCCTGTGAAGACATAAGAGCTGAAAATAGACTTTTTCATATTGGTATATTCCAGTCGATGCAAATTTCTTCTGGACAAAGAGGAACTAAACTCTAAAAACACAATACGAAATTCCAATGTTTTCTTAGATTATTTACACATCTACTATGCATTGTTGGTAGTCTTTTCTGCTGAATCAGATGATTGTATTTAGGTTATGACTATCCTCATATAATGTATTGTAAATTTTCATGTTTTATTATTCTGAACTAATTTAAATGACAATTGAATTATCACTTTGTTAAAGGTTAAAATCAACTTAACTCTAAAGCCACATGGAATCCTTGCAAATTTAAATGGTAGATCTTTAAATTTGTTTTTGGATCCTTGTGTGGTTTTTGATATGTACTACTTCACAGAGGTAATTTTGATTCAATAGTTCTCTACCATGTCATTAATTTCTTTGTGATTCTGAAATTTTTGCAATAATATTTTTATAATAATTTTTCACTTTGTCTCTGTTTTTTGTCTCATTCACAATTATACTATTACTCTGTCTTTTGACCTTAATCAGGGTTGCTTAGAGGTTCTTTTATTGTCCTTTCTCAAAAGCCATATTTTAATATATAATTTCAATTTCTTCTGATTTCTTTATTTATTTCCACTAATTTCAAGGGAGGAAAATGTTGAACAAATTGTGAGATAATTACTATTTGGAATATTATGCTATTTTAAAGATATTTAATTAAATGTATAATTGTTGACCTAAAAGAATATCTATGATGCATTATTAAATCACAAAGCAAGTGTTTAGGTATGACGAATGTCAATGAAAAATGACTGTTTATAATGATTACCTTTTTAATACCTTTGCATATTTTGATTGTCTTTTAAATGCATAAATGAAGATTATGAACTTTGTACATCTTTGAATTTTTTTCTTATCTTTTAAGGAAAAAATTTTGAAAAAAGTTTTTAGAAACAGTGCCTCACTATGTTACTGAGGCTCATCTCAAAGCCCTGGACTCAAGCAATCCACCCACCTTGACCTCCCATGGTGTTGTGATTACAGACATGAGCCACTGTACCTGGCTTGCTTTCTTATCTTTTTTTTTTTTTTTAATAGATTTTAGGGTATAAGTGCTACTTTGTTACACAGATATTTTGGGTAGTGATGGAAGTCTGGTCTTTTTGTGTAACCACTACCTGAATAGTGTACATTGTGCCTATTAGGTAATTTTCATCCCTCAACTTCCTCCCACCCTCCCACCTTTGATTCTCTGATGTCAATTTTTCCACTCCCTCTGTCCATATGTACACATTATTTAGCTCCCACTTATAAGTGAGAAGATTCAGTACTTGACTTTCCGTTTCTGAGTTGTTTCAATTAAGATAATGTCTATCATCAATGTTGCTGCAAAAAGACATAATCTCATGCTCTTTTTTGTGATTAAGTTGTATTCCATTATAAATACCATATTTCTCTTATTCAGTCTTTCATTCATTGACACTTAGGTTGATTTTATGACTTTGCTGTTGTAAATAGTGTTGTGATGAACATATGAGTATAGATATATTTTGATACAATTTTATTTCTTTTGGATAGATAGATACCCAGTGATGGGATTGATTGATCAAATGTTAGTTCAATTTTTAGTTTTTAGAGAGCTCTCCATACTGTTTACCATAAAGGTTGTACATATTTCCATTCCCACCAACAGTGAATAAATGTTCCCTTTTCTCCACATCCATGCTAACATCTGTTTATTTTGACTTTTTAATAATAACTGTTATGACTGGTGTAAGATGCATTAAATGGTGTATGTTGATTTTATATATTGAAATAATGAATTCATTTATTAAATCTAGGGGTCTTTTGGAGGAGTCTTCAGGAATTTCTAGGTACAAAATTATATCATCAGCAGACAGACATAATTTTATTTTCTCCTTTCTAGTTTGGTGCCATTTCTTTCTTTCTCTTGCCTGATTCTTCTGGCCAGGACTTAGAATACTCTGTTGAGTAGGAGTGGTGAACATGGGCATCTTTGTTTTGTTCCAGTTCTTAGAAGGAAAGCTTTCAGCTTTATTCAGTGTAATGTTGGCTATGAGTTTGTCTTATATGGCTTTTATTATGTTCATGTATGTTCCTTCTATGACTTATTAACTTGTTGGGTGTTGGGGGTGTTTATCATGAAGAGATGCTGAATTTTATCAAATGCTTTTTCTGCATTTATTGAGATGATCATATGATTTTTGTTTTTAATCCTGCTTATGTAATGAACCATGTTTATTGACTCGTGTATGTTGAAGCATCCTTGCATCCCCAGAGTAAAATCTACTTGATTGTGGTGTATTTACTTTCAATGTGCTGTTAGATTAGTTTTGCCAGTATTTCGTTGAGGATCTTTGAATCTATGTTCATCAGAGACATTGGTCTGTACTTTTATTTTTTGTTGTGTCCTTGCTTGGACTTGGTATCAGGGTGATGCTGGCTTCCAAGAATGAGTTAACTATGATTCCTTTATCCTCTGTTTCTTAGAACAATTTCAGTAGTATCGATACCAGTTATGGTTGTGTGGTTGTGTGCATATACATTCAAGATTATAATACCTTGTTGAATTGATCCCTTTATTATATAGTAATCTTATTTTATTATTTTATTTTTATTGATTAAAAGTCTTTTTTATCTAAAATAAGTATATATTCTTGTTGAATTGATCCCTTTATCATTATATAGTAGCCTTCTTTGTCTTTTTTTTTTTTTACTGTTACTGATTTAAAGTTTGTTTTGTCTGACATAAATATAGCTATTCTTGCTCACTTTTGGTTTTCATTTGCATAGAACAGTTTTTCCACCCTTTTATCTTCAATCTATATGTGTTTTTACCATTTAGGGAGATTTCTCATAAGCATCATCTGGTTGCATCTTTCTTTTTTTTAAATCCATTTTGCCAGTCTACATGTTTTAAGTGGAGCATTTAATCCATTTACATTCAAGGTTAATATTGATATGTGAGATATTGCTCCTGTTGTAATGTTAATTGTTATCTAGTTGCTTTGTAATCTCGTTGTATAATTTTCTTATGATTCCTTTTAGTTTTATATGTATATGTCTGTTTGTATTGTTAAGTATCAACTTTTAATTTCCATGTTTAGAATTCTCTTGAGCAATTCTTGTAGGGTCAGTCTAGTGCTAACAAATTCTCTCAGCATTTGCTTGCCTGGGAAAAGTTTTCTTTCCCCCTTCATTTTCGAAGTTTATTCTGACAGGATAGAAAATTTGGGTTTAACAGTTTTTGTTTTGTTTCTTTTTCCTTAAGCACTTTGAAAACAATTTCCCAATCTCTTCAGGCTTGCAAAATTTCAGCTGAGAAGTCCAGTTAATCTGAGGAGAATTTTCTTTATAGATAATTAGATGCTTTTACCTTGCTAATTTTAAGATTTTTTTCTTTTATGTTGACCTCAGAAGTATGATGACTGTCTTGATGAGATCCTTCTTGCAATGTATTTTTCAGAAGTCTTTGAGCCTCTTGTATCTGTATGTCTAGTCCTTTGCTAGACTAGAGGTATTTTCCTTATCTATTTTGTCAAATAGTTTTTCTGACTTTTTATTTTTACTCCCTCAGGAATATCTACAATTCATAGATTCAGACATTTCACATAGTCTCCTGCTATTAGAAGGACTTTCGGATTTTTTAAATTCTTTTTTCTTGTTTTATCTCACAGGATTAATTCAAAAGACCCATCTTCGTATTCTGAAATTCTTTCTTCTGCTTGGTCTAGTCAATTATTGAAGTTTTCAACTGTATTTTGTAATTACCTCTATAATTTTTTCATTTCCAGAAACTCTGTTTGACTTTTCTTTAAAATCTCTCTCTCTTTGGTACATTTCTCATCTGCATCTTGAAATGATATTCTGATTTCTTTGCATTGGCTTTCAGATTTATCTTGGATCTCACTGAGCTTTCTAACAATCCATATTTTGATTTATTTATTTAACATTTCAGGATTTTCATTTTGGTTAGGATCCATTGTTAGAGAGGTTGTGTGGTCATTTGAAGATTTCATAACACTCCAGTTTATTCATACTGCTGAAATTGTTATGTTGGTTCCCTCTTACCTGGAGAAACTGTCATTCTTACTTTTTAAATTAACTTTTGTCTAGATTAGACTTTTTTACTTTTTAAGGGTGTACCAGTAAATCAGGTTAATTGGCTTTGTTTCTGTGTGCTTTCAGGAAGCCAAAACTTTATACGAATTTCTTGGTTATAGATAGCCTAAATTTGTGGTTTTCTCAAATGCTGACTTATTATTGGTGTCAGGGGTGTGTGAATATGCTCTCAGCTTCCTACAGAAATGAGGACGTGGTGGGCTCCATAAACTTAACTTGCTCCCAAGGACTGTGCACTTGTGCCAGTTGATTTTATATTGCATTGTGCAGTTCAACCTCCAGGCCAGTAGGTGGTGCTTGTAGGTAAGAGTTGACTAAGGTAGTAGTAGTAAGGTATATGTTTGATCTTTGTTTACATAAAGTTCTATGATGCCTCAGACCATGGACTTGTCTGTGGAGCACTGGTTCCATTTTCAGCCACACATGGGGCAAAGCTGGGCAGAACTGCATTGGGCTAACCTGCTCTCTTGTACCACTATGGCAGGTACAAGCACCAGTCCTTAGAGGCAGGGTGGCAGAGTGACTCTGTGCAACTTTCTTAGTTATAAATAGTCTTAGTGTGGTGGCTTTCTCAAAGGCCCACTGTAATTGTAAAGTACTAGGTGGGTGAATGGGCTCAAGGCCTCCTGAGTAGCTGGGGTATTATAGGCAACTGTAGTAGCTGAGGTTGTACAAATTTTCTCCTTCCAGAGTACTGTGCAATTGTGTCAGCAGATGTTGTAATGCACTGTGCAAGTTGACTTCCCAGACAGTAGATGAAACTTGCAGGAGGAAGCCGGCTGCAGTGGTGGCCTTGGGATTTATGCTTCACCTTTGTTAACTAGGAGAAGTATTTGGATTTCCCAAGTCATAGGCAGGGTCATGGAACTCTCAGAAGTTCCTGCCCTGTGGTCTGCCACTATGGCAGGTTGAGAGGGCAATGCTGAGTGAATACTTGTGCAACCCTCTTAAACTAAACAAAAATGAAGACAAATTTTTGAAAAGAGAGAAAATGCCATTAAGTAAAGGTTTTTTTTGTTCTATTCAATGCTTTTGTTTGCTTGCAACAGTAACCCATTTAAAGTGTCTTAGGTAAAATTAGAAGGATTGAAAAAATACAAAGATCTTAAGGATTTCATATATGTTGAAATAGTAAATAGAATTCTCAAATGGATGGGAATAGGTTCTAGTAGATCAAGAACTTGATCCATTTTCTCCACATCTCAGAGCGACATGGTCTCTACTACCACTTCTTTCTGCATTCTCTCTCTTAACATTCTCTTATACCTTATTGTGTCCCTGTACAATATATCCTATATCTGCCTTTCAAAATATGATTTGGGGGCTGTTCTTCATCACCAAATAGCATGTTTTTTTAATTTTCGACATTCAAAATTCCTGAGGGGGAGTAAATTGATTCATGTCATTTTTATGAGCAAGGCTGCAAATTTAGAAGCCAGCTGTCCTCATGATTTGTGTAAATGTGAGAGTCCCCTGGTGTTTCAGCCAAGGTGGATGACTCATTACCTTCCCTTTACACTTTTATGTCTTTATTTTTGCTAACACCTTTTCTTGAAAACTCCATATTATTCTCATTGTCTGAGGCCAATACTGCTGTTAAAATTTTAACATTTAACCTTTTTTTATTATGAATTTCAATAATAGTTTAAGCCAATTATAAAATATTCCTGATGTAAACCTTGTAGTTTCTTTTATCTAAGGCTTAACCCTTTACGAGCTCTGTAAAATTAAGAACTGGATTTTTTTTTTTTGTATTTTTCAAAAATGCACAATATTTTTCATATACTATATAAAAAACAAAAAAGATAAACATGGACTGCATATTGATAATATTGCACATATATTATCATCACCACAAGAGATATATAAGACTACACAATTATAAAATGGATCTGAAGAGGTTAAGTATGTTGATTAAATATGTTAGCAAAACAAAAGTTCAAACTTGGGTCTCTTATTTTCTGAAACTTCCTGCTCAGTTGAGTAAATTCAATTATATATAAATAAGTTTACATACATAAAGAAGGCAGATTAATGGATTAATGTCAATTTATATGGGTTTCTCTAGTATAGTAATGCAGCTTCTTCACTCATTTTTTGATGTTCCATTTCTTTTTATTAAAGAGATGAATTATAACTGAGAAAGCATGCTCATAAAATTTTCACCATGGCACAAAATTGCTGTTTCTTGCCTCTCTACATGCCATTTATTCTATCTAGAATGTCATTGTTTTCCTTGTATGTCTGATAAATACATACAAAGTCAATCCTTCTGGAAGATCATCCACATATGTCTTTACCTCACTAATATGAAAAAAGTCTAACTTTCTCATTTGACTTACCACTGTGTCTGTGATTAACCTCTTCTCCAAGGCTGCTAATCTGCTGGTGATTTCCTAGGTTTATGCATTCCCACTTCCCTTCTTCATTCACCACAATTCAACACAGCTGGTATTTTTTAAGTTCCAAAAAGTGCTGAGCTCATTCTCACTCAATGCTCTACTTCAGCCTATTTATCTACGTGGAATACTCCTCAGCACCCCAACTTCCCTTTCCTAACTAATTCTTCATATTTTGCTCTCAATTTAAGAAAAAAAAAGGCATCTTTAGTAGAGAATATTTTCTAACTACCCAAACTAAGTCAGATCCCATCCTGTTACTCACTTTGATAGCCCTCTGCATTTTCCTTCAGAGTATATTTAAAGATTTGTAATTTTTAAAATGTTTGTTTGCTTAATGTTTATCTCCTTCATGCATGAAAAACTCTAAGAAGGTGAAGACTACATCTATTTTGTTCACCAAACTATGAGCAATAAATATGTGTTATACATTTTCATTATGCCACTCTAGCAGTTTTTGAATACGGATGTAGCTGTCACTGCTATATGTTTATAATGGGAGCTGATTTCAACTGATGACTGTAATTCTAGAAACTTGTCTAGCACTTATATAGATTTATGATATTGCCTCAGAAATTGATTACTATCTGGATTACATAATTATTTTAAATAATTAATTCACTTGCTGATTAATAATTTTGAATTAATAAGGAATTGCATTACACAGAATAATAATGAGTTCTCCAAATATCTCTTGTCTTATTTCCTGGAACCATGGATATGTTATGTTACATGAGAAAAATATTATGTTTAAGGACGTTAAGGTTAGAGAGATTGTATAAGACAAATCCTACTGAATTCATTTTAGTCAGTTGAGTTGATAACAACAGAGTCTTTCCCAACTATGGTCAGAGAGATGAGACAACAGATAAGTCAGGGAGAGGCAATGTTGCTGGCTTTGAAGATGGAAGAGGGCATGAACAAAAAAATGTGGATGGCTTCTAGAAGCCATTTTCTTTCTGGAAAATGAAAAAAAAAATTCTCTCCTAGAATCTCTAGAAAATAACACAGCCCTAAAAACACCTTGATTTTACCTCAGTGATATCCATGTCTGACTTCTGACCTGCAGAACCATGAACTATTTTTTTTGCTGTTATTTTAAGCCATTAAGTATATAAGAATTTGTTATGGCCACAATAGAAATCTAATATAGGAATATATAGTACATGTGTAAGATGACAGAATTCAAATACAGAAAATTTTCAATTGCTTAGAAAAATTAGTTGAAACAAAAACAATTGACTATAGATCAATACAAAGGCTTATATTCAAAGCAAAAATCTAACTGGATAAGGAATATCTGACTTGGCAGTAGTTCATTTATAGAAGACCTTTAGTTTCTAACTTGACTATGATCATAATGGGACTAAGATGTGTGAAACTGTTCCAAAGGCAACTACTGGAACTTTAGCCTATACTAGTCAAATTCTAATGGAGGTTGCCAAGGCTCACCAAGATGTGGGACACTTATTCTCTGGGGGATCAGAATTATCACTCTTAATGCAGAAGTTTTCATGAGTCAATAAGTGAGATTCCATGTTCTCTTCTTTCAAAGGGGTAAGCCATGAAAATGGATATTCAGATAGACATACAAGGTAATGGAGAGTCCATCAGTCAATGCACCTGAATGACTATGATGAGAAAAACACCTTCTTCATTAATTGAAAACTAAGTAAAAAATAAGTCTTTGTGGTTAAAAAAAATTTTAATATTGTTACTTAGTCTGTCTTGATTAATTTTCTGATTCTTCTCAAATACTGCTGACACTTCTTTTCAATGATAAATTATAAATAGTATCAAACTAGCAGTACATTTTTGCTTAAGCCTACAGTATATAGTAATATAATATAGCCTATAATCTTCTAATAACCATATTGGTATGACAGTAAATTTTGCTGCTCAAGTATGATTTCTTAATCCTCCTTGTTAGTCATTAACACTTTAAACCAAGTGTTTCTGCCTCTGTTCCCAAATACTTGTTAAGTTGCAATGCCCAGTGGTACTGAAGTGAGATGTGGCCATATGACTTGCTTTTATCAGTGTGTGTCACTTCCTGGTGGAGCTTTATGAACAGTATAAACTCACTATCTTCTCTTTCTCTCTTCCATAGTGGCAGTTTTAGTTAGTTTAGTTTAGATATTCTGTCAGTCTGTTTCCAAGACTGAGAACATCAATGAAGCAAGGGCCCCAGTTTTCCCTGGTAGACATAGAACATGAAATAACCCTTTGTTGAGATTTTTAGATGTTTTTTACAAGCATAATCTGGATTGTCCTGACAGGTTCTTGTCCTTACAAGCTCTCTTGCTAAAGCGATTACATACACGATTTTCAAAGAAAATATCTGCTTTTCCAATGATACTTTCTCAGTAACATGCTGCCTCTGAATGTGGTATTTTTAAAATAAATTCTGATATATTAAAAAACAAGTATTTTTGGATTTATGGAATTGGTTTATAATAAAAAATCATAGATATAAACTTAATATTTGTCCATAAAACAAGGAGAAAATGGCCCATATGAATTCTTAGCAGTTATTTTATGATAATATGGAATCCCTATTATGTAATATTTATTTCTATACTTTTTATATTGTAATGCAATGCTGATGCCATATTGACTTGTTACCTAGAAAGATACAGTTTGGGACTTTCTATTATTTTTTTCTCTACAGTATCCTTTCTCCTTTCCTTCTGTTTAATTAAGGTAGTTTTTCCTAAAATCAGTTTTGTTTGTGGTACCCTCTGCCCCATTTAAGGGATTCAAGATAAAAATTGCTTAAAAACATTTTAATAGCTTTCCTAAATCCTACATGTTCATTGATTTTATAACAGTGTTTTATTGTTAATATTGCTGCCATTTTGGTAAAGTTCATAGAAATAATCAGCTCAGCAGATAATAGTCCAACGATGACAAATTTCAAAGTAGTTCATCTTGTCCATGCCTGAACAAGTAAGAAAACTGAGCTTTCCTTTTGTAAAAAATGTATCAGATCATTTTAAAAGCACTGGATAACTCTTGTATTACAAATACTTTTTTGTTCTTGGCAGAAAACTTGACCAAACGTGAAGGCTCACTCAGGTAGGATTCAATTATGCATATTCAAATGCATTGAAACAATTTCTGCTTCACTATATCTGAAAAGTCACTATGTCTCTGTTTTCTACAAGTGAACCTTTTGGTATATGTATACTGTTATTTTAATAAAGCTATACAATATGTAATATTATTTCATTTACAACAGCACCTTAAGATCTTCTATGCTAATCATTTGTCAGCTAAGATAACACATTTCCCAGTGGTCACTGTTTTAAAGCCTAGGATAGAAAACCATGTGGATGTTTTAACATTTAAGCAGAAGATAAATAGAGCTATAGTTTAGCATGATAGTTTTCATATAGAGTCTGTTAGTGTTTCTGGGTAGAAAATAACACAAAGAATGAATGACCATTTATTTATATCCATCCTCAATTTGTTTTCTATTTAAATTCTGTTTCTAACCATGCTTGTAATTGACATTGTAACTGTGTCTGAAATTCATACTTTCTTTAATGATGGTAATGACATCAGATTCTTTCTTGTACGAGCATTGGGTCTGTGTAAGTGTTGAAAGTGCTGTATATAAAAATAAAATTGTGAATAAAAAAGACATCTAGAATTTCCTTAAAGAAGATTGTTAAGTATAAGATAACTTCAAATTTTAAAGAAAGTTCCTGGAAGCATTAAAATAGCAAAAGAAGAATAATATACTTTAGCATGAATTCACAGTATTAATTGTTCTTGTTCTGGTTGAATACGAACCTAAAATATTTTTTCCAGAATACAGAGACTGAGGCAGGCAGATCATGAGGTCAAGAGTTTGAGACTAGCCTGGCCAACATAGTGAAACCCCATCTCTGTTAAAAATACAAAGAATTAGAGGGCATGGTGGCAGGCACCTGTAATCCCAGCTATTCAGGAGGCTGACGCAGGAGAATCGCCTGAACCCAGGAGGCGGAGGTTGCAGTGAGCCTAGACGGTGTCACTGCACTCCAGCCCAGGTGACAGTGCAAGACTCCGTCTCAAAAAAAGAAAACAAAAACAAAACAAAACAAAATATTAAAACTACATCTACCAAACATTTTACATAGATGATTATATTTTTGTTCCCCAGAGTAATTTTAACTAAATAGAGCAATTTTATTTATTTGAAACAACAAATTAAAAAATGGGGATAAATTTTGCTAAATCAATCATATTCTAAGTTTTAAATATAACATTCAAAGAACTATTTGCGTATTTGATGAATTTTGCTATTACTTGTTGAGTTCATTTATGAATAAGAATCTCTAATACAGTCACATATTGCTTAACAATGGGGATATATTTCTCAGAAATGTGTCCTTCAGTGATTTTGTAAATGTACTTACATACACCTGGATGGTACAAACTATTGTACACCTTGCCTATTGCTCCTAGGTTACAAGCTTGTACAGTTGTTTACTGTACTGAATAGTAGAGACAATTATAGCACAATAGTATTTGTGTATTTAAGCATAGAAAAGGCACAGGAAAAATATAGTATGAAAGATGTTTAATGGCATACTTATATAGGGCACTTACCATGAATGGAGCTTTGTAGGACTTGAGGTTGTTCTGGGTGAGTCAGTCAGTGAATGTAAAGACCTAGGAGATTACTGAAAACTACTGTACATTTTATAGGCACTGTGTACTTAGGCTATCCTGGATTTATAAAAAAAAAAAATTCTTCCATAATAAACTAACCTTTGTTTAGTGTAACTTTTGTACTTCATAAACTTTTAATTTTTTTCACTTCTGACTATTTTGTAAAAACACTTAGCTTAAAACATAAACACATTCTACAGTAATACAAAAAGTTATTTCTTTATATTTGTATTCTATACACATTTTTCTATTTTTATTTTTTTCATTTGTTTACACTTGTTACATTTTCTTGTTAAAATCTAAGACTCAAACACACACATTAACCTAGACTTACACTGTGTTAAGGTCATCAATATCACTGTCTTCCATTTTCACATCTTGTCCCGCTATAGGTCTTCAGAGGCAGTTATACACATGGAAGTATCATCTACTATAATAACAATGCCTTTTTCTGGAATATCTCCTGCAAGACCTTCTGGAGGCTGTTTTGCAATTAACTTTTTAAAAAATAAGTAGAAGCAACACTTTCTAAGATAACAATAAAATGTATAGTATAGAAAATACATAAACTAGTAACATAATCCTTTATTACCATTATCGGGTATTAGGTATTATATGTAATTGAATATGCTATACTTTTATGTGGCTGGCAGTGCAGCAGGTTTGTTTATATCAGCATCATCAGAAACACATGAGTAATGAATTGCACTATGACATTATGACAGCTACAAAATCACTAGGCGATAGGAATATTCAGCTCCATTATAATTTTACAGGACCACTGTCATATATGCAATCTGTCTTTTTGACTGAAATGACATTATGCAGCACGTGGCTATATTTGGCATTATAATTCAACTAAGTCTTTCTAATCTCAGTTTTTATATGAAAGGTATGTATGGTAGGCATCAACACCATTCCAAGGAAAGACACGATGTGAGTAAAATAGATGGAACACCTAAACTTGTAAGTCCTTATTGATTTTACTTCCTGTTATGCTCTGCTACTAGGTCTCCTAAATAGCTTGACAAGAGAATCTTAGAATATCTCTACATTAATTTAATGAAAAACACTAAAGTTTTTAGAGGCAAATGATGCACAAACAATACTTATTTCTTTAAATACTAAATCATTTAATTTGTTATTCAATAATACAAATTCAAATGAAATATATATTATCCATATGTGTGTGAATACATGCATAAAGATTACATATATTATAAAAATATTTTAGAAACTCAAAAGTAAAGTCCAAAAAGATGAAAAGCAATACTTATTATTAATAAGTAGCAATTATGCTGCTGAAACACTGAAATGAACATCCTGTATTTATTGCTTTTCTATCCTCTTACTAAATTTTGCCAATTAGATGTAGAAGGTCATAGGAAGATTCAAAGCACATTTATAGGGGTAATTGTACCATGAGCAATCAAATTATGTTTAAATGCTTCCGTGATGTTATCATTCTTTAGAAAAACCTCTGTTACACCAGCTTCATTTAAGAGACAGAGCAGATGCTGTTTTCCACTTACTTACTTCCCCTCATCCTACTAAGTCTGGAATGTGGTCCAGTCAGGATGTTATTCAGTACAAACTGTCTTGGTACCAGTCTTCTTAAGCAAAGCTCATTGGTAATATATAGCTGTCCAGGATTAATGTATAAAGGATTAGAAAATGATGAGCTATTTTGAGAGTTTCCTAAATCATCAACATGACTAATCTATGCCTATATTATACAACTTCAGCTCACCAAATATTCTTTTATGAGGAATAATATTGAGCAATTGGTACAATTTGTTAAGTTTATTGCAGAAAATGATGTAGTCTAGACATTTTTATTCCTTTCTTCTGAATGTCATGTGCGCTAAATTAACAAAAGGAGTCATAAGAAAGTCAATATCTAGCAAAATTATCTTATTCTCTACTGTTGAAATAATTCAATACTAAGATCATTTTTTTTTACAATAATGAAAGTACAACTTAGATATTGCACTTCTCTTGTGTATTACTTCTCATATTCAATCATAGGAAAATTTCTGCCTTTTTTTTTCTGCTGACACGTGACAAACAGATTGGCTGGAGAAGGAATTTTCTGGAGATGGTAGTGTAGCTGAGTCTTGTAGCCAGCATTTAAATAATTTGGGTAGGTTCTGCTATTTTTTCAGGACACTTAGTAACTGTTCAATGGATTCTCCTTGCCCTCTGCGTAGGCAGAGCCAATTTATCAGGACAGGGGAATTCCAATACAGAAAGAGTTTAATTCACACAGGGCTGGCTGTATGGGAGACTGGAGTTTTATTAGTACTCAAATCAGTCTCCCTGAGAATACAGGGATTAGAATTTTTAAGGATAATTTGGTGGGTAGGGGGCCAGTGAGTTGAGAGTACTGATTGACTGGGTCAGAGATGAAATCATAGGGAGCTGCAGCTGTCCACATGGGATGAGTCAGTTCCTGGGTGGGGAACACAAGACAGGATGAGCCAGTTTATTGATCTGGGTGGTGCCAGCTGATTCACTGAATACTTGTCTGCAAAATATCTCCAGCACTTATCTTAGATTTTACAATAGGGATTTTTTCCCCAGGAGCAATTTGGAGCATTTCAGACTCTTGCAGCCAGAGGCTGCATGGCTCCTAAACCATAATTTCTAATACTGTGGCTAATTTATTAGTCCTGTAAAGGCAGTCTAGTCCCCAGAAAGGAAGGGAGTTTGTTTGAGAAAAGGGCTATTATCATCTTTGTTTCAAAGTTAAGCTATAAACTAAGTTACTCGTTAAGCTATAAACTAAGTTACTCCCAAAGTTAGTTCAGCTTATGCCCTGGGATGGACAAAATAGAGTTGGTTAGGTCAGATATCTTTGACTGCAGTAATTTCCTCAGTTACAATTTTTGCAAAGGTAGTTTCACTTACTTATGTTAAAACTAATAATAATTTAACTCATGAATTCTAATTGTGCTTCACACTACTATGGTTATATAAAAAAGACAAATCAGAATCAAACGATCTGCATTTATTAGTGCAATCGTTTTTTTCCCCATAATTTTCCACAATAACAGAAAATAGAAGATCACAGAAATTATTTATAATTTTGCTTCTAATTAATTATCCAGTGTAGGCCGGGCGAGGTGGCTTCATGCCTATAATCCCAGCACTTAGGGAAGTCTTAGTGGGTGGATCAGGAGGTCAGGAGTTTGACAACAGCCTGGCCAACGTGGTGAAACCCTGTTTCACCAAAGATACAAAAAATTAGCTGGGCATGATGGTGCACGCTTGTAATCCCAGCTATTCGGGAGGCTGAGGGAGGAGAATTGCTTGAACCCTGGAGGTGGAGGTTGCAGTGAACCGAGATCGCTCCAATGCACTCCAGCCAGGACAAGACTCTGTCTAAAAAAAAAAAAAAGTCATCCAGTGTAGACCTAAATGACATTAGTTGTGACCCATATTATATTGGTATAGTTATATTTTGGTACATATGTTATTTTGGGTGAGACATATTGTGATTACAGTAAGTCCATCTATCAATTACCAGCTAACACACATTTAATACTTTCAATTTATTCTTTTTTTTTTTTTTTCTTTTTTTTGAGATGGAATTTCGCTCTTGTTGCCCAGGCTAGAGTGCAATGGCGTGATCTCGGCTCACCGCAACCTCTGCTTCCTGGGTTCAAGCAATTCTCCTGCCTCAGCCTCCTGAGTAGCTGGGATTACAGGCGCACGCCACCATGCCCAGCAAATTTTTTGTATTTTTAGTAGAGGCGAGGTTTCACCATGTTGACCAGGATGGTCTCGATCTCTTGACCTCGTGATCCACCCGCCTCAGCCTCGCAAAGTGCTGGGATTACAGGCGTGAGCCACCACATCCGGCTTCAATTTATTCTTACGCCAACATCTTTTGAACAAAAGTTTGTTTGAGTAACATTAGCTCACACTTTTTCAGATCTGCTTTTTAGGATTAAAAGCAAACAAATAACTTGAATTTTATAGACGTAGGCAGAATCCTCAAAAATGTCAGGCTGAAGAATTTTGATTTGACTTAATAGCCTCAGGGAAACATATAGGAATACCTTCTTTTATATGCATACAAAGGTCATTTCTTAAATATTGTAGTGTTTTTTCATTGTGTAGTTGTAGCCTAGAGGGAAAATAATGAATGCATTATCAACACTTGTACAACTTTGTCTCTAAAATTTCTTTGTTATAATCATTCATTTTATTAATATTAAAATATCTATAAAGTAAATACTATTATAAAAGTATAACCACATTGAATTTTAATTTTGCATTTCCATCTGTATAATTATAGTAAGAACAGCCATAAAGCTTGAATACAGTATTATATTTGTATAATGCTTAATTTTTCAGTTTGTTTTAATATATATAATCCTATTCTTGAGATCACAAAAATAGAATAGCTTGGAACAAAGTATTAAAAATGTGATTTATCAAATTAACCAGCATTTAACTACTTTGGTGTAACTTGCATACAAGCTATGCAATTTTGACATACTACATTTCAAATACATGTAACTTCTAATGATTGCATTTATTTATTTTTTTCAGTTTAAACTAAACTGTAGGTTGAATACCAATTCTTCTTGGCAGAACATTTTACTTAACTTACTTTTTCGTATAATTTGCCTTTTGTTCCTTTTACAGTTTCTTATTGCTTCTACTTACAGCAATTGCCATTCTTCATTTTCTCTCATAGAAAATTTTCTGGACTTCTTATTACTTAAAATAATTTTATAAGCAACAATTATCAAAGAGAAGAGCTCAGGTTTTAGCTCTGGTCATAAAACTGCCACCTGTTGATTTTCTGCCACAGTTGATTTTGTTTGTCATAATAAATTCGGTATTACCACTGAATAAAGGGTCATAAGAAGAATGAAATCTCTGGTAAGTAGGATATGTTACAGGAAGCACATAATTTAAATTAATAGACATTTATTTGGCACTTGCTTGGGTCAAGAAGTTTTGAGTGGATCCAAATATAAGAATTGCCATCTCTCAATTCAGATGAGATTTCTTTATGACAATGCTTCTCAAAGTTTGGTCTGGGACCTGTAGCATCAGCATTACTTGAGAAGTAATTATATATGTAAAATCATCGAGGTAGGGGTTGGTAATCTGTGTTTCCACAGTCCCTCGAAGTGACTCTAATGCAGGCTAAAGCTTAAGAACCACTGCTTAATGAAATGCTCTTTTAGACCATTTTCCTTTCATATAATATGCTTATAGTGAGTAAAATTATATACGTTTACTGATACACTGGATTCCTTTGTTACCTTTCTCCAATTAGATTGCCATCTCCATTGAAGCAGGGACCTCCTCTTCTTGCTTATGGCTTATTTCCAGGTTTCTGCACAGTGTATGTCACCTGCTACTCAACATTATTTTTGGAGAATGTCACCATGCTTTGGAACTTGACTCTAAAAGGTCAGAGCTTGCACATATACACAAATAACTTGTGCAAAGAAGATTATGTTAAATACTAAAATCAAATGTGAGGGAGAAATAGGTTTGATCTTCTAGCTTGCTTAGACATTTCTTAACAGTATTTGCCACATAATCTATTAAAATCAATACTAATGTTGCAACATTTATCACAAAGGCATTTTCTTAAATGTTTGCCATAATTAGGTCAATGTTTAGAGAGTATAGTTTCACTGTGCTATATATATATATATTGCTTCTATAATTAACATATATGAAAATGTTTATAGGTATATAATAGAATTTCAAAATGCTTTTACATCCATTGTCAGCAGGGACAATATTTAGAAAGTATGAGCAGCTATTTAGTCGAAAAAATAATGACGTTACCAACATGATAACTCTGTTGTGTGAAAATTATATACTTTTAATGTCTGGCTGGGTACAGTGCCTCATGCCTGTAATCCTAGAACTTTGGGAGGCCAAAGCGGGCAGATCACGAGGTCAAGAGATCGAGACCATCCTGGCCAACATGGTGAAACCCTGTCTCTACTAAAAATACAAAAATTAGCTGGGCATAGTGGCACATGTCTCTAGTCAACACAAACTAAAGTGTAATTATTTATGACATGCAGCATCAGGTCTGCCCTTAACATCTGCAAGTTCAGGATGATAGCAGAAATGGTGGCTCATATTCCATGTCAAAAATATTTAAATATCACATAAAACTCGAAATAACAGAGTTAAATACTATTTAATCTCTTATTTTGAAACAGACATTTCTCATAATTACCTAGAAATAAAGAATTCAGTACTTTGATGGGACTACACAATGTCCCATTTCTTCTTCATTCCTGGCTCAATCCCACACTGTGGGGCTGAACACTGCAGCCAGGACTTCTAAATCTGTCTGGTTTGCACAAACAACCTCTCCCTAGCCAACACTTGGGACTAGCAGTACCCACAACAATGATGTAATCCATGCTAAAGTGGACTCTTGTAGGCCGTGGAAACAGACTTGGAGTAATTTAAGTAGGGAATTCCAGGGCACTAGAACCTGTACCATAGTCTGGAAGGTGATGCATGAGTTTTGGCCACATATATCCAATTGACCCAGAAACAGCTCACCTCACCTCATACACAGGGATACAGCTGGAAAGAGACCAAAGTGTGGCCCTCTCAACTATATGGCAAGGCAGGCAGTATTTTCATTTGCCTCAATCCAAACATAGAACTGTGTGGCATGTATGTCAGTGCAAACATTTGAAGATAATCCATTCAACTTGTCTTTGTTCAATTCAGTGAGCTTCTCATGCTTTCACTCTTTTATGGAACAAATGGCTTTTATATTCTTCCCCAGAACATTTTTCAAGGTGAGTTGAGACCTGCCCGCTAATCACTTCTCACATCATTTTTGTTCATTTTTTGTTATTATAATGACATTATTATCAGAAAGAAGTTGTGTTGCCAGGGTAACAAGAGTGGAGAATGGGCATTACTGCCTTTACACAAAACTTAACTTTTCCTGAATAAATCTCTACTGTAAAATTTACAGCTACTTATTTTTTTGTGAATAGTTTATAAATTCCGCCTCTTTCACTTTCTGTTTGATTCCCCCCACCAAGTGTATCTACCCCGTTGATTTTCCCTTAAACTTCCTCTTTTCTTACCTGCTACTGGACACGAGTACTTTCCCCTTTATTTGTAGATTTCCTCATCTATTTAATAGTGTATATTCAATGTTATGCCAAATGTTAGCCCTGGCAGCTCACTGGGTCTTACTGAGTCAGAGAACCTTGTTCTTCCAGTAACTTTTCAAGTTTGCCTTGCATTAGAGTATCTACAGCAGCCATGCTTAGATTATTATTCTGTCATTATTACTGCCCTAGAGGACAGGATTAGGCTGCCTAGAGTGAGAAATAGTAGTAAAACCAACATTAATTCCTCTCAGAGTTATTTTCTACTTGCACACAACATATTTTGTGCCTTCTTTTGTAATTAATTTTTATTTCAAAATAATTTCTTTGAAAGAAAGAGCAAATTTAGGCACCATAAACCAGTCACTAAAAGTGGAAGTGGAATCCCATCAGACTTACCAGTCTGTAGAGCAAATGAGCAGGCCAAAGATGAGGTTGTTTTACATGCCTTTAATGTTATTTTCACATCAAGGATTTGTTGCTATTCCTACTCATTTTATCTTTTAGTTGATGCTCTGGATCATAATGTCTAGTGTGAACAAAAAAAATTACAATCACACTTAGGCATTTTCTTAGCCCATTTTCCCTTGGGTTTTAGCCTTCACTAGGAAATAAATTCTCATGCTCTATCAGGCTGTGTTCTCTAAATGTCCTCAGTAATATTGCATAAGCACAATTTTCATGGACTTGCAGTAGCTAAATTGCAAACAGGTGTCTTTTTCTAAACACCCGTATACGCTGCCGCTTTCCAAAAAGGATTGTGGTTATTTCCCTCTCATTCTAGGGGGAAATAATTTCAAACCTTTCGACTAGTGATTTTTCCTTGATGCTGCAACTTTGCTTGTTTTGTCATTGAACAAAAATGAAACAGGTGCTGAATTTCGAATCTGAATTGCTTAAAGAGACATTTACAAATAGGTGATGTCAGTGCAAAGCAGAAAACACAAAAGTAAAACAAAATACTGGAAAAGAGGAAGAAGTTGAACAGGTGAACAGTGAAGTAAGCAAACATATATCTGGGAAATAAAGCAAAAATAGTGGTGCAATGAATGTAGCGAATAAACACAAGTAGTGAATGCAATCAAAATCACATTTATGTCTTACCATCCTGCACATTTAACTTTGTTAGTGGGGCACATTTTTCACCTGTAGCTGGGATAAAAATTTAGGCATCCCATAGCTTTTTCTGCTCTCTCTTATCTAATTCAAGTTGCTTTCACCTTAAGTCACAAATCAGTCTTATTTCTGTGCAATGGATGCCCACACCTGTAAATGAAAAATCAAAATACCTAATTTCAGGCAAAATGACAGTTACTACTTTTTCTCCAGTCAGGCTCTGTTGTCGGTGTGAAGCCTGAATTCCTGTGGTCACAGACTGTGCCAATCAAACTGTTTTCTGGTCTTGGCTAAAGGAGAAAGCTGACTCCTTTTTGAGGGGAGGGCACTTTTATGGTTTCTTTAGGGATTCCCCTTAATCCCTCCCCACTTTATTGAGTGTATCTTAATTTTTAGTGATGCATTCTCTTCCTTTTATAACTTATATGGGTGTGAGTTTGATCAGAAAAGCAAAACTGCTAAGGGAGATACAGAGTAAAGATCCATGATAGGTGTCTCACAATTACAGGAGCTAATAGAGCAGTCACTTGCTCTGCATCTGATGAGGAGCCTGTAGATACTATAGGTCAGCCAGACTGGCAGTCAAAAAGGAAATCTGGATACAGTTGGAAGCAGAGACCCACTGGACTAGCATGGATAAATTGGGACCTTTAGGACAAATTATGCCTGATATAGTTTGTATGTGTGTCCCCACAGAAATGTCATGTTGAAATGTAATCCCCAATGTTGGATATGGGGCCTATAGGAGGTGATTGATCATGGGGGTGGCTTCTTATGAATGGTTTAATACCACCCTCTAGGTGTTGTCCTCGCCATAGTGAGTGAGTTCTAGTGAAATTTAGTTGTTTAAAAATGTATGGCACCTCCTGCCTCTCTCTCTTGCTCCTGCTTTCATCATGTAATATGCCTGCTCCCTTTTTGCCTTCTACCATGATTAGAAGTTTCCTTAGAACTCCCCAGAAGTAGATGCCACTGTGCTTCCTGTACCGCCTGCAGAACTGTGAGTCAATAAAACTTCTTTTCTTACAAATTACACAGTCTCAGATATTTCTCTATATCAATATGGGAATGGCCTGATAAAATGACCCATGTCAGAGTCTCATTGCCTCCAACTTTGTTGCTGTTCACATCTGCAGTTGAAAAAAATGGCACTCTGCTCATGAGCTGCACACATACACTTGGCCAAGAACTTGGAGTAGCTAAAGAATATCTGAACAAATGTGTAGTTATGGGTTCAGGTATGACATCATGCGAACTAGGTGAGCCAGAAAACCAGTAACTATGAGTATAAAATGCCTGATCTCTTTACTGACCTTCAGCTCAATGGTTAGCTTTACTTCTCCCTTCCCAATGAATTTGAGAATTTTCCTGTGGGCAACGTAGCCTGATACTATGTGGAAAAGGGAATTCTAGGAAATGTACATCCAGTTTTACTAAGGTGATACAGTGGAGGGCCACCACATAGTTCAAAATTTATTTCTTCTGATGCAAATAGAAATCCCAAAAAACTTCACTTTGTCTCTGAAAAGGCTTATTCAGATTCCAAATGGCAAACTTATTGGACAAAATCTTAGTCTCGTGCTCTCTGTCTCTCTCTCTCTCCCCCTTTTACTCCTTCTTTCTTCTTTCCTCATCATTTTTCTTTCTTTTCTCTCTCTTCGTTTCACTCTTAAGCCCTTTGAGTACAACTTAAATCATGAGAAATACCCACATATACAACAAACTCTAGAAGGACTTGCCAACCAATGTGGTCTCCTCTCCTTTACTTCTGCCATCAGCCCTGGGTCATTGCATCCACCATGCTTCAGAAATAGATCCCAAACTCTGAAAGATCTCATTGAAATCTTGCTCTTTAGACTGAGGGAAAGAGCAGGCAACTGTATTCCTGAGGTTAGGGACGAATATTCATAGCATAGTCCAGCTGTCTCTAGAGAAACCTTGGTTTATCCAAATTCTTATCCCTAAATACCCTCAATGGAGGTGAGAGCTTTCAGAATCATGTAACCAATTTGTAGCATTTCCCATGTAAATTTATATCCTTTTCTAGCACTGAGTTTTGAACTGGCAAGTCTTCTATATCTCAAAGCCTCAATGATGGCATCCAACTGAACTTCCTTTTTATGGAAAAAAATGTATATATAAATTGTGTGTGTGTGTGTGTGTGTGTGTGCATGTATATCCAAAGAAATAACCTTCAGCTCACAGCTCAGGTTTATATTTTCTTCTGCTGGGACTGAAATTCTACTTAATTAACTTCAGAGGCAATATGTTATGATGGCTTATAGGCAACCTTCACTTTCCAGTAAGTGTATTGAGTCTACCAATCATTATTTATGTTTTAATATCACAAGAGATATGTTACTGATAATATTTTAACAGTAATATTAGTTATCAGTCCTCTCATGACTAAAAACCATTGCACATATGCAGCTTTCTGCCTTTTTCAATTTTTAAGCAAATTTTATAGCAGCTCTGAATTCTGCATCCTCTTTCATCAGTGTCATCGTCATGCAGTTGTTCAATAAAACCGATAGCAAACACAACGTTGACATTAGAATCATAAAAAGAGCCTGCTTGGCTCATCAATATTGATGATTTGATCATTAAAATTAAACCTGTTTCTAAGCACATTCATTTTTGCCCCCATGGAGAGAGCTGTACTTTTTAACTCTTCAAACAGTGTCTGTTTGTATTGGTAACTATAAACAAGCCTGAAAAAATTAGCCGTCAGAAGAGACATCAGATATACAGGGTGAAATACATGAAGCAATGTAGTGAGGGGGCATCTAAACAGAGATCATTCAGAAGCAACAGAAACAAAATGAAATATATTGGACTGTACTTTGTGATTTATTTTAATGTGTTATTACGGAATAAAAAGTCAAAGTACAAGAGAAAAAGAAAAAAAGAAACATGATGTGATCACCATTTTTCTAACCTCCAGGGAGAAGTCTCAACAATAGTTAAATAACACTTGGCAATTTATTTTTTTCTTTTTAATAGAGCAGAAAAGGTCATGGGAATAATTAGAAAAGTAAAGCCAAGTGCTTTTTTTCCTTTGATAATATTTTAGGTAACTATTTCTCATACTTTGATATGTAAACACTTTTTGCTTTAATGTATAGTTTTGGAATCTACTTAGGAAATTTAAAAATAATTCAGTTATTTTTTATGGCATGATAAAATTAATTTTTTATAATATTAATAATTGACATGCAAAATTTATTTTAATACAATGGGCGATACCACTTATTAAATATGAACAAATGGTAAGCAAGGTGTTTAATTGCAGGATGCATGGGTTTAAATTGCAGTTGCTCATATATTTCTATCTCAAGCTCTCAATTTTGGGCTAGTGACTTAGATGAGTATTTTAACATAGAAGAGTGAGTTCAAGTCAATAAATCTTAAGAAAAACTCCAATAAAAAATCCGAATAATAATGAAAATATAAAAAGATGATCCATCTCATTATAGTAGTTTATAATCATGGAAATGCAAATTAAAGTGAGATAATACTTCTTTTACATCAAATTGAAAAAATTGAAAGACTGACATGAAATGAAGGTGTGTAAATCAGTTAACACATGTGTTACTGGTGAATATCTAAACTGACAAAACTGTGCAATATACCATGCTACATAGCAATTCCACTGCTAGGTTTATCTTAAAGAGCTCTCAGGCATGTGCTCAAGGAAAGAAATATATGAGTATTGATTGCTGTACTGTTTGTAATTAGGGATACTTGGAAACACTTTATATATTCATTAATAAGACAAGGGATAAATACATGGAGTGATATTAAGTCAATGTACTGTACTGGAGTTAAAATTAATAAATTACAGCTACATGTGAAAATAGTTTCATGCATACAAAATAAAAAGCCACCAAAATTATATTATATATTATGTAGGATTGCACAAGTATAAACATATCCATGAAAATAATGTTAGCAAACTTATGAAAACTGTTATCTCTAAGGGAAGAGATAAGGAATGTAGTCAGGTATTTGGAGATATCTTTACTTACAGTTTTTAGTTGGTTAAAAATATATGACACACATAATACATATATACAAATATAGTTTGACTGTTGTCATACAGGTATTCATTCTCTTAAATTCTCCTTACTGTATGTGTACAATATTTTATAACAAAAGTCAATTTAAAACATAATAAATCTGTATACTTGCATTGTAACATTAAAGAGAAGCAAATGTACTTTAATAATTAGATTACTGGAATTTGTGCATTTCATTTAAATTATCTGTCTTGTTATGTGTTTATGTATGTGTGTGTATGGATGTGTATGTGTTTTTTAACTGACAAAAAAAGCTAGAGAGCTTCAACATGCTTTGTGCTAGTGCTTCTCTGCAAACAATACATTGTTTCTGTGGATAGCTTTTATTAAAAATAAATGAAATTCTATATTCAGCTGAATATCATCATTTCCTTATTTTCTCTTTTAAAAGTTTTGGAAGTATATCAACATCTCTGTGGACTATAAAAATTTTAATCCAATTAATGCAACTTATGAAACCTACTTGCAGAAGTATCATTTTTTTTAGTTTTTTTCCTTTAAAAAGTTTTCTCTTTTATTTTTAGTTGGCATGAAATAAATGTACATATTTATGGAATATAGAGTGATACTTCAATACAAGTATACAACGTGTAGTGTTCAAATCAGGGTAATTAGAATATCCATCACCTCAAACATTTATAATTTCTTTGTTTTGTGAACATTCAAAATCCTCTTGTAGTCTTCTGAGATTATGCAATAAATTACAGTTAACCATATTCACTCTACAGTGCTGCAGAACACCAGAACTCATTCCTTCTATGTAGCTTTAATTTTGTATCAATTAACCAACTTCTCCCAATCCTCTCCCCACTTTGACCCTTCCAAGCCTCTAATAGCCACAATTCTAGTTTATACTTCCATGAACTCAATTTTTTGGCTTCCACATGTGAATAAGAACTTACCTTATCATGCCAGACTTATTTAACTTATAAGTCCTCTAAACCATTCATTTTGCTGTGGGTAACGTTTTGCTGTGAATTCATTTTGTTCTTTTTATGGCTGAATAGTATTCCATTGTGTATATATGCCATATCTTCTACATCCATTCATCTCTTGATAGACATTTAGGTTGATTCTATATCTTAGCTGTTATGAAGAGTGCTACAATGAACATGGGAGTGCAGATATCTCTTTGACATATTGATTTCTTTTCCTTTGGATCAATACCCAGTGGTAGGATTGTAGACTTGTGTTTATGTATGTGTGTGTATGACTTGTGTGGTAGCTCTATTTTTTATTTTTTTGAGAAACCTCTACATAATTTTCCATAATGGCTGTACTAACTTACATTCCCACTAAGAGTGTATAAATGTTCTTTGATCACCACATTCTTGCCAATATTTGTCATTTTTTGTTTTTGTTTTTAAAATGCTAGTTACTCTAACCAGAGTGAGATGATACTTTATTGTGGTTTTGATTTGCATTTTCCTAATGATTAATGATATTGAACATTTTGAAATACACGTGTTGGCCATATGCCTTTTTTGTTTTGAGAAATGTCTATACAGACCCTTTACCTCCAATCTAATTGAATTGTTGTTATTATTATTTTTTGCTGTTGAGTTTTAGTTCCTTATATATTCTGGATATTAGTCCCTTGTCAGATAAGAGTTTACAAATATTGTCTCCCTTTATAAAGTGTGTCTATTCACAGTGTTGAATGTTTATTTTGCTGTGTACAAGCTCTTCAATTTAATATAGTCTCATCTGTCTATTTTTGTTTTTTGTTGGCTGTGCTTTTGTAGTCTTAACCATAAAATTTCTACCTAGATCTATGTCTTGAAGCATTTTTCCTATGTTTTCTTCTAGTAGTTTTAGAGTTTTCAGTCTTATGTTTAAGTCTTTAATTAATATGGAACCGATTTTTACATGTGCTGACATATGGGACTCTAGTTTCATTCTTTGGAACATACATATCCAGTTTTCCCAGCATAATTTATTGAAGAGACTATCTTTTCCCCAAAGTATGTTCTAGGCAGCTTTGTCAAAAATCAGTTGGCTGTAAATGTGTGAATTTATTTCTAAGTTCTCTATTTTGTTCATTGGTCTATGTGTTTGTTTTTAAACCAATACCTTGCTGTTTGGGTTACTACAGCTGCATAGTATATTCCAAAGACAGGTCATGTAATGCTTCCAGCTTTGTTCCTTTTGCTTCATATTGCTTTGGCTATTTGTTTCTTTGTGGTTTGATACAAATTTTAGGATTTTTTTCCCATTTCTGTGAAGAATATCAATGATATTTTGATAAGGATTTCATTGACCCTGTAGATTGCTTTGGGTAGTATGATTATTTTAAGAATATTAATTCTTTAAACTCATGGGCATAAGATGTCTTTCTATTTTTGTGTCCTCATCAATTTCTTTTATCAGTGATTTGTTATTTTTTGTGTAAACTTACTCACCTCTTTGCTATTTTATTATTTTTTGTAGCTATTGTAAATGGAAGTGCTTTATTTTTTTTTTCAACTAGTTCTTTATTGGTATATAGAAACATGACTGATTTTTGTATGTTGATTTTGGATCTTACAACTTTACTGAATTTGTTTTTCAGTTCTAAGATTTTTTTTTTTTTTTTTTTTTGGCAGAACCTTTAGGTTTTCCTATATATAATAAGATCATATTGGCTGCAAAAAAAAAAAAAAAAAAAAAGGGACAATTTGACTTCCTCTTTTCCACTTTGAACGCCTTTTATTTTCTCTCTTGCCTAATTGCTCTGGCTAGGATCTCCAGTCTTATGTGGAATAGAAATGGTGAAAATGGGCTTCCTCATCTTGGTCTAATTTTTCGAGTAAAGGCTTTCAGCTTTTTTCTATTCAATATAATGTTAGCTATGGATTTGTCATATATGGCCTTTATTGCATTGAGTTATGTTCTTTCTATTCATAATTTGTTTAGAATTTTTAATCATAAAGAAATGTCAGATGTTACCAAATTATTTTTCTGCATCTATTCAGATGATCACATAGTTTTCAGCCTTCATTTTATAGATGTATCACATTTATTGTATCACTTCCCATGCTGCTGCAGGAGAGCTTTCTGAACCTCTTCTCTGTCTTTGAGCTACTGATTCACGAATTGTTCTTTGTTCAAATAAACTCTATAATATTTATTTTATCTAAAGTTTTTTCATGGTTTGCTGCATTGACCCATCCTCTAAGTTTCCTCCCCACACTCCACACCCATCAACAGGCCTTGGTGTGTACTGTTCCCCTCTCTGTGTCCATGTGTTCTCAACGAAAGTTTTTCTTTTAACCTGTCTTATGAATCACACATAGCCATAATCTGCAGGCAAACTGCTATTGCACAGTTGGGTGCAAAATATCAATTTGATAAAACCCTGGTTAACTTCCAAAGAATATGCCTGTTTGTTAAGGAAGTTAAAGAGGACTAATATTTATGTGCCAATGGTTGTGCTACATACTGATAAATTTTGTGAACATTTATATTGTTTAATCTGTACAGCAGCCTTATGGATTACCTGTAGTGTTATTAATATTTCAGATGCCAAAGGAGATGTTTAGAATAGTAAAATGCCTTGCCTTACTCATGGACACATCTCCATTTAGACATGCAGGATCAGAACAGAAATGCATACCTGTAAAAAGTGAAAAAGGTGACATCAGCAGCCACAAACATTGATATTGTGAGAAAAGGGCTTCACAACTCTTAGTAACCTATAGGTATATAGTTTATATTATTAGTTATTAATACAAAATGTAAAGGAGACTCAGAGCCTTTAAGAAAAGTCTACTTTGTTGTTTGGGGGGTATAGTACATTTAAGAATATTTACATAAAAGTTTTTAAAATGGTTTAAAATTATATGGTGGTGTTATAAATGTAAGTGTGCAGAATCTCAAGCATGCTATCTATCATGTGCTCATACTCTTAAGTACTTGTAAAGCCCTATTTCCCCTGTCCACATAGGAGAAACAGCACACTTTTAGAGGGCTTCAAATCAAAGAACCGACAGCTCTTGTATGTGTTGGGTCCTCCAGTTAGCACACATGTCAAGACAGAGTTAGAATTCTAAGAAATTTATTGGAGGAAAACTGTTGAGAGATAAAGGTGAACAGTTGTAGCAGGAGTAGGTGGTGAAATTCTCAGACAGTGCTACAGGTCTGACACCAGAGAAATAAAAGGGTAATGATGGAAGGTTAGGTAGAAAAAGTCTCAGGCTGCACTGCACTGCAACTCTGAAAAAGTCTCAGCAAGCATAACCGGAAGCTCAAGCACAAAGATTGCTAGGAGTCTTACATGAGGAAAAATGGACAGGCTTTTTATCTCTACCATGCTCAGCCATTGGCAAAGGTCTGTGCAAAGAATGGGAAGCACATTGCTTTAGGCAAACGTCATGTTACATCCTGAAGGCACTGATACTAGAGACTGTCAGCTCATTGAAATCCTCACAGCTGAACATCTGACAATCTAGTTGTTTTGTGAGGGTAGATCTAAATGTACCTCTGTGGCTGCCAAAGACTGCCACAAGTTTAGCAACCACAGTCCTATTTTTTCAATAATGAAACTTTCTCCCTCTACTTAATCTTAAGAGGGTCTTCCCATTCTTTCTGACTATTCTCTTTGTCCAGTGTTTCCTCGTGGCTTATTTAAATCTGAAACTACCACCCCTGTCTTGTAGCACCATGACAGGAATCAACATGACAGGACAACAACACAGGAATCTATCTGTGGAATCCTGTTATTATGGAATCTACTGGAACCTGATGAGTTCAACTCTGATTTTGGCTTATAGCTCAAGACTAATGATAACAGTTTTTTTCTTGTATTAAACATATTTAATTTAAAACAGTAAATATACATTGAATGTCAATGCCAATCTGATGCTGTAAGGTGAAATGCAGGTCAAAACCACAATGAGATATCATTTTATGCCCACTGGGATGGATCATCTGGAATGGCTAAAATAAAAAAATATAAGAACAAGTCTTGGTGAAAGTGTGGAGAGATGGAAACTCATTCATTTTTTGTGAAAATGTAAAATGGTGCAGCAGTTTTGGAAAACATTTTGTCAGTTCCTCAAAATAGTAAATGTTTTGACTCTCTTAAGATCAGGTAGAGGGAGAGGATATCAAAACCAGGGAAATGACACAGAAAATCTACTCCTAAGTATATGCCTCAAGGAATAAAAATATAGACCTATATATAAACTTGACACATATGTTCTTAGCAGTACTATCCATACTATTAAAAGAGTAGAAATAGTTCAAATTACTGCCACCTAAAGAATAGATAAACAAAATGTGCTATATCCTTGCAATGAAATATTATTCAGCCGTAAAAAGGAATTAAGTGTTTATATATGCTACAACATAAATAAACCTTGAAATCATTATGCTAAATGAAAGATACCAACTCAAGAAGCCACATATTATATAATTCAATTTATATTAATTGCCTAGGGTTAGCATATCCATAGGTACAGAATACAGAATACTAACTGTCAGGGACTGTAGGAAAGAGAGGACAGTAAGTGACTGCTAATTGTCATAGAGTTTCTTTTGAAGTAATGACGTTGTCAGGAATTAGATAGTGGTAATGTCTTCATGACTTTGTGAATATACCAAGAACATAAAACACACCAAATTATGCACTTTAAAAGAATACATTTTATGCAAATTATATCTCAATAAAACATACATATGAGTGTACATATACACTCCTAAATCAAAAGCTTTATTACTGTGAGACAGAAGATATTAATGGAAATCCAGTTGTTATCCAAATATTTAGCTTTAATGCTGGTTGTAGTAGTCTTCCTGATAACCTTGAATTGTCCTCTGCTTACATTCTTAGGTAGTTCATTTCCACATAAGTTGTCCACAGGACCAAGAAAATACAGCAGATAGGATGGTATGTGGCTTCCAAGATTACATTCTAAAGATACCATGGCTTTCATCATGGTCACTGTCTCGCTTGCTCTAATCTCTCTATGAAAGTAAGCCATATGGTGCACAAGCCTATGAACAGTCCACGTGGTATGAACCTGAAATCTCCCCTCAACAGCCATGTGAGTAGACTGAGAAGTGGAGTCTCCAACTCTACTCAAGCCTTTAGAAAAATGCAGCATAGGTTAACAGATTGACCTAAGAGAGGCTTGGGGCCAGAACTACAGAGCTAAGCTGCTGCTAGAATTCTGACTCTTAAAAACTGTGTGAAGTACTTAATATTTTTTGTTTCAGGCTGCTTAATTTTGAGGTTATTAGTTATGCAGCAACAGATAATTTAGCAAACTTGTAGACATCAAAGTGTTGAGTGATAAGAATGTAAAATAACTGAATGCTTAATCACATTATATATGTTTAAATGAGTGATTTGGCATGTATAAATATGTATTTACATATTTCATTATAATATATGCTATATATTTTATAGATATATAGCTTAGGTACATATCCTGTCAGACACAGTATTAAAAAAGATGAAAGGGAGTTGTAGGAGAAAAATGCACAAAGGAGACAAATCTCAGGCAAACGAAACAAAATATTGTGTTCTTTGATTTAACAACAGAGAGAAAAAGATAATGAAGAGTTTCTTAACAAAAGAATACAATAATGATGATGACAATAAGGACTACTGTTCATGAAAACCCCAAAGAATAATACACATTTTCTGCCAATTGATTAAATGTATTAAATAAATTCAATAAAGTACAAACTATCATAAATATCTAAACTGCTTGAAATACATTCTTAAAAGTAAAATCAACATTAGATAAAATTTTAATGTGCTATTTATGGCTCCTACTTTGAGAGTGTTAGAATAGTGCTGAATAGAGGCTGTATGGTGGAGCTAAAATAACTCACAATGCTAAGATCATTGATCTGATAGGCTACAATACTCCCTGTGTTTTCATAAATGTTGGAAAATCTTAAAATTCATATCTAGACTGGAATAAAATTATGAACAAAGAAACATTCAAAATACCACTCTACCGAATGCAAAAACTGGTTTAAGTTAGTGTTAAGATGATGCTTTGCTCAGAAAAAAATATTTATGTCATACTGTTATGTGCTTTGGAATGCACACATTAAGCATCGCATCTGATTTATCACTACATAACTAATGAAGTGATGGGGCTATAAAGCAAATATGCATTAACTAATGTACTCACTGAAGTAGTTTTATAACATGTAACATTATGAAGCAAGGAGAGAACAACAGGTAGCACACCCTTAATCCAAAGATACTCCGAGTAGAACCAACTTTTTTTTTTAGTTCTCTTTGAGTATATACTTGCAAAGTCTGTTTTTTCAATATCTCTCATTGCTACAAAATAATCATTTGTGAGTTGACTTTTTTTAGAAGTAAGCTTATAAATGTCATGACTAAGTTTAGTCTATGAGAATATTAATTAAAATAATTAAAAAATAGCTAAGAATTATATATTTATTTTATATTATAATCTTTATTTTCATGCCAACACTGTTATTTAGATTTTGTTATTGTCCCCATTTTAGAAAATAGAAAGATTAAGTATTTGCCCACAGTCACACAGCTTTATTTAATGCTTCTATTCATTCATCTTTTTTTCTCTCACTGTATTGTCATCCAATACCACTCCACTGACTTTCCAATATATCCTGGTACTGCTTCAGTATTAACCTTTTAAGGACTAACAGGCAGGTCTTCCAGATCTAGTATGTCTTTGTGTCTAAATTTCTCTAATATTCATAGCCACTTAAGGATTACCAATTATCTTAGCAGAGAAAAAGAGAAAAAGTTCCCGATGTTTTGCTTTCTTGTGATCATGGGGGAAGAAAATAATAAAACAAAAATTAAATACAAATGCCAACCTTCATTAGAATTTACAATAAAAATAATTAAAATTTCCTGAACATTTCTAAGCAAATTTAACTAAAATGAATCTTTTCTTTGAAATTCTCTTAACCCAAAATTGATTAGTACAAAAATTAATATCTATGTTCACTGATAAAAAGAAATCATGCAATAATACATTGCTAGAGTCATAAGCAGCCTCATTTTACACATAAAGACAAAGAGAACTGAAAAGTCTGTGAGTTGCCCAAGGTCACATTGTTGGGACAAAGACATACATTTCTTCTTTCACCCATTTTTTTTTTTCTATTCACTACAATTTTTATGACTGTTTACCTTCAAGGCTTCTTGTGCATTAGTGCTTTGCCTAATATGTTAAGTTATAAGTTCTTATCCTCACCATTTTCTTCCTTGCATAAAACGATGAATATTTAGCTATGAAGCATATATTTGAAAGAACATTTCAGGCTATATTAAATTTTCCTAAAGGTTCTAGATACTTCAGTAGAGGATACTAAGATGAGCTAGGGTAATTCTACTGTAGTACAGTCATATACTAATTGTTCACAAATTCATAAGTGGAATTATTTAAATTAGTTGACATTTAAACTGATTTTGTCAGAAAAAATAAGCACATATACATAGTATATACATAGCATGCATATTCCCATATAAGGCATATTCATACACATGCATGCACATACATTAAACCTGTTGAATAATATGTGGAATCCATGAATTTCCTCAATGTTTATCCATGATTCACAAGTCTCATTCTTGATTATTGTTGAATTATATTTCTTTTTTATTGCTTATATGACCATTTTCCTGCTTAATAATGTATGTATAGCTCTGAAAGTGATGAAAATAGTGGCATTGTTGTGCAGTTTTGTTTATTGGTTTGATTGATAGTTGGAAAGGGCTGCTGAGAAGAAAAGAGGAAAAATATTAATTTACATGAGGTTTAGGAATATATTAGATACCTAATTTACCCATCCTTATTTCCCATTTTTATAGATGATTGATATTCAGCAAGATTCACTATGGTAGAAAAATAGTTTTGAATTGGGATGATTACTACTGTTTATAATTCTATAAATGGCTAATTTGAATTTTAATTTTGTATTTTCACACTGTTAACATTCATGTAACATATGAATGAAAGTCTTCAGAAAAACACTGACAAAGATCACTTTTTTTGAAGATTAAAAAAAATTTGAGCAAAGGAAAATGCTCTTGGGATGAAAATATTTCTGTCATTTAAATACTTAACTTTTGAAATAGAAATCTCCAAAACAAGAGTCTATCCTGGAATTATTGACAAATCCTTAATTAGAGTTTTTACTGGTTGCTACCATAATACTCTACATATTTCTTTGTGAAAGAATTGAAGTAGCTAATAATAAAGCTTAGCTTTATAATATTGAAATTGTCTCTCTCTTTTTTAAGCTCCTGGGAGAAAAACAATTAGACAAGGACAATCTAGCTAAATAGACTGGGAAGCAGCCTGGCTGCATCCAGGCTTCATTACTCTCCCTGTTTCTCCTCTCATATTTTCCACAAATGGCTTGATTATGTTTACCTGACATCCTCACACTTCCCTGCTGACTGTGGGTGCCTCAAAGTCAAGATAGACAATGTTTTCTACAAACATTTATACTTGCTTGCAGAAAGGCCAGTCTTTGTGAATATGTAATTGAAGCTTCAGTATGCCTGTTCCTGTTTCCCAGAATGGAAAAGCACTTTCTGAACCTAGTCTTGAACAATAGATGTGAGCAGAAGCAGGATTGCTCTGGGGTGCAAATGCTTCATATTAGCTAAGCAAACAGAGTCAGAGGTTAGGAATTCATGCCATGAATAAGAAGCATGCCCCCCAAAAGGTTGATCAAACGTTGAACTGCTTTAAACTTCCTGAAGTCAGGGCTTTAGAAATATGGCTGCCATGTTTTGATGCCCTTTACCCCTGTATCCAGAAAGATAATGGCCTCTAACTGTTGCACTGAAATAAAGTGCTTTTTCTAAGATGAAGCTCTTTGCAAGCACAGTCTGAGATGAGAGCTGCAGAGAAATAACAAGCAGCAGAGCTGATTTTCTGGAGCTCTCTTTATGGACTGAGCCATAAATTTATAACGATGTGAAGGCTTCAGAGATTTCCTAGTTGCCCTCATAAGAAATAGACATCATTCTATTTTCTGACAGTTCAGGTAGTAGAATTAGGCACATTTTCCCCACAGTCACCAGGCTATGAGTCTGAGTAACTAATATACTGATAATTATATGTGATGCCTCAAATTAGAAACCAATAATACATCTGTGAATTAATGGCATTTCATTATGTATTACTGTCTGCATTAATAAAGAGTGACTAGACTAAGATTTTCTGTTCTGAGGTAACTCAGGAGAGTTCTGTTCAAGTCCAGTTTCAATCAAGGGCAGCATGAAATGATGAATGGAGAAACCAAAATAAACTGAATATTTCTCAGAGGCAAAAACATCTAGAGCTTCCAATTGTGTGTTAGTCAGATTCCTCTCAGGCTGGCAACAGCAGAGCATTGCCAAATGAAAAGTAAATGGGGATTAAAAATCCAGAACGACTCTCAATTTACACAACAGATTAAATATTATATTTATGAATTTTTAGTTAGACTGGTCACAACCTGACCCAGCTCCTTGAGTAGAAGAAACTTGGTCTGGACTCGTGAACCCTAAATCATTTAAATCCAAGCTTTGTTTTCCAAGCAATAAAATTGAATCAAGAGCAGAAACTGAATTTAATAGGCACCTTTTGATTCTCCTCTCTCAATGGCAACTTCCCACTTGCTACAGCTGAATAGGCAGCATTTATGCAGTGAATAAAAGCCTGTATTCCCTACCTCTCCTCCTCTCTTCTCAAATTCGTAATTCAAACTCAGCCAGCAATTATCAATGAAAAAAAATGCAATTGCCCTATCTCTGAATTAGTGGAGCATGGAGGACAATTTGGGTCAGCTCAAAATGATTAACTAGCAGAGGACTGCCTTCTTTTTGGCCCTTAGCAAGGATTGGTCTTGACCTGTCACTTTGAAACAAAATATCCATTTTAGGGGGTGGAGGAATTACCTATCAGCTAGTTATCCCTCTACCATCCTAACTTATTCTGCCCCACCTCTTATTATGTATAGTAATAGTCTTAGATATTTGTTTTCTTTTGGAACATATATTATGATTCCAGGTACTGCTTTTTTTTCTGAACTTCATAATAGATGGTAGATCTCATAACTGTACCTGTTTGAAGTAGGTATATGTGTCACTCTTTCCATTTACTTATACTAACACTTCAGTTAACTCATGCTACTCATATTAACTGGATAATATGAATACATAGCTTTCTCTAATAAAAATCAATGTAACTTTTGAGACAGTCAGAGTATCCTCAATTATAACTTTGCCAATGCTGTTGTAAGTTCTATTATTTCATTTAATCAAATTTAGAATGAAAAGGTAAGCTTTTCTTGTCTTATTCTCTATCAAGTAAAAACTATAATAATTTTACTTCAAAACATTTCTAAAATCTATTTTTAATCTATTTTTTTTGCATCATAATCTCTAAATGTAATGCAGTTTGTCTGTGCAAGGACCTATATGCTGACATTAGATTTACAACTTTGAAGTCTCTGATCTTCAATTCATTTCTATTCATTCCAGTAAGAATCACCTTCATTAAGCATCAATTTCTCATTTAGAAGCCAACATATCCTTGTAATTGCATCTCTAATTAAATTTATAGTTAAGAGATCCACTTTCGACTGTTAATTACTAGTTTCAACTGAAGGAGAAAGGAAGAGAAGAATTAAATTTGTCCAGCATCTATTCTGTGTTATGCATTTTATATGCATCATTCATTTTAGGCTCAAGCAAACCTAAGAAGACAGAAGTATTATGTTCTTTACACAGGTGAAGATATTGAGACTTATATATGCCAAGAAATTTGTCTAAATGGACAAGGGAATGTGGAAGGTAGGAAGAACAGATATGCCATCTGGCCTTTTCCAAAAAACAAAGGTTATATATGTAAGAATAACTAGCAGGGTAACTGTCATCTGCTTCTTTTATTCATTTCTACTTTTTTTTTCAAAATTTACATAGGAAATTTGCAAGTGCTTCAGATATAAAAGAACACAACAAAAGAATATACAAGGAAACACTGCCCATATCAATGCATTTTCCAGAATATATGCTGTCCATATATTAAAATATGTATGTCCATGTTAAAAAATATGTAGCATAAATGAGAGCAAATAGCAATATTTAACAACATGAAGGGACATGATTAAAAATTATTGAAATTGTAAACTCTACCATCATAGGCACATCCTCTGACAATCTTAATTTCTGAAAAAAATATTTGTTAATTTGAATTAAACTCTACGTTGCATGAAATCTGGATGGTTCCCTTTAAGTACTTATTAGGGTAATATTCAATAACAATGTAAAACAGTAAGCAACTCATATAAATAGTAGGAAAATACTATTAAAGAAATAATATAAAGATAAAAACAGGGAAACATGATAAATTAGTTTTAAGTTAACAAAATTACATGTTTCTTTTACTACATCCCCTCCAAAACAAACAAATAAACAAAAGAACATTACTTGCTTCTATATTCAGAGTTCTTGGATTTGGTTTAGAAGGCATACAAGATCTATCATAATTATTTAATTTGCATAAGAATAACAAATATTATACATTCTTATTTCTGAAAGCTGTAATGGAAAGATTCATAAAGCATAGAAAGTAATAATATGCTGAGTTTTGGAGAGTGAAATGACACATAAAATGGGCTTTGGTACTATCACTTGGAAATTTGTTTTGTATTAAGATAGGTATGAATAGATTTATCAGGTACTAACAGCAACTCTTTATCAGTAAACACTTATTCTTTGTGTGTGTGTGTGTGTGTGTGTGTGTGTGTGTGTGTGTGTAGCTATGCCCAGGTTGTCCTTAGAGCCTCTGGGGTGTGCTCATTGATGTTATGCAATGACTTTGTTCAGGCAGTGGAATGTTGCTGCCATTAGAGAGTTCATGAGTCCAGCAGGGTCAGACAAGTGCTGGGGTTTACTTGCAAGGCTTTCCACTAAGTCATACCACTCAAGCAATAGCTTCTTTGGCTTGACAAGTGCAATAACTATCAAATGGTCTGCTTGCAATTTATGTTTTATTAGCCCTTGCAAAGAACTATGGTCTTCTGTGTATTTTGACTGATGTGTCTCTACCATACAATATGGCCTTGGTAGAGGGCACCAGAGGAGGAGCAACAACCTTGCCATTCATCATCAAATAATATAAAAGGTGATTTTTTTTTTTTGCCTTGAGGTAGAAAATAAAGATAAACGTGCATTTTGTATTTAATAGTCTCCAAAGGAAGTTTAGTTACTGATTTAAAGAAAAAAATACTACATATATCATTTATAGAGAATGAAGTTTTATATGAGATTTTCTTGAAACTGGAAAGGAGCATAAAAGATAGAACAAGAGAGAGTAAGTGAAATATTAAATCTTAATCCATTAAATTAAAATGTAGTATTAGTAGAAAACTCAATAATTATAATGTTGACAAATATTTATTGAGCACTTATCATGGGCCACCCAGTTTGGAACACTTTCCATGTTTCATCTCATTTATCCTTGAGACACCACATGAGATAGATAATATTATTATCATTATTTATGAATGAGTAACTGAGGCTCAGAGAGGGTAATTAACTTGCCTGAGATAACAGTAAATTTCAGAGGTGAGAGCTGATGATATAATTTAACTAAATGGCTTTAAAAAGGTATTGCCAATATTCAAATCTGTATTGAAAGCTAATTGTAGTAATAAGAGTTAGCAAGTAGCAATTACATAGTATGTCATATGGGTCACGTGGATTATTTCTGGTATCAGCTCTATGGAATAGAAATTTTTATTTTTACCACTTTATAGATAAGGAAATTAAGGCTTGATGGGATTACATAACTTCAAAATCTCTCAGGTAGTGATACAGCTGGGATTTAAGCTACCTACTTTTACTCCATAAACATTTTTCTTAACCATTATTATATTCCATGTTACATCTTTCTAAGACGTTATATCATACACAATGCACATATATACATATGTATACATACAAATGCACATACACACAATTGCATGCTGTTTTGTCACCGGCTAATAAGAGTAATGACATGTGTAGAAAACAGAAATACAAGTGTCATAGGGAAAAAATAATCTTTTGTGCACACTCAAATAGATTACTTGCCTTCTGCCTACTCCAGAGAAAGATTCCAAATTTAATGTTGCAATAAAAAGAACTGGCCCAAGTTTCAGCCCATTGACCCATGCTGCATCAAGTTTTTTAGTGTGAAAAATAGAACATCAAAAATAGGCTCCTATGTGAAACACATTGTTCTATAATTTGCCCCGGATAAACACACAAATGGGTTCTATATAGTATAAATATTTATCATTTAAATAATTCAGAATAGCTAAGGGGATTGAAATAAATAAAAAGTAAGATTGCTAGACTTTTGAAATAGTTGCTAAATCCTGACTGTTTTTTTAAAGCCAATATTGCTTATATTTATTTCTCCTTCATCCTATGTAGTGTTCAAGAACTTATAAAAGTGCATAACTTTTAGCCTTTTATTTATTTATACAAAGTAATTCTGACATATATACCACCAGTGCCTCTAACAAATATGACAATGCAGCAAATAAAAACATGCTTCATTTATTACATTGCAGAGGAGTGCTGTTTGGTGTGCAAAGAATTTTTGGAACTAATATAATCATAATGATAAGTCACCTGGCTCTAATCAATAAAAGATGGAAATGTGGATGTAAGCTGGAAAATATTAATGACACTGTATGGTTTGTACTGGCCTCAGCCACTCTATTGGTTCTGGACTTGGGAGTCTCATATGGAATATTACAATCCACCATAAAGGCTAGATGCTTCTCAGAGGTCAGGCCTCTCCCCGTGGAAGGCACAAAATAAACCGGTACATCTCCCAGGAAAGTAATTTTAATATTCTTTAAAATATATTTATATGCAAACAAATATAAATAAGTCATGGAAAAGAAGAAATAATCTTGAGGTTCTTTTCCAGAAAAGAGAAGGTTTAACAGAAGTTTTGCATATATGGAGAGCCTCTTGAGATTCCATTCCATAATCCCCCAGGTTCACTGTGTTAGCTGCTAGAACTTTTTAAAAGGAAATGTTTGAAAACCCCAGAAGATACTATTGGTGGAATATAAGGTAGGGAGAAGTTATTTCCTCATTGGTAATGACTTGGATGACAATCTTTTTTTCCTTCCCTGGCAAATATGTACTGCACAGAGGAATTAGGGCTCTGATTTCATGTTTCTATGGTAAAATTAGTCTCCAACCAAGTGTAGTTTTCTGCAATAACCCTTATCCACTCACTGACTAGTATGCAAACTCATAAATTAGCTTAAAAAGGTGTCTTAAATATTTTAAGATTATAAATATACACACCTTAAATTAGAGTGACTATTTGAATGCTGTTTCCATTTGTCAAAAACAGATATGATCTGTTAGAAGTTTAGGGTATATAAATATACATTTAGAGTACTATATGTAATAGTATATATAGGCATATATAATATCTACATTATATAGAGGTATATATATAATATAGATATATAGAAATTTATAAATATACATGTAGTCTATGGTATATATATAATATAGATAAGTATATATAATATATATGTACACACATACATATGTATTTCCCCTTTGTAAATTTCTCTTTACAAAGAGAGATTTTAGATCTCAACAAAAATCTGTATTATAAACTTCTCTAAAAACATAGGAAAAAGTGGCAACAATTCACTTACATTCTTATATGGTTACAACCTGCTGTACCCAAATAGTAAGTGAATTATACTTCATAGATGATTGTCTTTTGGTTTGCCACAGTCTTCACCACTCCCTATTATTTGTTGCTTCCATCTATTTCCTTTCATTTATTTAAGTTCTCTGGCATATAAATTTCAAGGAGTTCAAAACATGCACATCCTAATTAACCATTTTGACTACTAAGTTATCCATTAAATAACACTTTTTAGTCAAAGTGATTGAACTGGTTATGAATGGAAACAGCCTAACTATGATATCTGTGTCTTACAGTAACATTGATCCTTTGCTTCCCAAATGTTAATTGATGTACATTCTTTTTAATTAATGGTAAATTTGCTTCCAGGTTATAAAAATTAAGGGCTGAAGAAAGAGGAAAATTGCTTAGAGAAATTGAAATGTATTATCTAACTCTACTAAGGGCAAGAATATAAAAACATTTTGGTAGGGAAAAGGGGATATTAACAATCAAACTGCCTTATGAACATAATGAATTACAATCTTTAATTATTGGAAATTACGACAACTAAGGCTATTACTTCTATTTGTAAGCTCAAAATTCTTGGGTTGGGTTACTTTCAGAAATCAATAATATTCATAATGATGATAATCTGACTAAATTTTGTTTTTTATTCCATGATTTTATCCCAGAAAATCTGTTGCCAATATGCAGTTGTACTTTTGCTCCTCAATAAAGTCTGATGTATTTCTCCTATAATTATCTTATTCTTAAAAAATGAGTCAGAAATAATGATCATCAATATTGATGACCTACTGCTCTTTTTAGTGTGTTGAATCCATTCTTTTCAAGATTTGGTAGAGATAAAAGAAAAACAAAACAGAAAGCAAACCACAACCATCAAAATGACTGGTGTCTATAATTACATGTAAGACTTCTTGAAAAGCAATTTATCTATTCACTTGCATCTTTAGGGTTATTTCTTTGAAAAGAGATACCCTCCCAAAAAAGACTTAAAATAAGGGAAAATTTACTCTTTTATACTAAAAAAATTTTCAAACTATTTCAATACATATTTAAAGAGGAGAAGGAAATGGAATAATTCTGTACAGCTGACATTTTATTTATTCTTGATTGTGTTTTATGTACATATTGGATGTGAAAATGTACTTTATTTTTGACAAAAAACGAACCAAACAAAATTATTTAAAAATAAAAACACTGTTTTAAAAATAATTAAGGTCTTATTTTTCCTGTCAAATACATGTGTTAAACTCATACTAAATTAATTGTTCTCAGATTATTAAATGACTTTGTAATAAACTTTTATCTTCCTGTCAATTTGGGAGATAGGAAATCTGAAGCTTTCGGTGATTAATTATAAAATTTGAGAACACAAACTTTTATCTTCAGTCTTCAGTTTCCTCAAACAGTGCCACTCCAGCTCAGAAATTCTGATAGATTATCCTAATTCTTATATGCATTTCTAGAAACATAACAGTTAATTTTTAAACAAACTTACTTTGATTCTTTATGGAAAATGTTATAATAATTTTAAAAATGTTATAATAATTTAATAAATGTTATAATAATTTTTATTTTACAGAAAGGTTCTTACTCTATCACCCAGGCTGAAGTACAGTGGCACAATCATAACTCACTTTATCCTCAAAAGTGATTCTCCTACTTCAGTCTCCTGAATATCTAAGATTACAGGCATGTTCAACATGCCCTGCTAACTTTAATTTTTTTTTTTTTTTGAGATGGGATCTTGCTATCTTGCCCAAGCTATTCTTGAAATCCTGGCCTCAGGTGTTCAGCCTCCCAAAGTGCTGGGATTACAGGCATGAGACACTGTGCCTAGCCCTATAATAATTGTTATAAGAGTTATAGTTCTCCTTTTCCCTCTTCCTCCCCAGCTGATGTCTTTTAAGAAGACTGCAGAAGATAAACACCTAATTTCTTATTTTTAGTCAACAATTCTATTCTCCCTGCCTTCAGATTTTGAGGAAATCATGTTGTATTCCTAATCAAGACTTCATAAAGCAGGTATTATTTTTGTGAGTAGAGTGGGCCACGAAATTAAAAAAAGAAACAAGAAATTAGAGATCAGAAACTTGGAAAGAGAGAAATAAAATTAACACAATTTACAGATGATAAAACTAGGTACTTAAAAACACAAGAAAAACAACAACAAAGCCTTTTCACACTATAAGAGAAAGTACTTAGATAGTTGCTTATCAGATGATTTATTTTTTAAAGGGGATTTCCTATAGTCCATGAAGAAAAACATCATGAGATATCAAATAACCCATCTATTAAAGCAATGAAAAAGATAAAACATTAAGAAACAAACATATAAGAAATAAGAAAAATCTTTATGAAAAAAATTCTTAAACATTATCGTGGAACATTTTCAAAAAGACGAACAAATGGAAATAAATATTCTGTCATTAGCTAGGAAAACTATATTAATTCAGTGAAGCTTAATTTGAAAATGTAATCATAGTACAATGCCAATATTGTTTTTTTGTCTCACTGGAAATAGTCAAGCTAATTCTAAATTATCCTAAAACTAAAATGAATAACATAGGTGAGCTTCTGAACATGCATAGCCTCATGAATCAATGGAAAGACAAAGTCCAAAGATAGACAGATTTGCTATATCCCAAATTGGCACCTAGATAAAAGTTTATTACAAAGTTATTTAGTAATCTAAGAACAATTAATTCAGTATGTGTTAAAGACACATGATTGACAAAAATGGGATTATATTTTTTTAAACAATGATTTCCTTTTGAAATAATTTTGAATGCTTTATTTTTTCAAAATAAAGTATGTTCTAGCATCTCATATGCACAAAAAATGGTAAATCGAAGACAAATAAAATCTTAGCTACATAGAATTTTTCATTTTCCTCTTTTACATCCTCAAAATTTATTTTAATCTCAAATTGCTCCAATTAAGTATCATACCCTTCAAAAAATGAACAAATCCAGGAGCTGGTTTTTTTTAAAAGATCAACAAAATAGATAGACCACCAGCTAGATTAATAAAAAAGAAAAGAGAAAAGAATCAAATAGAGGCAATAAAAAACGATAAAGGGGACATCACTAGCAATTCCACACAAATACAAACTACCATCAGAGATTACTACAAACAATGCTATGCACACAAACCAGTAAATCTAGAAGAAATTAATAAATTCCTCAACACTTGCACTCTCCCAAGACTAAACCAGAAAGAAGTTGAAACCCTGAATAGACCAATAACAAGAGCTGAAGTTGAGGCAGCAATTAATAGTCTACCAACTAAAAAAAGCCCAGGTCCAGATGGGTTTACAGCCGAATTCTATCAGATGTACAAAGAGGAACTGGTACCATTCCTTCTGAAACTATTTCAAATAATACAAAAGGAGGGACTCCTCCCCAACTCATATTATGAGACCAACATCATCCTAATACCAAAACCTGCCAGAGACGCAACAAAAAAAGAAAACTTCAGGCCAATGTCCATGATAAGCATTGACACAAAAATCTTCAATAAAATATTGGAAAACAGAATGCAACAGCACAGCAAAGTGCTTATTCATCATGATCAAGTAGGCTTCATCCCGGGGATGCAAGGCGGGTTAAACATATGCAAGTCTATAAACATAATCCATCACATAAACAGAACCAAAAACAAAAACCACATGATTATCTCAATAGATGCAGAGAAGGCCTTTGACAAAATTCAACAGTGTTTTATGCTAAAAACCCTCAATAAATTAGGTATCAATGGAATGTATCACAAAATAATAAAAGCTATTTATGACAAACCCACAGCCAATATCATACTGAATGGACAAAAACTAGAAGCATTCCCTTTGAAACCTGGCACAAGACAAGGATGCCCTCTCTCACCATTTCTATTCAGTATAGTATTAGAAGTTCTAGCCAGAGCAATCAGGCAAGAAAAAGAAATAAAGGGTATTCAGTTAGGAAAAGAGGAAGCCAAATTGTCTCTATTTGCAGATGACATGATTGTATATTTAGAAGACCCCATCGTCTCAACCCAAAATCTCCTGAAACTGATAAACAACTTCAGCAAAGTCTCAAGATACAAAATCAATTTGCAAAAATCACAAGCATTTTTATACACCAATAACAAACAGGGAGCCAAATCAAAAGTGAACTCCCATTCACAATTGCTACAGAGAGAATAAAATACCTTGGAATACAACTAATAAAGGATGTAAAAGATCTCTTCAAGGAGAAGTACAAACCACTGCTCAATGAAATAAGAGAGGACACAAACAGATGGGAAAACATTCCATGCTCATGGTTGGGAAGAATCAACATCATAAAATGGCCATAGCACTCAAAATAATTTATAGATTCAATGCTATCCCCATCAAGCACCCAATGACCTTCTTCACAGAACTGCAAAAAACCACTTCAAACTTCATATGGAACCATAAGAGAGCCTTCTTAGCCAAAACAATCCTAACCAAAAGAACAAAGCTGGAGGCATCATGCTGCCTGACATCAAACTATACTACAAGGCCACAGTAATCAAAACAATATGGTACTGGTCCCAAAACAGAAACATACACCAATGGAACAGAACAGAGTCCTCAGAAGCAACACCACACATCTACAATCATCTGATCTTTGACAACCCTGAGAAAAACAATCAATGGGGAAAGGGTTCCCTGTTTAATAAATGGTTTAGGGAAAACTGGCTAGCTTTGTGCAGAAAGAAAAATCTGGACCCCTTCCTGACACCTTACACTAAAATTAACACCAGATGGATTAAAGATCTAAACATAAGACCTAACACCATAAAAACCCTAGAAGAAAACCTAGGCAAAACCAGTCAGGACATAGGCATAGGCAAGGACTTCATGGCTAAAAACACCAAAAGCAATGGCAAGAAAAGCCAAAATAGACAAATGGGATCTAATTAAACTCCAGAGCTTCTGCACAGCAAAAGAAACAATCAGTAGAGTGAATCAGCAACCAACAGAATGGGAAAAAAATTTTGCAACCTACCCATCTGACAAAGGGCTAATATCCAGAATCTACAAAGAACTAAAACAGATTTACAAGAAAAAGACAAACCCATTCAAAAGTAGGTGAAGGATATGAACTGACACTTTCAAAAGAAGACATATGTGAGGCCAAGAAACATATGAAAAAATGCTCATCATCAGTGGTCATTAGAGAAATGCAAATCAAAACCACATTGAGTTAAAATCTCACACCAGTTAGAATGGTGATCATTAAAAAATCTGGAGACAACAGATGCTGGAGAGGATATGGAGAAATAGGAACACTTACATGTTGATGGGAGTGCAGATTAGTGCAACCATTGTGGAAGACAGTGTGGCATTTCCTCAAGGACATAGAAATAGAAATGCCATTTGACCCAGCAATCCCATTACTGGGATATATACCCAAAGGAATATAAATTTTTCTATTATAAGACATATGCACACGTATGTTCATTGTGGCACTGTTTACAATAGCAAAGACCTAGAACCAACCCAAATGTCCATCAACGATAGACTGGATAAAGAAAATGTGTCACATATACACCATGGAATACTATGCAGCCATTAAAAACGACGAGTTCGTGTCCTTCATAGGGACATAGATGAATCTGGAAACCATCATTCTCAGCAAACTGACACAATAACAGAAAACAAACACCACATGTTTTCACTCATAGGTGAGTGTTGAACAATGAGAACACATGGACATAGGGAGGGAAGCATCACATACTGTGGTCAGTTGAAGGGGGGTAGGGGAGGGACAGCAGGGCGGTGGGTGAGGAGTGATTACGAGGAAGAAATGCCAGATATAGGTGATTGGGGCATGAAGGCAGCATGCATGTACCTATGCAACAATCCTGCATGATCTGCACATGTACCCCAGAACCTAAAGTACAATAAAAAAAGTATCATACACATACAGAGAAGTACATAGATTATAATTTGTACAGCTCAGTGATAACACATTCACATAGTCACAATCCAGAGGAAGATATAGTATATTACCATCATCCCAGAAGTCTCCATTTCATCCCTGCCAAGTTATTATGGCATCTCAAAGGGAGTGGTTACTTTGATTTCTCTCATCATCTTTTTTTTTTTTTTTTTTTTTTCCTGTGATTGAGTTTTGTATAAATAATATAAAAATGTTATGGATTATTTTGTGTCTTGCTTCTTTAACTCACCATTGTGTCTGTGAGATTTCCATGTTTCATATAGCACCATAGAGTTTATCATTCTATTAATGGGCATTTGTGCTATTTGAAGATTTTGCCATGAATAATCTTGGTCTACATTTAATAACTCATTAAGTATTTATAAACTTAATTTATGTAAATATTGTAAAACTGTTTTCTAAAGCAGTTGTACCAATTTATATTCTAACCCACAGTGAATGAACTTTCTATTTGCTCCATATCCTCATCAACACTTAAAATAAGCTTTTATTATTATTATTAATTATTGCCACTGTTGTGGTGAAGGTATGGCATCATTTTAGGCTTTAGTTTTTATTTACCTCATAACTATTGATGTTGAAATTCTTTACATTGATTTATGGTAATTTGATTACTCTTTGTAAGAACCAGTTCAATTTTTACACATTATAAAATTTGTATTTTCTTTTTCACTTATTTATGAATTCTTTGTTTATTCCATATATGTTATTTGTTGGATATAAATAAATCTTTGCTCACTTTGTGACTTGCATTTTCTCCCTTTTAATACTTCTTTTGATAAACCAAATTTCTAATTTTAATGGAGTTAAATTACCAATCTTTTTTATCGTTAGTACATTTTGTGGCTAGTTTATCTGTCTACCCCCAAAGTGATAGATATTATATTTTTTCTAGAAACATTATGTATTTAACAGTCAAATAGATATCAATCTGCCTGGAATTGATTTTGTGTACAGTGTGATGTAGATAGGATTGTTTTCATATGCAGATATACAATTACTCAGCATTTTCCCCTACTGTATTGCAGAGACATCTTTGTCTCATTCAAGTCAGTTTATGTGCTATTTATTCTATCCTATTAGTTTATTTATACTTGATTTAATACAACTGTTGAAAAAGTGAGACTTTACTAAAAATCTTTATGACAATTGACAATTATATCTTCCAACAATGTTCTTTTCCTCAAAATTGTCCTTATTCTTGGTTCTCTCATTTTGACATAAGTTGTGATAAGCTCATCAATTACACAGTGCTGATATATTTATTGAGATTGCATTGAATCTATAGTATTATTTCAGAAGAAATGACAATCTTACAAAAGAGTCTTCTCCATTAATTAATCTGTCTTAATTTATTTAATTAATATTCTTTGTTGTAGAAGTCTTAAGCAAGCTTTATAGTTTCATTTTTTGATCAATAATCTTTGAAAAATTGTGCTTCTTAGTTATTGTTTGTAAGAAAAAAACTTTTTATGCCAACATTTAAAACATTGACCTTTCTAAAATCATATATTGAATCTAATTGTCTCTTTCTAATATTCTTTTTAATTTCCTATATACTAAAATTTTCTGTGAATAATTAAACTATTATTTCTTCCTTTGCGATACTTATGCCATTTATTTATTTTTCTTTCATCAGTAAACTCTCTCTAATAAAATATTGAGTAGAAAGTGTGTTAGATATCTTCTCTATCTTCTTCCTGGATTCACAGGGCAATTTTACAATATATCGCCACTAAATAGAATGTTAGCTGTAAGATTTTGGTAGATGCTCATGTCATAATAAGTTAATTGTCTTCTATTTTTAGTCTGCTTATTATTTTTTAAATTATAGTTTGTGGATTTTACCAATTCTTTTTGCATTTATTAGTATAATCATATGATTTTTCCTTCCATGCTATGTTAATGTATGAATTACATTGATGCATTTTTAAATGCTTATATAGTTAGGCTCTGTGTTCCCATCTAAATCTCATGTGGAATTTTAGTTCCCATAATCCCTAAATCTCAAGGGAGAAACTTGGTGGGAAGTGATTGGATCATGAGGGCAGTTTCCTCCATGCTGTTGATAGTGAATTCTCACAAGATCTGATGATTTTATAAAAGGCAGTTTTTCCTGTTGTCACACATTTTTCTGCCACCCTGTGAAGAAGGTACTTCCTTCTCCTTCCCCTTCCACCATGATAGTCAGTTTTCTGAGGCCTCTCCAGCCATGCAGAACTGGGAGTCAATTAAGCCTCCTTTGTTTATAAATTACCATGTCTCAGGTATTTCTTTGCAGGAGTGTGAAAGCAAACTAATACAAATGCTGAACCTATTTTGAATTTGTGGATTAAGTCAAACTTATAATGATTTCTTTTTTTTAATATATGCCTGAAATCAATTCTTATCAAAATATTTATCTCTCTGTTTTTGAGATTATCCCATTCTCTTGTTCTTTATTTCTGGAACACCAATATGCCTGAATATTACACTTTCATCCACATGCCTTCTAGCTCTTAGAATTTTTTCTACATTTTCAATTATTTTTTTCTCTATAAACTTTAATTTGATATTTTCTACTAAACTATCTTTCACTTCACTAATTCTTTTTTCTGCTCTGTCTAGTGTGCTATTAATGTTCACCGAATTTTTCTTCATTTATTTTTTCAGTTTTAGAGTATTTGTTTGATTCTCTTTGGGAGATTTCAGTCTCTATCTTTCTGTATTTTTGACTATATGAATTAACATTTTTTAAATCTGTTTTCTTCATGCTCTGCTTCTATATTCTTTTTTTTTTTTTCTAGGTTTTCAATAGCTGTATTGTGCTATTTGATTGGTATGATCTCAATGTTTGTGTTCTTCCAAAATTTATGTTAAAACTTAATCATCAATGTGATGTTGTTAGTAGTTGGGGTCATTAGGGGATGATTATGTCATGAAGTTGGAGCCCTCATGAATAAGATGAGTGCCCTTATAAAAGAAGCCCAAGGCATCTACTTTACACCTTCCACCATATAAAGACTCAGTGAGAAGAAAACATCTGTGAGAAACAGGCCCTCAGCAGACACTGAATCTGCCAGGGCCTTAATTTTGTATGTACAATCCTCCAGAAATGTGAGAAATACATTTGTGTTGCTCATAATCCACCCAATCTATGGTATTTTTTATTGTAGCTCAAATAGAACTAGACATTGATATAACTGACTTTTAATATTATTAAGAAGCTTATAATATCAGTAGAGACACTTGTATTATTAAGCTTTTCCTAAAGAAATTTTCTCCTGGCCAGTAATAAATATCGCCTTTAATTAATGAGGGATTGACATGAGATTTACTGATATTCTTCATTTTCAAGCCCAAACAAAAGTAGAAACCTATAACGATTTTCTCCTCCAACATGATTTTTCAAAGATTTAGTTTTCATTTGCACATAAGAATCTTGTCGCTATAGGACTTGGCAGAGACTTATTCAGCAGTTCAAGTGAAAAAACAATGCCTGATAATTAGGTTAGTTTGGGTGATGATTTATCATTTTCAAATTATTCAACAGAATTTGGTTTAATATTTCCTCAAATGTACCACTGAAATTCACCTTTCAGTTCCAATTTTTTTTCTGAGAGCTCTCCCTCTATTAAGAATCCAAAGTTGTTTATGTTTTAAAAGATTTATGTGCTCTTTGTCCAGGTTTTTATGTATTTAAAAAATTTTTTCAAGTAAACAGATCATTATTTAATAAAGTAAAGCATTTTGTGGCATTATCCAGACACTTCAGTTTTCATTTCCTGTTTAAGTATTTTTGACACCAGTATTTCTCTTAAGAATAAATAAATGTTGAGATAATCATTTGGTTTTTCTCTTTGTTTCTGTTGTGTGATGGATTACATTTATAGGTTTGCATATGTTGAACCAGACTTGCATCCCAGGGATGAAGCCAATTTGATCATGGTGGATAAGCTTTTTGATGTGCTATTGAATTCCATTTACCAGTACTTTATTGAGGATTTTTGCATCAATGTTCATCATGGATATTGGCCTGAAATTTTCTTTCTTAGTTGTGTCTCTGCCAGGTTTTGGTATTGGGATGATGTTGATATCATAAAATGAGTTACTGAGGATTCCTTCTTTTTCTACTGTTTGGAATAGTTTCAGAAGAATGGTACCAGCTCCTCTTTGTGCCTCTGGTAGAATTCGGCTGTGAACCCATCTGGTCCTGAACTTTTTTGGTTGATAGGCTATTAATTGCTGCCTCAATTTCAGAACTTGTTATTGGTCTATTCAGGGATTCAACTTCTTCCTTGTTTAGTCTTGGGAGGGAGTGTAAGTTTCAGGAATTCATCAATTTCTTCTAGATTTACTGGTTTATTTGCATAGAGGTGTTTATAGTATTCTCTGATGGTAGTTTGTATTTCTGTGGGATTGTTGGTGATATCCCCTTTATAATTTTTTATTGTGTCTATTTGATTCTTCTCTCTCTTCTTCTTTATTAGTCTGGCTAGTGGTCTATTTTGTTACTCTTTTCAAAAAACCAGCTCCAGGATTCATTAATTTTTGAAGGGTTTTTTTTTGTGTCCCTATCTTCTTCAGTTATGCTCTGATCTCAGTTATTTCTTGTCTTCTACTAGCTTTTGAATTTGGTTGATCTTGCTCCTCTAGTTCTTTTAATCATGACATTAGGGTGTCAGTTTTAGATCTTTTCTTATTTCTCTTGTAGGTATTTAGTGCTATAAATTTCCCTCTGGACACTGCTTAAAATGTGTCCTGGAGATTCTGGTACATTGTGTCTTTGTTCTGATTGGTTACAAAGAAGATCTTTATTTCTGCCTTCATTTCATTATTATTCAGTAGTCATTCAGGAGCAGGTTGCTGAGTTTCCATGTAGCTGTGCGGTTTTGAGTGAGTTTCTTAATCCTGAGTTCTAATTTGATTGCTCTATGATCTGAGAGACCATTTGTCCTTGAACAAAATTCAACAGCCATTTATGATAAAAACTCTCAATAAACTAGGTATTGATGGAACATATCTCAAAATAATAAGAGCAATTTATGACAAACCCAAAGCCAATATCATACTGAATGGGCAAAAACTGGAAGCATTCCCTTTGAAAACTGGCACAAGACAAGGATGCCCTCTCTCACCACTCCTATTCAGCATAGTATTGGAAGTTCTGACCAGGGCAATCAGGCAAGGAAAAGAAATAAAGGGTATTCTATTAGGAAAAGATGAAGTCAAATTATCTCTATTTGCAGATGACATGATTTTATATTCAGAAGACCCCATCCTCTCAGCTCAATATCTCCTTAAACTGATAAACAACTTCAACAAAGTCCCAGGATACAAAAGCAATGTGCAGAAATCACAAGCATTTCTATACACCAAAAACAGAGAGCCAAATAATCAATGAACCCCCATTTACAATTGCTACAAAGATAACAAAATACCTAACAAGGGATGTGAAGGACCTCTTCAAGGAGAACTACAAACCACTGTTCAAGGAAGTAAGAGAGGACACAAACAGATGGGAAAAAGTTACATGCTCATGGTTAGGAAGGATCAAAATTGTGATAATGGCCATAGTGCCCAAAGTAATTTATAGATTCAGTGCTATTTCCATCAAGCTACCATTGACTTTCTTCACAGAATTGGGAGAAAAAAAGCCTTAAATTTCATATGGAACAAAAAAGAGCCCTTATAACCAAAACAGTACTAAAAAACAAAGCTGGAGGCATCACGCTACCTGACTTCAAACTATACTACAAGGATACAGTAATCAAAACAGCATGATACTGGTACCAAAACAGAGATATAGATCAATGGAACACAACAGAGGCCTCAGAAATAACACCACACATCTACAACCATCTAATCTTTGACAAACTTGACAAAAACAAGCAATACAGAAAGAATTCTCTATTTAATAAATGGTGTTGGGAAAACTGACTAGCCATAAGCAGAAAGTTGAAACTGGATCCCTTCCTTATACCTTATACAAAAATTAACTTCAGATGGATTACAAATTTAAACATAAGACCTAACACCATAAAAACTCTAGAAGAAAACTTAGGAAATACCATTCAGGACATGAGCATGGGCAAGGACTTCATGACTAAAACACCAAAATAAATGGCAACAAAGCCAAAATAGACAAATGGGATCTAATTAATCTAAAGAGCTTCTGCACAGCAAAAGAAACTATCAACAGAGTGGAGAAAATTTTTGCAATCTACCCATCTGACAAAGGGCTAATATCCAGAAGCTACAAAGAACTAAAACAGATTTACAAGAAAAAAACAAACAAACCCATTCAAAAGTGGGTGAAGGACATGAACAAACACTTTTCAAAAGAAGACATTTATGAGGCCAACGAACATGTTAAAATGCTTATCATCACTAGTCATTAGAGAAATGCAAATCAAAACCACAATGAGATAGCATCTCATGCCAGTTAGAATGGTGATCATTAAAAAATCTGGAGACAACAGATGCTGGAGAGGATGTGGAAAAATAGGAACACTTTTACACTGTAGATGGGAGTGTAAATTAGTTTAACTATTGTGGAAGACAGTGTGGCATTTTCTCAAGGACCTAGAAATAGAAATTCCATTTGACTGCAATCCCATTCTTGGGTATATGTCCAAAGGATTATAAATCATTCGATTATAAAGACACATGCACATGTATGTTCATTGTGTCACTGTTTACAATAGCAAAGATCTGGAACCAACCCAAATGCCCATCGATGATAGACTGGACAAGGAAAATGTGGCACATATACACCATGGAATACTATGGAGCCATAAAAAATGATGAGTTTGTGTCTTTTGTAGTGACATGGATGAATCTGGAAAGCATCATTCTCAGCAAACTGACACAAGAACAGAAAAACAAACACCACATGTTCTCACTCATAGACAGTTGTTGAACAATGAGAACGCATGGACACAGGGAGGTGAGCATCACACACTGAGGTCTGTTGTCAGGGAATAGGGAGGGACAGAGCGGGGTAGGAAGTTGGGGTTGGATAACATGGGGAGAAATGCCAGATATAGGTGGTGGGTGGATGGAGGCAGAAAACCACATTGCCATGTATGTACCTATGCAACAATCCTGCATGTTTTCCACATGTACCCCAGAACCTAAAGTGCATTAAAATATATTTTTTTAAAAAAGAAAACACCATTATGAACATGCAATAATGTTTGTAAACAGAGATATGAATAACATAAAGTGGATGATAAATAATTAAAAAATAACCAAAAAAGATAAAACTTAACCATTCTTTCAACTACACTATTCATATTTTGCAGCACTTACAATAATAGCAATGTATCAGGAGGACTTCTAATTCATGAAGCATATGAATTTTGCTTTTAGATAAAACATTTTCAGCACTTTCCTATAATTATTAGGTGGTGTTTAAGAGAAGGCTCAAAGAGGTAAAAATACAGAGAGATTGACATTGTCATCCTACTGTCCTCCTCTTTCTCAATAGAGCACTGATATGTTTTGGCTGTGTCCCCACCCAAATCTAATATTGAATTCTATTTCCTATAATCCCTACATGTTGTGTAGGACAGACTCTGTGGAAGGTAACTGAATCATGGTGGTTGGGTACCTCCATGCTGTTCTCATAACAGTGAGTAATCATGAGATCTGATAGTTTTATAAAGGGCTTTTCCCCATTTGCTTGGCACTTCTCCTTGCTGCTGCCACATGATGAAGGACATGTTTGCTTCCCCTTCCACCATGACTGTAAGTTTCCTCATGCCCCTCCAGACATGCTGAATTGTGAGTCTATTAAACCTCTTTTCTTTATGAATTACACAGTCACAGGTATTTCTTCATAGCAGCATGATAATGGATTAATACAAGCACTCGCCAATTTTCAATGCTCCCCCACCTCCTTACCTGACCCCTATCTGATGTCAAAATCTGAGAATATACACAAAAGGCTCAACCAAATCATTATGGTGTCCTACTGTACACTGCTATATAGAACTGAAAGACACTAATAGAATTGCTAAAGGTGTTGTCTATCACCCTGAACTCTATCATTGTGCACCACACAGTTCAAAATTATTTCCTTTTAGTCCTAAGATATCTCAGAACACCTAATGGCATTTCACAATACCTAAGGATTCTGTGAAGTACTGGTTGAAAACCCTGAATCTATATCTGAACAATAGTAAAGTTAACTGTTGTAACAATGAAGTCATAGTCATATTACTGATGCATCCGTCTTCAAAAACTCAGGCAAATTGCTAATGAAGAAATAAGCAGTATTCTTTAGTATTGGTCTTGTAAAACCTAGGAATGGCAAATTTTATATAAAGTGTGTGTATGTGTGTATGTGTGTGTAAAGGCACATATTATAGAAATAAATATGAATAATTTTTCATACATTTTACATACATGATGTTGACTTATAAAGATAACTCTAAGTCCTAGCTAATACTTGATTTCTACTGCAATATGCCTGAAGAAAATTATAAAATCCTTTTAGTAAAATGCTCATAGTGACAGTAATTTTCAAGATGAAAGGTGTGTTTTCCTGAAGGGGGTCTGTGAGATCCCCAGAGGGCATAAGCAGATTAAAAAGGACAGGTAACTCTAATTTTCTCTATCACTTTAAACCCATTTGAGAATCATTGTTTTGGGCCTACAACTTACATTGTTTCTACATGCCCTACTTAGAAAACATGCACTGTTGTATGCACTATGTTGCCTTAAAATTGTCAGCAATTCAATTTTAGAATCTATTTGTAATTAAATATACATATTAAGATTGACTTATTAATTTTGGTTACAAAAATAACTTGAAAAATGAAAATCAAAGAGAAATAATTACACTTTTAACTTTTTAAAGATCATGGCAGTTTTTTTGCTATTATGAGAGGTTTTCCTTTTGAGAGCATTTTTATGTAAATATTAGTTCAAATCCTATTATACTGTCAACATTTTTATTGATGTTCTCAACTTAGCAGGGTATACCTAGCTATGTTCACAAGATCTTCTACACTTACATAGCGTCTTTTACCCCTATTACCACCTGATAAGCTGCAAAAGAGGATAAATGGCACTAATAAATAGAGAGGAAAAGTCAAACATAGGAATCTTCCAGTTAGTTCTCTGTATGCCAACTTTCTCTGGAGAGGTACAATTAGAATTAGTTGTTTAGTAGTTAAATGTATTATTTTCTTTGTGTTACTTAACATAAACTGGGTAGGTAAAAACAACATAAATTTATTCTCTCAACATTCGGTAGGCTTAGAAGTCTGAAATCAAAATGTGGGCACCTCTATACTCCCTGTAAAACCCCCAGAGGGAGAATGCTTTTCTAGCCTTTTCCAGCTTCTAGTGAGTGGCTCCAGGTGTCCTTGGATTATGACCACATCACTCCAATCTCTGCTTCCATAGTCATATGACCTCCTCCTCTTCTCTGTATTTATTTTGTTCTGTGTTTCCAATCTAATCTCTCTCTATCTTATAAAGATACACATGATTATATTTAGGATCTGACTGCAGAAACCAGGATAAGCTTCTCCTCTCAAGACCTGTAACTTAATTACCCCACATGCAAGCATCATTTACAAAATAAGGTAGTAATCTCATTTTGGAAGACACCATCTAGGCTACCATATGCCCTCTGTCACCCAAAATTCACATCTGTCCCACATTCACAGTGCATTCACCCCAACCCAACTCCCCCCAAATACTCAGCCACATTTAAGAATCAATGCTATGCCTAAAATCTCATCTAAATATTATTAGTTCAAAGGTACTACTAAATCTCATCATATAATTCATCTAAATCAGGTATGGATAAGACCTTGGAAATGATCCATCCTCATGCAAAATTTTTCTACTATCTTTGTGGACCTATGAAATGAGAAAAGATACTTACTTCCAAAAAGCTTATTTATCTTCTTCCAAAATGGTACAACAGGATTAATGTAACAGTCTCAGCTATTTTCATTTTTAAAATAGAACATGGAGCAATAAAGGGGTTACTGATTGCAAGCATGTTCTAAATCCAGCAGGGAAAATTTCATTAGGTTTCAAGGCCTAAGAATCATCTCCTATCACTCAAGGCTCTATTATCTAGGTCTCTGGCTCTGCCAACCAGGCTCATGGGCGTGCCAGCCTTTATCTCTTTAGCTAAAGCTGTATCCTCTAGGCCCAAAGTTCTGCTGTTGGAGTAATTCTTCCTCTTTCTTGAAAGATAGCACGTTTGCTTGTGAGAAGCTCCAACATCTTTTGTCCTGCCTGTAGAATCCCCCAAGTCTCATAGTCTTCCTTCATTTTACCCTATTTCTCTTTCATTCCAAACTGACTGTTTCTGATGATATAACACTTTCAGAAACCTTATGGAGCTTCTGTGTATGTCACAGAAATTCACACCTTTGGTTATGAAGGTCCTCCAATTGCTCCTAGAAAATCGCACATATAGTCCTCACTTCCAGTGAAATGATTAAATACATCCTTGGTTCATGTGCCTAATTTCTTCAGCAAGAAAATTGAACAGCTACACCCTGTGGTAAACTTGTCTCCCACAGCATGCTTTCCTAATAATTAATCACCTAAATTTCTTATTTTCATTGATAATATAAATAGGCTAACAATTTGCCAAGTTATTAAGTGCTAGTTCATGTTTGTTCAACAGTTCTGAGTTTTTTCCCACACAAACCAATTCTCTTATTCTCCAACACCATCCAAATGTCCTACAATTCAATTTCATTCTGACACTAAATACCCAGGTTTATCATCAGACTCCACACATTTAAGAGCACAGTCCCTCGAGACTGCCTTCACTTCACACACCAGTTATAAGTATCAGCCCCCTATCCCCAGGTTATATAAACTTCTGTCCCACTTGGCAACAAAGTTGAAAGTTCTCAAAACCTGCCTGTCAGGTTAGATAATTTGCTAGGGTTCATCACATTGTATAGGAAAATGCTATACTTACCATTATAGTTTATTATAAAGGATGTGAATGAACAGCCAGATGAAGAGATACATAGGATTAGATTTGAAAGGGTGCCAAGCTCAGGATTCTCTTTTCTATGAAGATGGAGTTCACTACCCTCCCAGCATGTGAATCTTCACTAACCTAGAAGCTTCCAAACTCTTTTAAATAGAGGGATTTTTAGTTTGTTTTGTTTTGTTTGTTTGTTTACTGCTTCATTATGTAGGTATAATTGTGGACATTGGTAATTAACTCATTCTCAATCCCCTCCACCCTTCCCAGATGTTGGGAGGAATGGCTAATAATTCCAATCTTCTAATTAAGGTTTGGTCTTTCTGACAAACAGCTCTTAGCCTGAAGCTCTCTAGGGACCTGCCAATGTTTGCCTTTTTAAAACAAAAGATGTTCTTATGACCTTTTATCACTTAGCAAATTATAAGCCTCTTAGAAGCTTTGTATTAGGGACGAAGAACAAATATATTTTTTATTTTACCGTAAATTCTTCGAAAACAGGACATTGGGTGTAGAGCATCACCTATCTCTGCAGTAAAAGTATATCTTTCTGAGTTTTACAGTTTCTCCTGATGCAAATGTTTCAATGTTGACAATGCAGAAAGAAGATAGAATTAAGTTGATTCTATTGAAATTTCCTGGCAAAGAGCCTCAAGTCTACCATCTGTTATGATGTTAGATTTATTATGTTAACACATCACGAGGCAGTGCATATTAAAATTATTTACTTCATAGTTTATAGTGCATATTTCATATTATAATCATTTTATCAAATTAAAAGAAATCTCAAAATCTCATCACAACATGATTTTTCTATTAAAATTCTACATTTTGCTAATATGTTATAATTTAATAAATCAATGTAAAGCAATGGATTGATTTCTATTAGAATCAGCATAAGAAATGTAACCTTATCTGTCCTGACTATACTAATTTGTAATTAGTCACATGTTTTCTTCCTTCCTAAAACATCTCAATCCACCAAGTCAGTGTGATTATCAAACTTTAGCATGCATCATATTCATCTGGAAGGCTTGTGAAAACATTATGCTTAGCCCTAGAGTTTCTGATTTAATATATCTGAGGCAAGTCCTAACATTAATAATTTGCATTTCTGACAAGTTCCCAAGTAATTCTGGTCCAGGATCTACACTGAGGATAACTGCACAGAGTAACCAGTAAGTACTATTAAAACTTTGGTTTGGGCCGGGCGCGGTGGCTCACGCCTGTAATCCCAGCACTTTGGGAGGCCGAGGCGGGCGGATCACGATGTCAAGAGATCGAGACCATTCTGGCCAACATGGTGAAACCCCATCTCTACTAAAAATACAAAAAATAGCCGGGCATGGTGGCACGTGCCTGTGGTCCCAGCTACTTGGGAAGCTGAGGTGGAAGAATCGCTTGAATCCAGGAGGCGGAAGTTGCAGTGAGCCAAGCTTGCGCCATTGCACTCCAGCCTGGCAATAGAGCAAGACTCAGTCTCGGGGGGGGGGAAAAAAAAAAAAAAAAACTTTGGTCTGTGAATCACCACAACAGGAATCACGTGGAGCTTGTTAGAAATGAAAATGTTTGGGTCCCATCCTGGTCTTACCAAATAAGAATCTCTGGGCTTTAACAAGTTCTTCATCTGGTTCTTAAGTACTCTCACGTTTGAGGAGCACTGACTTACTTTAGATTTATGTAACTAAGAATTATATTTCCACCGAGGCTTCATCCCCACCTCCCTTGTTATTACAAACTGTGATTAGACACCAGAATAATATTATACCAGTTCAAATGTATATCAGATAATTAGAGTTGTTATTTTTAAAATAGGTCTATCCAAATAGATAGATCTATTACCTACAATCTTTACAATTTTGAGATTGTAGGAAAAAAAGCTCACCAGTTTAATACAGGTTAAATTCCATAGCTACACTGTTGAAGTAGGGTAGCTACTGTCCACATGTATTTACCCTTAAATTTAAATAAATTGAAATAAAATTAAATTAAAAACTGTTACCTAGTCACAGGAGCCATATTTCAGAAGCTCTGCACTAAAATGTGGCTACCATATGTGCATAATCACGGAAAGCTGCATGCACAGCACTGTTTCTGAAGCACACTAGGGACACAGATTTTCTTTCTTTTTCAGTACAAAGTTCAGGCCACTGTATTCAAAACATATTGACTCTGCTCCCATGGCAACTGCAAGGTATTTCTTGCAATTTTCCTTAGGAAACCTACTAATTATGTCAAAAAAGTATTTAAATAACATTATAATTATGTTTTCTTTCTAATCATATATATAGTACTTTCTCAGTTTTGTGCTCGAAGGTTATTAAAATGCAACTTGTAACTTTGCAAGTTACAAGTAGCAAAGTGGGTACTGCTTTTTCCAAAGGGCTCATTCCTTAGAGAGATAATTTTAAACTAATTCCAATTTTCTGGCTTTCATCTGCCCCAACCTCCTCTCAGTAGTGTTGTAATCAATAGAAAGATGTCTAACTTACTTGAACTTTTAAGGTTACTTTTCACTCTGTACTGTAATAATAAACTTTGTTTCTCTGTGCTAGAGTCACTAGAGATACAGAGGCAAATCAAGTGTTTCTTGTGTTAAAAATAACTTTTTACTTTGATAGAAAGAACCAGAATCCTAGGACTACAATATATGGAGGACATTGTGTAAAGAGAATGCCCTTGTGTTTTCGTGCAGCCCAGTAAGTACAACTATTTATAGAAATCTGAGAACTGTCTAGACTCTCCACAGTGTAAAAGTTCCTTCCCAGAGACAAATGTATTATGCAGGGAAGATCAAGATTTCTAAAATGTTGGAATATTACCACCATGTTGGAATACCACCATCATTATCCATTATTCTGAGTATTAAAAACCACAAAATTTCTAAAAATACAAAGTATCAATTTGGTAAGATTGTGGCAAATTCATTAGGTGTTAGAATTACATCGAACCAATAGAGGAGGGGGTGTATTTTCAGATTGTATATGTATGTAGTATGACTAATAAGACATATATGATATATATGACTTATATATCATATTGACATATGTATCATATAGTAGGATATATACATTATATAGGATATTATATACATTATATATATACACACAATAGGATATTATATATACATTATACATACATAATATATACATATAATCGGATATTATATATACACATTATATATACACATATAATAGGATATTATATACATTATATATACATTATACATATAATCAGATATTATATATACACATTATATATACATATAATAGGATATTATATACATTATATATATATACACATTATATATACACACACACACACACACACACACACACACACACCTTATACCCTGCTGAGAGTAATATGTGCCAACTTTTTCAATACAATATTGCTTATTTGGGTCTCAAATAAACATAATTTTTAGGAGGCAAAGATAGCAACATTCATTCTTCCAAAGGGGTTAGTATATTATGACTGAGAAAAAAAGTATCAAGCAAAGTCATATTTAATGTATTTGAGAAAGTGCCATGCAAAGAGTTCTAAAATTTGGTTTAGTCTTGGCCTTCCAAGTTTAATGATCATAATAAACTCCCAAAAGCCTCAATTACTCAAGAAATGTGATGTATTTTTTAATTTTGGCTAGCTTTTGCAATCATCTTTTTTTCAGTGATTCTATCACTAAGTTATATATGCTTAGTCAGAGCAAATAGTAAGATCTGTTATTATGCCATACCTTGAAATATAATCCAAATTATATGCTGTGTTTTTTAAAAAGTAAAAAACAATAAATATTTTGAATTTCTCCCTTAAAAATTTTATTTATAATCCCTGGGGTTCTTTTTTTGGTCCATTTACAATAAGGAGAAACAAACCTTATTGTATAATACAGTACTTGATAGTGTAATTCAGATAACTTTTTCAGGAAAGCACAAACAGGAATGAGAATAATTTTAAGATCAATGATCCATCTTACTATAGGTCCAAAGGTTATGCTGTCATAGAATATTTTGACTTGCTATCTCATTTATAAACATTCAAACCTGAATTTACAAAATAGTCTAGAGGCCTATAACAGCTGCAAAGAATCAAGAGTCATAGTTGTAGAAACTGGGAAACATACAAGTTTCAGAGTGGTTGACATTTCAGATAATAGAGGTCATTCTTTCAAGTTATTCTACCTTGGGATGACAGAAATTATACAAGTGGATCAGGGAGAGAACTGATACTATGAAATTGCCCCTGTTGAAAGGCACACAATTTTTATTTCTGCTTAAATAAATAGCTCATTATATTGAATACCAATAATAAGTATTTTTTTATTGACTTGATTAATATTAAATTTTACAAATACAATAAACAATATAAATTTATATTTTAGGGACATATTGAAATTTGTCCCATTAAAATATAAGAACAACAATGAAAAGGTAATTAATAGCTTCTAGTAAACATGAAAAATACTTTTTTTTTGAGATAGAGTCTTGCTCTGTTGCTAGGCTAGAGTGCAATGGTGTGATCTTGTCCCAATGCAACCTCCGACTACCTGGTTCAAGCAATTCTCCTGCCTCAGCCTCCCAAGTAGCTGAGATTACAGGCACATGCCACCACACCCACCTAATTTTTGTAGAAAAATACTTATTAAAATAAAAGAGAATAAAATAGAAAATTGATATAAATATGTAAATAATATGTAGAGATATAGTTATTGTCCTGATAATTCATTTTTTCCTAAAACAAATACATTAAGTGTGTTTTAAATTCATCTAATTTCATGGTATTTTGAATATAAAGAAACACTTAAATTTTAAAAATTAAACCATCAATAGTGACACTAATAACATAAAATGCTATTATAAATTAAAAATTTCCTCTGAGATACTCAAAACATGTTACTGATACCACATAAATTAATTTTCTCTGTACAACTTTTTAGTTTCATATTTTGGAGGATAAAATGGTGTTTTCAAGAGTAATTCAGAAGTCTTTTAAGATAAAAGAAATCTCTTGCTGACATTAATTAGTAAACATCACATATTTATTTTGAATAAATCTCCTAAACAGTATAATATTTAGTATAGGTTAAAAGATAACTTATTTACATTCTTTTATATTTTTAAAAACAAGTTGTGACCTATACCAAATTGAATTCAAAAAGAAAGCATTCATCAGCGTTAGCTGCTCTTATTTTATTAAGAGCAAGAACAAGTTACTTTTCTCTTCACACAATATGAATTACTCTAAATGCCACTTGACTTTTAGAAATGATAGTTTTGTTCTTCTAATTCAATGGCTTTATTTTACATATATTATATATATATTCCAAAATGATACTTTCTAATTAACATCTAGAATAAATATTTTGAATACAAACTGTCACACTGTCTTCATGTCAGTTAGTGCTCTATTTGCCACCATTATTGTAAATTTCCACTTCTGGCTAGGTGTGGTGGCTCATGCCTATAGTCCCAGCACTTTGGGAGGCCAAGGCAGGTGGATCATTTGATCCCAGGAGTTTGAGACCAGCCTGGGCAACATAGTGAAAGAAACTCTGTCTCTATTAAAAAAAAAAAAAAATTAAAAATTTTAAAAGAATAAAACCAGTTTCACTTCCGACTGAGTGGATATAAAGTTTAGAAACACAATTTTTGGCTGAGTAAATGAAACAAAGATGCCTGCAAATTTCACTGGTGTTCTCCTGAGGTAGTAAAGTGCTCATCGTCTTAAGTTTTGACCTGGAGTTATACAGCAAACTATTGAATGAGAAACATAAATTTGGAGCTTCAATAGATTTCAAGGAAGTAATTTTTAAACATCAGTCAGCCTGAGATTAATTAACACCCACAACGTAGGTATTTTGTGGAAAGTCTTTTGGTGCATAGCATTTTGAATGCGCTGGTTTTTACTACTAGTAATAATAATGTCTAGCCATTATTCAGTGCTTATGATCTTCCAGACACTGTTTAACCACATGTTAACTCATTTAGCATTCATAACAATTCTATGTAGAATGTATATATTCCCCCAATTTGTCATCGAGGAAACTGACATAGGAAAGGGTGAAGTCACTTATCAAAACTCTCAAGTACAGAAGCCAAGTTCAATATTGTGTTTTCTTAATCAATACCATTCCAATGCCTCTAACTATGGTGTGTTGGGTTATAATTTAAACAATCCACTGCTATTATCTAGTTTAACTACTGTAAAACTGTTATTTATACAAATTGTCTTGACCACGTTTCATCTTCACTTGGTGTACATTTGCATGTTAATTGTACCTCAATCCTTTCCTTGATAGTACTGGAAACAAAGCACTGCCTATCATTATTGTGAAGTAAAATAAGAGCCTCCATTTATTAAATAATTTCAGAAATCATAATCTTTTTTATGAAAATTGCTTGCAATTGTACATATAATTTTGGCTTTCATAACTGACAACATAATTTGAGTTCAACAGTGGGTGCAGGAGAATTTCTGTCATTTTGAAACTTGTCTATATTAACCTAAGGCCAAACAGAAATAGTCTCCCCACCTTTAAAAAGTAAATATTGGCACTTAGATAATTACTTATGATTAACACACTAAGACAAATACAGCCTTCAAAATCATAAAGAAAGGCTCAGACACCTTGAATTTGTTTATCATGAACAATAAGACAATTTTTTTTTAGTTGAAGATTTGTATATCTCCAAGAAAACCAGTAAAATATCACAAACACGTACTCACTCTTTTTCTCCCTCTCTCACTCTCTCTCTCTTTCTCCATATATATTGGAAAGGTGAAGGGGAATGTGGAGATACACACACACACACACACACACACACACACACACACACACATATGAGAGGGCTGAATAAAAAGATTGCATGGTCCTCTCATATTCAGAAAGTATGTGAATGTACAGCTGATATACAACTGCACACTTCAAGTCTTTTTGGGATCAGATGGACTTATACATTTTTAAACTGGAAAAAAATTAAACTGTCTTGTTGCTTTTTTTTAAGAAAATGTAAAGCATAAACTCTGATGCAATATACAGCTTCCATGATGTTTGTTAGCAGATTACACTGGGTTTATGCAATCCTTCTTTGGAAAATTTATGTCAGCAGTTTTGTCCTTTAAAGCCCTCTTAAATTTCTCATTAGATTCTTTTCCCTTTCAGAAGATGGTCCTTGTATTAGTCCATTTTCACACTGCAATAAAAACATACCTGAGACTAGGTAATTTATGAAGAAAAGAGGTTTAATTGACTCACAGTTCTGCATGGCTGGGGGAGCCTCAGGAAACTTACAATCATGGTGGAAAGCAAAGGGGAAGCAAGGCATGTCTTCCCATGGTGGCAGGAGAGAAAAAGGATGGGGGATGGGAGAGGGGAGCACCACTTATCAAACAAGCAGATCTCATGAGAACTCTATCAGGAGAACAGTAAGGGGCACATTCACCCGCAAGACTCAATCACATCCCACCTGGTCAGTCCCCCAACCATGGAGATTATAATTTGTAGTGAGATTTGTGTTGGGACACAGAGCCAAACCGTATCAGTCCTCTTTCAGTTCTCTCCTGTACTCCAGGGCTTTTCTGAACTCCCACAGTGTTGTTCTGCCTAGGGCCTGTACCTCTAAATTCTAGGGTTGTGCTTTAGATTATATTGTTTGTGACTAATAATAGCTCAATGACTCTAAATAAATTACAAAGAAAAGTCCAGTCTGTAACAAGAGGCTACTACTGTTAAAGTTTTTGCTCAAATATTTAAGTACCTTACTGTAGAATTGTAAACACATACAGTAATAAGTTAGGAATGTTTAGGGCATACATTCTAGAATATATATGCTATCTCCAAATATTTTCTCTAATATCAGGTAGGTAAATATCCACTCTATCTGCATGTGGGACCAACTGTGCATTCACCTGAGGTGCAGTAGCTTTTAAGTAGAAGATATATTTCATCAGACTATGTGCATAAGTTTTGAATTAGAAAAGGAAAAAGTATTGTATCTACTCATAATATGAGTTGAATAGAACACCTCATCTATAAATATGTAGAAAGCAGGGTGGATTAGTCTTTTGTAGTGAGGCTATTTGTATATCATATTTTACTCTAGGAATAAGAGTGAATGCTATCAGTATTCTGGAGCAAGCCTTCAAACAGAATCACAAAGCTTTATTAGCTGAATACTGCTGAGAAGGCAAGTATGAAATACAATATGCAAGTGTAAAGGTGACTTGTCACTCTTCCAAATAATTTTTAAAAGGCATGTCTGTATGATGTTTAGAGACTGATGAAAAGTAAATTATTCAAGTTACAACATACCTAGCTTTTTAACATTTTTCACCGTCCTGTGTATTTAACAAACTTTTATATTCAAAATAGAGATTTCTATGTCATGGGAATATAACTTAATTGGGAGTAAAATGTAGGCACATAAAAAATAACACAAATAGAGATTAAAAACTAAAATTAAACAATCAATTTAAACAACTAGTTATATAGGTTTTACGTTATTGAAGCAATTATTTCTGTATATCCCATTTAAATTTCATGATATTTTATACTTGATATAGTCACTAATTTGTGTTTATTAACTTCCTTTTAAGACAGATAAGTTTGAATACGTGTCTTTCTATTAAAACTAACCTCGCTGTACTTGATATCAGTATTTATTTCTAATTGTAAAAGTTTTTATTCCATGCTCTTTTAAAGCTTTGTTGCCATCTTCAAACTTGACAACCAAGGCATTTGTGTCTACATTAAACATCCAGTTAATGTCTCAAATGTACCTGAAAAAACAGTATTTTTGAACCTAATTCATGAGCTTCCTCCAAACCCAATCCCCTACTGCAGTTACTGTTTGAACTACGATCTTGCTAGCCAAATCAGAAACTTAGGAGTCATCATGTATGGTTTTTTTTTCCACTTGCCCCAGCTTAACAAATCTCTCCCACTTCCTCCCAAACGTCTCTTAAAGAAGTTGACGTTCCTTCGTTCTGACTGCCAGCACTTACAGTCCAAATTACTCTTGTCTGGGCAAATACTATAGTTTTCTAACAGGTACCCTTCCTTCACAACACTCTCCAATCAATGCCAAGTGTATCTAAACTACAGCTGGGGTGATCTTGTGAAATGTAAATCCAATCACATAATTCCCTACTTAAAATACTCAAGTTAAAAATTAAACCCAAGAGTTCCAGCCACAACCATTTCCTCCTTCATTGTCTTAACATTTGTGTGTGTATGTGTGTGTGTGTGTGTGTGTGTGTGTGTGTAGGGGGTAGAGGGTGCAAGGGGATAGTGCTTACTGTGATTAGACCACTCTGGATTTCCTATGCCTGTGAAACTCAAACATACTCCCTTCCTCTCCCTGAATCATCTCCATTCTCCAACCTTCCCCCAGCCGACTTAATTACTATTATTCTTTTTTCACATCCTAGCTTCATTCAACACTTACTTTGTGATATCCTTCCTTGACTTCCCAAATGAAGTTAATGAACAATACCTCCTGGCACTGTATGTATCTCTTCTTCATTGAAGCTTCTACAGTAACAACTTCATATTTATTTAGTGTGGCTCATTGATTAATTTCTGATTTTTTTCCATCAGATAGTAAAGTTCATGAACTGTTTATTTCATGATTATATTCCTAGGATTTATAATAGTAGATTTAATAACATTTGTTTTATGTAGGTTGCTGGATAGACAGCATTAAATTTTAAGTACTGGGTACAACATTAAAAAGTATCATCAATAGAAATAGAAATAGAAATATCATCAATATAAATATAGAAATAGAAATAGCGATAGAAATATCATCAATAGAAATTCTACCTAGTATTTTCCAAACTTCTGAAATTACCTATGATTAGATTTTTGGACTCCTAATAAACTGCTAACTGAGCAATTCATTCAGGGCTTTTCATACACTACCTTCTCTAAATGTTATTTGTGCACATATTTAAAAGATCCCACTAGATGGCAAGCTCCTAGAGGGGAGAAATTGTTAGAGATCTTTATCTCTGCTTCCCTGTCAGCCAAGTGTTCAACATACAATATTTTGAACATAATGCTCGCGCGCACACACACACACACACACACACATACACATGCATGAACACTAGCTCACTAAATAAATAAAAACCATTAATTGTTTTATACATATCAAAGCTCTTCTATCAATTTCAAATTTCTCTGGAGAACTTTTAGTAACAAAGTTGAATCCAGCATATACCCGCTCTTGTATCTCATTCCTTCACCCCCATCTGTTGCCCATGTCAATGCAGGCCTACTCCATTTGTGCATTCATGGAGATAAGTCTTTGTGCTTCAGTGACATAAGTAATTAGTGCACATTTTTAATTCAGTCTCCAAATGGGTGTATTTATCCAAGTTTCTCCAAAAGGAAATAATTTCAGTTGGTGTTTTGTAAGCATTTCCAGTATAAAGTTAAATATCTTTAGCAATGTTACTCCTGACAATAAGTTTACTGTGTGTGAAATGGAGTAAGAAGTGGCAGCAATGATGAATCAAATAATAAGATTAAGACAGACTGTTTAAAACATGGACATTTATATACTGTACTTGTAGTTTAGAAGTCAGTATTAAATTGGGTTTCAAAATTCTGCTGTTGAAGGTTTTTGTAAGTCATTCATTTTTACATGTTTCAATTTGAGTTGGACTGTTACATTAAAGCAAAAATCAAGTAATTTTTATATCCTCTGCCTCTAGATAAAGTATTATAATAAAAAAGAAATGGTGCCACAAGACCTTTATTTTTATGTTCAATCTTGTCCATGTTCTTGCTGGACATTTATAAATCAACATAGGTTTCTTCAGATGACCTTTAGTGGCACTCTTTTAGCTGGTCTCCTCCTGTTATTTTTTGCTGCTTCTTTCAGAGAACTGAAGTCAACATAATTCCTTTTCTCTGTGTGAAGGAATGTGCTAAAATTAAGCAAAATATCACAACTCTTTGCTCCAAGAAATACCTGCTCCTAGAAGCTAAGATTATGGACCAACTAATGGCTCACTTATCATGGCTAACAGCTTGCTCATTGATAATTTCATGACCCTTCCTCACTGCCATCACCAACCCAAAGGGTGTTAGGTCATAAACTCTATCCAATCAATTCCCTCTTTGTCTAGATTCACCTTAAAAATCATACAGCCTAGGCTCTAAAGCCCTATAAATATAGTACCTCTAAAGTAAGGCTCTGCGAAGTGGAGTTTTACCTTTTGCACAAGCCTAATAAACTTAGTTTTGTTTCATCCACAAGGTTTCCTGGTGGTCTTTTGGGAGATCAACAGTAAGCATTTGTTGGTATTATTTTTTCTATATTTGTTCTTTAAATATGCTTCTAGTTTCAAATCCTGGTCCTTACCTCTTGGTTATTAAAGAAATAAGTTTGAACAAGTTGCACTACATCTCTAAGCCTAGGTCTTGATGGGCAAAATGGGAATTTCATAGGGTTCTTCTGAGGATAAATGAGATACCGTATAAAGAACATCAGCTAACACATTTCCAAGTATACTAACTCATTTAATTTTTTAGATACTTTCATGAGTCATTATTTACATTTTTAAATTGAGGAAACTGAGGCACACAGAGGTCAAACGACTTGTCCAAGGTTAGAGATCTTGTAAGCAGCAACACCAGCATTCAAACCCATACCATTCAAACAGCAACATTCAAACACAGAAAGGCAGCCCCACAGCCCATGGATTGACACACTAATTCACATTGTCTTTGCCTTATTAGTTTACTTCAGTTCCCCTTGATGATCAATAGAGGCTCTCCTATGTGCTCCCGTTTCTATTCAAGTTATTCTAGGTGCTGCTACAACCATCTTTGTTGTATATCACATGTCAAATCCTTTTTGTGAATATTGTTAGTCTCCAGTGACTAAAGATCATTTGATCCAATTTTTTTTCTTACTTAATCTTTGGGAGAGGAAAACAGCCCAATGGCATGTCTGGAAAATTATCTTAAGCCACTTAGGTCTGCCTTGAATTTGGTACTTTTCTTCCACAAGGATATAGACTCAGAGAGGAAAAATGATTCTACATTTTCAAGTGAAAAGGAAAAACAGGTAATAGAAACATGGTAATAGTAAATGCAGTAGCAGTACTGGTAGGGGAAGCAAGATTAGTAGTTGATATCACAGTAGTAGTAACATTAGGTAGTCCTGTCTCTCACTTATTTCATTAACATATATTGATCATTTACTGTGTGTCTGGCATTGTGCTTTCTCTTAGGGCTCTACCTTTCCTTTCTCTACATTGTTCTTACATTTTTATGATTCTACTCTCACCTTTTTGATAGAGGTTCAAATCATTATATCAAATCCTCATTCTCGGTGAAGCAAAGCCAAATGCCTATTGACTGAAGCAGGTCTTTCCAAGAATGAGCTAGAGTCTCAGAATGCACAGAAAAATATCGATATTTTCTTCTCCCAAATCAGCCCTGCTTTGTTATCCATCTGAATAATTGTATCATCCCTCCTTTAGCAGTTCACCATAAGTCTAGTCTAAACACTTTATCTGTGACTAGTCCAGGACCCCAAACAGCAATTTCTGCTGCGTGATTGATTTCCCCTCTTCCACAGTTGTACAGTTAATCTCACTTGTCTTGCACATTACTACGGTACCACACAGAATTTTTTCCATGTGTCTGTTGTCTAATCTCCACTCCAATATACAAAGCCTGAAGATAGGTATTCATTTTACTTTTGTAAAGAAGACATATATCCTCAAAGGTGAACAACATGTCCATCTTTATAATTAAGAAACACCAATTCATTGTATTAAGAGTGTTTAGAGACATTGTTAAATCAACTGTAGGAAATAAAAAATTCCAGTGTTATTTGAGAACCTGAAGAAACAGAACCTAACTCCTTCATTGTCATAAGCTTAAGCTGTTCCTAAGGCAAGCTTCCTCACTGAATATTTTAATTGTTTTATCTGAAAAAGCAATTGTATCCTTATAAGAATTTCACGATAATTTAGTGATTAGTTATGACAAGGTGCATTGTTCTTTAAAGACAGGTAGATTATCGAATGGTTAGCATGGTCTGTGTGTCTTTACATGCATTACCTCATTGCACTATTACAAGAATGTCATGATGTAAGTGTTATTACATTATTAAATCATTTTGTTTCAGAGCTGAATTTAAAAAAAGTTTTTTAAAAAGTAAAGATATGGACACTTGAATTCAAATGTTTCCAATTCTAAATCCTGAACTCTGAAACTTGCCTTTTTTCTTAACAACAGTTCTTTTATCTGATATGCATGGTTCATGTAAGTCTTTTATCTCTAGCTATTGAAAATGGAATAGAAGTCCACCAAACATATGTTTTATTTCAGAAGCATAGTATTTTTGCTCTGCTCTGAATCTAGATGAATATACTATCAGATGAATATAGCAACCTTAGGGGACCTTTTTCGATGAAGAATGACATCACATGGAATTCTGCTGAGTTAAGCAGTCCATTGTTTCCCTTAGAAGACTTGCCACATGGCTCTTAGACCCACACTTTTCACTTAACATTGGGTCACTTCTTATGTGCCTGTTAAAGTATAACTTTTGAAGAAAGTGCAAAGTTGTATCATATTTATTTATGCCACTGTGGAATCTATAACTTTATTTTTCTGGTAGAAAGTGCAGTCTATTTTTACTAAGAAAAGAAGACATTTAGGCTTTCTTTCTGTTCTTTTGTTCTTTACTCATCTTGGACACTTTAGAATGTGTGAAGATCACCACTCAGAATGTACTAATTTTACCGTTTTCTAAGTGCACCAAACTGAAGAAAAAGAGGCTAGGTGGACTCATGACAAGTTCAAAGAAAAGAGAATATCAAAGGAATTTGATGGCACAGAGTTATGCTTTAAGAAAAAAAAAACTGTGAGAAGGAAATTGTCTGTCTTAATGCATGTGAAGTATTGAGATAATTTGGAATTACAGAAGAGAGACTAGTATAGCCTATAAAATACAAGAGCTGAACAGAAGATTATTAGTTTCGGCACCTCCACCATTACCGTGTAAAATTTCTTGAATAAACCTTTTCCTGTTCTCCGGCCAGTCTGCTAAATGAGGCATACAAAGTTATTACTAAGCTCACTTTTTGTATGTGAAGAGAGAAATACCAACTTTAGTTATTTTACAGTCAATCCTATTAGCATTATTAGCTGCACCCAACAGATTGATGAATGGGGCATTGCTTCTGTGAGTGACTAAATACCATTTTGTGTTCTTTTCTGAAATTTAAGAAATCAAGAAAAGGCGGAGCAGTGTTTGATGTGCATTTAAATATGATCACAAGGCCATAACTAATGAATAATTAATTTAGAATACCTAGAAGTTTTTCATAATAATAGTTTAAAAAATATATGTATGTATAAGCAGCAGAGTGTAGAGTACCAACTTAAACGTTTTCAAATAGAATTGTTGTGACCCATAGGCTCCTGAAGAAGACATTTGCCTGTTCAATCACCATTTACGATGCTTCAGAAGTTAATAAATCTAATTCATTTACTAGTGGTTAATGAAAAAAATCCATGATTTTAAAATTCAAAATCCTAGCTTCAAATCCTGGCTATTTGTGTGGCTTTGGGAAAATTAGTGAATTTTTCTAAACTTTGAATCTTTTTCTTCCCAGTGATAAAGCCTATTAGAAAACTAGCCTATTAGCCTAGTTTTTTTGATGTGCTGTTGGATTCAGCTAGTATTTTTTTGAGTATCTTTGCATCTCTGTTCACCAAGGTTATTGGCCTGAAGTTTTCTGTTTTTGTTGTGTTTCTGCCAGATTTTAGTATCAAGATCATGCCAGCCTCATAGAATAAGATAAGAAGGAGTCCCTCCTCTTCAATTTTTGGAATAGTTTCACTATTATTGATACCAGCTTTTACTTATGCATCTGGTAGAATTTGGCTGTGAATCCATCTGGTCCTGGGCTTTTTCTGTTAGTAGACTTTTTATTACTGATTCAATTTTGGAACTCTTTATTGATCTCTTTAGGGATTCAATCTCTTCCTAGTTCAATCTTGAGAGTTTGTGTATTTCCAGTAATTTAATGATTTCTTGCTTGTGTGCATAGAGGTGTTCATATTATTCCCTGAGGATTTTTTTTTTTTTGAATTTATATGGAGTCAGTGCGAATGCCCCCTGGTATGGTTTGGCTCTATATCACCACCCAAATCTCACCTCAGAACTGTAATTTCATAATCCCCACATGTCAAGGGTGGGGCGAGTTGATAGTAATTGGATCATGGAAGCAGTTTCCCCCATGCTGTTCTCGCCATAGTGAGTTCTCACAATTTCTGATGCTCTTATAAGCATCTGGCATTTCTCCTGTTTGCACTCACTTCATCCTGCCATCTTGTAAAGAAGATGCCTGCTTCTCCTTTGCCTTCTACCAGACTAAGTTTCCTGGGGGCCTCCCCAGCCACCCAGAACTGTGAGTCAATTAAACCTCTTTCCTTTATCAATTACCCAGTCTTGGCCAGCCATGGTGGCTTACACCAGTAATCTCAGCACTTTGAGAGGTTAAGGAGAGCAGATCAAAAAGTCAAGAGTTCGAGACCAGCCTGGTCAATATGGTGAATACCTGTTTCTATTAAAAATAGAAAAAAAAATTAGCATGGTGTGGTGGCTAATACCTGTAATTCCAGCAACTCAGGAGGCAGATGCAGGAGAATTGCTTCAGCCCAAAAGGCGGAGTTTGCAGTGAGTGGAGATCGCACCACTGCACTCCAGCCTGGGTGCTAGAGCGAGACTCAGTCTCAAAAAAAAAAATAAATAAAAAAAAATATATATATATATATGTATTGCCAGTCTTGTGCCAATATATATAATTATATATATAATGTATGTTTATATATGAATAATATGTATTATATACAAATAATATATGTTATATATATTATGTATAAATATATATAACATATTATATTATATATTTTATATATTATGTATAATTATATATTTTATATATATTACATTTTTTTTAATATATATATAATATATATATAGGCACAAGACTGCCAATACATTCCCTTTATCGAACCTGATTGTATTTATTTGAATCTTTTGTGTCACTCTATTTTTTCTAACTTTTATTATATGTTTGATGGTACATGTGAAGGTTCATTCATAGGTAAATTCATACCATGAAAGTTTGTTGTACAGATTATTTCATCACCCAGATAAATTATTTCATCATCCAGTACCCAATAGTTATCTTTTCTGCTCCTCTCCCTACTCTCTCTCTCTACCCTCAAGTAGACCCAGGTGTCTGTTTTTCCCTGCTTTGTGTTCATAAGTTCTCATCATGTAGCTCCCATTTATAAGTGAGAACATGAGGTAGTTGGTTTTCTATTCCTGCATTAGTTTGCTGAGGATAATACCCTCCAGCTCCATCCATTTTCCCATAAAAGACTTTTTTTTTGAGATGGAGTCTTGCCCAGGCTGGAGTGAAGTGGCACTATCTCGGCTCACTGCAACCTCCACCTCCCAAGTTCCAGTGATTCTCCTGGCTAAGCCTCCCTAGTAGCTGGAATTACAGGTGCATGCCACCACACTTGACTAATTTTTTGTATTTTAGTAGAGACAAGGTTTCACCATGTTGCCCAGGCTGGTCTCCAACTCCTGAGCTCGGAGGCGAAACACCTGCCTCTGCCTCCCAAAGTGCTGGGATTATAGGTGTGAGTCACCTAGCCTGGCCGATCTTGTACATTTTTATAGCTGCATAGTCTTCCATGCTATATGTGTTCCATATTTTCTTCACCCAGTCAGTTATTGATGAGCATTTAGGTTGATTCCATGTCTTTGCTATTGTGAATAGTGCTGCAACGAACGTTGGCATGCCTGTGTCTTTATAGTAAAATGATTTATGTTCTTCTGGATCTATATACAGTAATGTGATTGCTGGGGTAAATTGTAGTTTTTCTTTTAGTTCTTTAAGGAATCACCATACTGCTTTCCACAATGGTAGAACTAATTTATACTCCCATCAACAGTGCATAAGTGTTCCTTTTTCTCTACAACCTCACTGGCATCTGTTATTTTTTGACTTTTTAGTAATAGACATTCTGACTGGTGTGAGATGGTACCTCATTGTGGTTTTAATTTGCATTTCTCTAATGATCAGTGATATTGAGCTTATTTTCATAAAGCCTGTTGGCCATGGGTATGATTTCTTTGGAAAAGTGTCCATGTTTTTTGTCCACTTTTTGTTTGTTTTTCCTTTATAAAGTTGTTTAGGTCCTTATAGATGATGGATTTTAGACCTTTTCAGATATATTGTTTGCAAATATTTTCTGACCTTCTTTTGGTTTTCAGTTTACCCTGATGATAGTTTATTTTGCTGTGCAAGAGTGCTTAAGTTTAATTAAATCACATTTGTCACATTTGCCTCTGTTGTGATTGTTTTTGGTGTCTTTGTCATAAAAGCTTTGCTGGTTTCTTTGTCTAGGATAGTTAAAACTCTGGGGAACTGCTGGGAAAGCATGATTGGTTTTGAAATGTAAGGATCTGAGATTTGGTAGAGGCCAGGGGTGGAATGACATGGTGCCTACACAAATCTCATCTTTAATTGTAGCTCCCAGAATTCCCATGTGTTGTTGGGAATTGGTGAGAGATAATTGAATCAGGGGGTAGTTTTCCTCATACTATTCTCATGGTAGTGAATAAGACAGAATAATGTATAGTTGGTTGTTTTGAAGTGGAGAGCACTGTAGCAATCTCTTAGATCTATTCGGTTTAATGTTGAGAGCATATCCTGTATATTTATATTAATTTTCTGCCCTGATAATCTGGCTAATATTGTCACTGAAGTGTTGAAGTCTTTCACTGTTATTGCATGGGAGTCTATGTCTCTTTGAAGGTTTCTAAGAACTTGCTTTATGAATCCGGGTGCTCCTGTGTTGTTTGCATATATATTTAAGATAGTTAGGTCTTCTTATTGAATTGAACCCTTTACCATTATTCTTTTTTGATCTTTGTTGATTTGAAGACTGTTTTGTTTGGAATTAAGATTGCAACTTCTGCTTTTTTTTTGTTTGTCTGTTTTCTATTTGCTTGGTAGATTTTCTTTCACTTCTTTATTTTGAGCCTATGGGTGTCATTTTGTGTGAGATGGGTCTTTTGAAGACAGCATATCATTGGGTCCTGCCCTTTTTATTCATCTTGCTGCTCTGTGCATTTTAAGTTGAACATTTAGCCTATTTATATTTAAGGTTATTATTGATATGTGTGAGTTTGATCCTGTCATTATGTTACTAACAGGTTATTATGTTGTTTTTGTGTGTGTGGTTGTCTTATAGTGACACTAGTCAGTGTGTTTATGTGTTTTTTTTGTATTAGCTGATAGCAGTCTTTCTGTATTTAGTGCTCAATTCAAGATCTCTTCTAAGGCACATCTGATGGTAATGAAGTTCTCGTCATTTGCTCATCTGAACAGGATCTTAATTCTCCTTTGCTTAGAAAGCCTAGTTTGGCTGGATATGAAATTCTTGGTTGAAAATTTTTCTTCTTAAGAATGTTGCATATATGCCCTCAACTTCTTCTGGCTTCTAGGGCTTCTGCTGAGAGGTCTGCTGTTAGCCTGATGGTGTTTCTTTTGTAGTTGACCTGCTCTTGCTCTCTAGCCACCTTTAACATTTTCTTCTTTCATGTCAACCTTGGAAAATCTGACAATTATGTGTCTTGGGGATGATATTCTTGTCTAGAGTCTTGCAGGAGTTCTCTGTATTTCCTGAATTTGACTGTTGACCTTGCTAGCAAGGGTAGGGAAGTAGGGTTGACAATATTCTGAAATGTTTTTCAAGTTGCTTACTTTCCCTTCCTCCCTTTCAGGGATGATAGTGATTCATAGATGTGACCTCTTTACATAATCCTATACTTCTTGGAGGTTTTATTCATTTCTTTTCATTCTTTTTTCTTTATTTTTGTTTGGCTGTCTTATTTCAGGGAACCAGTCTTTAAGTTCTAAGATTCTTTCCTCAGCTTGGTTTATTCTGTTGTTAGTACTTGTGATTGCACTGTGAAATTATTTTATTGTGTTATTCAGCTCTGTCAGACACATAGAGTTCTTTTATATCCTGGGTATTTTATCCATCAACTCCTATATAGTTTTATTGTGATTCTTATATTTCTTGGATTGGGTTTTGCCCTCCTCCTAAATCTCAATGATCTTTGTTTCTATCCGTATTTTAAATTCTATTTCAGTCATTACAGCCAGTTTAACCTATGTAAGAACTCTTGTTGAAGAACTGCTATGGTCATTTGGAGGACATACAGCATTATGGCCATTTGAGTTACTAGAGTTTTTGTGTTGGTTCCTTCTCATCTTTGTGTGGGTAGGTATTCCTTTAGCTGCAATGTAGATTAAGTGTAGTCAATAGACATCTTTTCTGAATGTTTTCACTGGGCTAAGGCTTTGTGCAGGGTCTTTATTTGAAAGTAATACTCTGTCTCTGGTTTCAGAGAGGGGTATATTAGTGAGATATTTTTGGTGTTGAAGCTTTGAGTGTGACCCAGTAGGTGTCAGTTAGGCTTATTGGTCATTGGTAGGCTCTTGCTCAGTTGTGTGTCTCCTGTATGTTTTCTCACAGTTGCAGCTATGTTCTTTCTCAATGCTCTGAAATTGTGGGTTCCTCTCCCCATTGAGTGCTGGCTTAAAACTGCAGGGCTGCCCACTGCAGCTCTAGAGTGATATCAGTGTTTATGCTTCTTCCCAAACTTGGAGGCAGCAGGGAAAGAGACCTTTACTGTGGTTGTGGTATAGGGTCTTTTTCTTGTCTCCTGGGGACTCCATCCCAAAGACATGTGGGTCAGCATTTACTTAGTGCAATCATCCCAGGATGGAGCATTTGAGCTGAAGGCCCAAGGCAGCAGTTCCCTATCTAGTGATGAGCAATTGGGGGTGTGTGGGACCCATGGGAGACAAAGTGGCTTCCTCTCCTTGGGTCAACTGCAGCTTGTTGGAGGTGTGGATAAATCACTTAGGGTTTTTGCTTTCATGTTAGTGGACTAAAAAAGGAGCAACAGTTAGTACAATTCCACTGTAGAACAAGGGGCAGAAGAGCTTTCACTTACCTCTGTGGGCTCTCTACAGGGAGTTGTTGAGTTGCTACTGACTTGATAGCTCTTGTGGTGGCTGAAAGCTCTGGTTGGAAAAACCCACCCAGGAAAGAGGAACATAATTGGAGACCTGCTTAAAAAAGCAGTCTGGCCACGTTTTCATAGGGCAGCTGTGCTGTGCTGCAGGACTACTTCAACCCCCAATTGTCCTGGACTCTCCAATATCTGAAGGCTGGAAAGGCTAAGTTGTCCAAACAGCAAATATGTCAGTGTGTCCCTCCCTCTGGATCTTCATCCCATGGATGCTTCAAATCTCTGTTGACTAGAGAACACTGATGGGTGTAGCAGGAGGCTCTGGTTGGGAGATCCTGCTTAGTGAGGAGGAATGAGATTGGGAACCTTCTTAAAAAGGCAGTCTGGTCACATTTTCATAAAGCAGGTGTGCTGTGCTAGGGGATCCCTTCTTCCCCTGTTTGGCTTGGACTCTCTAAAGCCCAATGGCTGAAATGGCTAAGCTGCCCACAAAGCAAAGATGAAGGCCAGCCCCTGCCCCGGGACCTCTGTCCCAGGTAGGTACAATGCTGTTACCAGTTACCTGTTGCCAGTTATCTGGCTGTAATTCCAAACCAGGGGGTCTTATCCTTTGAGGTGCCATGAAAGTGGGGTCTGCAGACCGTGGATTTAGCCTCTTTCCTAGGGGTATGTACAGAGGTCTAACCTCTCACTTTGTCAAAGTTGCAGCTGATTTTGCTGGGAAGCAAGAAAAGCCCCAGTCTCTACATATGCCTGAGCAGATGCTCCGCTGAGACTCCACGTAGCTCTGTCTGTAAAGTCTAAAGGCCCTTGTGAGGTGGATTCTCAAGGGGATCTCCTGACCCAAGGGTTGCAAAGACCCATGGTTGAAGCATGGTTTTGCGTATTCACTTACTGCTTCCTTGGCTCTGTGTCACTCACAGGTGGCTCATTGTCCTGCTTTGCTTTTCTCCATTTTCTATGGGTCGAGTTGTTTCCTTGATTAACCCAAATGCGAGTACATGGATTTTTCAGTTGAGGATGCTGTTTTACTCACTGTTTCCATTCCTTTCCATGAAAGCCACACCCACTAGCTGCTTCTAGTTGACCACCTTGACCACCTCACTTATTTATTTATTATTGCTTTATTTGTCTAGCAAGCAGTCTATCTGTCCTATTAATTATTTCAATAAAAGAAATTCCTCTATTCACTGATTTTTTTTTGTATAATTTTTCACATCTCAGTGTCTTTCTGTTCAACTTTAATTTTGGTTATTTCTTGTCTTCTGCTAGCCTGTGTTTGACTTGCTCTTGTGTCTCTAGTTCCTTTAATTGTGATATCATATTGTTAATTTGAGATCTTTCTAACTTTTTTATTTGGATGCTTAGTACTATAAATTTCCCTCTGAACAATGCTTTGACTGTGTCTTAGAGATTCTGATATGTTGTGTCTTTGTTTCCATTAGCTTCAAAAATTTTTCTGATTTCTGCCTTTATTTTATTATTTACCCAGAAGTCATTCAGAAGCAAGTTGTTTAATTTCCGTGTAATTGCATGGTGTTAAGTGACTTGCTTAAGATTGATTTCTATTTTTATTGTACTGTGATCTGAGTGTGGTTAGTAAGCTTTTGGTTTTTTGAATTTGCTGAGGATTGTTTTATGCCAAATTGATTTTAGAGTATGTACCATATCAGATGAGAAGAATGTATATTCTGTTGTTGCATGGAGAGCTCTGTAGATGCTTATTAGGTCCATTTGGTCAAGTATGGAGTTAAGGTCTTGAATATCTTCGGTAGTTTTCAGCCTTAATGATACTGATAATACTGTCAGTGGAGTGTTAAAGTCTCCCACTATTATGTGTTGGAGTCTAAGTTTCTTCATAATATTCTAAGAACTTGCTTTATAAATCTAGGTGCTACTATGTTCAGTGTATTTATATTTAGGGTAGTTAGGTACTCTCACTTGAGCCCTTTACCATTATGTAATTCTTTTCTTTTTTTTTTTATTTTTGGTTTTTTTTCTTTTCTTCTAATTTGTTTATTTCTTTATTTACTTTTATATTGTACTTTAGATTCTGGGGTACATGTGCGTATCATGCAAGATTGTTGGATAGGTACATATGTGGCAATGTGGTTTGCTGTCTCCATCCCCCTGTCACCCACATCTGGCATTTCTCCCCATGTTATCCTTCCCCAACTCCCTACCTCCCTCTGTGCCTCCCCTGGACCCCCCCAAACAGACCCCAGCTTGTGATGCTCCCCTCCCTGTGTCCATGTGTTCTCATTATTCAACGCCCTCCTACAAGTGAGAATATGAGGTGTTTGATTTTCGGTTCTTGTGTGAGTTTACTGAGAATGATGGTTTCCAGATTCATCCATGTCCCTAAAAGGATAAGAACTCATCATTTTTTATGGCTGCATAGTAGTCCATGGTGTATATGTGCCATATTTTCCTTGTCCAGTCTATCATTGATGGGCATTTCACCAGTTCCAGGTCTTCGCTATTGTAAACAGTGCCACAATGAACATATGTGTGCATGTGTCTTCATAATAGAACGATTTATAATCCTTTGGGTATATACCCAGTAATGGGATTGCAGAGTCAAATGGAATTTTTTATTTCTATGTCCTTGAGGAATTGCCACATTGTCTTCCACAACAGTTAAACCAATTTACACTCCCACCAACAGTGTAAAAGTGTTCCTGTTTCTCCATTTCCTTTCCAGCGTCTGTTGTCTCCAGATTTTTTAATGATCACCATTCTAACTGGCATGAGATGGTGTCTCAATGTGGTTTCGACTTACATTCCTCTAATGACCAATGATAATCAGCATTTTTTCACATGTTTATTGGCCGCATATATGTCTTCTTTTGAAAAGTGTCTGTTTATATCCTTCACCCACTTTTGAATGGTTTTTTTTTTTTTCTTGTAAATCTGTTTTAGTTCTTTGTAGATTCTGGATATTAGCCTGTTGTCAGATGCGTAGATTGCAAAAATGTTGTTCCATTCTGTTGGTTGCTGGTTCACTCTACTGATAGTTTCTTTTGCTCTACAGAAGCTCTGGAGTTTAATTAGATCCCATTTGTCTATTTTGACTTTTGTTGCCAATGTTTTTGGTGTTTTAGCCATGAAATCCTTGCCTATGCCTATGTCCTGAATGGTTTTGCCTAGGTTTTCTTCTAGAGTTTTTATAGTGTTAGGTCTTATGTTTAAATATTTAATCCATCTTGAGTTAATTTTAGTGTAAGGTGTCAGGAAGGGATCCAGTTTCTGCTTTCTGCATATGGCTAGCCAGTTTTCCCAACACCATTATTAAACAGGGAATCCTTTCCCCATTGCTTGTTTTTGTCAGTTTCTCAAAGATCAGATGGTTGTAGATGTGTGGTGTTATTTCTGAGGCCTCTGTTCTGTTCCATTGGTTTATATCTCTGTTTTGGTACCAGTACCATGCTACTTTGATTACTGTAGCATTGTAGTGCAGTTTGAAGTCAGATAATGTGATGCCTCCAGCTTTGATTTTTTTGCCTAGGATTGTCTTGGCTATGTGGGCTCTCCTTTGATTCCATATGAATTTTAAGGTGGTTATTTCCAGTTCTGTGAAGAGGGATGTTGGTGGCTTGATGGGGATAGCGTTGAATCTATAAATTACTTTGGGCAGTGTGGCCATTTTCACAATATTGATTCTTCCTAACCATGAGCATGGAATGTTTTTCCATCTGTTTGTGTACCCTTTTATTTCTTTGAGCAGTCATTCCTAGTTCTCCTGGAGGAGGTCCTTTACATCCTTTGTTAGTTGTATTCCTAGGTATTTTATTCTCTTTGTAGCAATTGTGAATGGGAATTCACTCTTGATTTGACTCTCTTTTAGTCTGTTATTGGTGTATAGGAATGCTTGTGATTTCTGCTCATTGATTTTGTATCTTGAGATATTGCTGAAGTTGCTTATCAGTTTAAGGAGATATCGGGCTGAGCCAATGGGGTCTTCTAAATATACAATCATGTCATCTGCAAATAGAGACAAATTGACTTCCTCCTTTCCTAATTGAATACCATTTATTTCTTTTTCTTGCCTGATTGCTCTGGCTAGACCATCCAGTACTATACTGAATAGGAATTGTGAGAGAGGGCATCCTTGTCTTGTACCTGATTTCAGAGGGAATGCTTCCAGTTTTTGCCCATTCAGTATGATATTTGCTGTGGGTTTGTTGTAAATAGCTTTTATTATTTTGAGATACGTTCCATCGATATCTAGTTTGTTGAGAATTTTTAGCATAAAAGGCTGTTGAATTTATTGAAGGCCTTCTCTGCATCTATCGAAATAATCATGTGGTTTTTGTCTTTGGTTCTCTTTATGTGGTGGATTACGTTTATAGACTTGTGTATGTTGAACCAGCCTTGCATCCCTGGGATGAAGACTACTTGATCATGATGGATAAGCTTTTTGTTGTGCTGTTGCAATTGGTTTGCCAGTATCTTATTGAAGAATTTTGCATCTATGTTCATCATGGATATTGGCCTGAAGTTTTATTTGTTGCGTCTCTGCTGGGTTTTGGTATCAAGATGATGTTGGTCTCATAAAATGATTTGCGAAGGATTCCCTCTTTTTGAATTGTTTGGAATAGTTTCAGAAGGAGTTGTAACAGCTCCTCTTTGTATGTCTGATACAATTCGGCTGTGAACCCATCTGGACTTGGACTTTTTTTGGTTGGTAGGCTAATAATTGCTGTCTGAACTTCAGCCCTTGTTATTTGTCTATTCAGGATTTCGACTTCTTCCTGGTTTAGTCTTGGGAGGGTGCAAGTGTCCAGGAATTTATCCATTTCTTCCAGATTTACTGGTTTATATGCATAGAGTTGTTTGTAGTAATCTCTGATGGTAGTTTGCATTTCTGTGGAATTGATGGTGATATCCCCTTTGTCGTACTTTATTGCATCTTTTTGATTCTTCTCTGTCTTTTTTTAAATTAATCTGGCTAGCAGTCTGTCTATTTTGTTGATCTTTTCAAAAAAACAGCTCATAGATTTGTTGATTTTTTGAAGGTTTTTTTTTGTATCTCTGTTTCCTTCATTGCTTATCTCATCTTAGTTATTTCTTGTCTTCTGCTAGCGTTTGAGTTTTTTTTTTTTTTTTAATCTTGCTCCTCTAGCTCTTTCAATTTTGATGATAGGGTGTCAATTTTCAATCTTTCTTTGCTTCTTATGTGGGCATTTAGTGCTATAAATTTCCCTCCAGACACTGCTTTAGATGTGTCCCAGAGATTCTGGTGCATTTTGTCTTGGTTCTTGTTGGTTTTGAAGAGCATCTTTATTTCTACCTTCATTTCATTGTTTATGCAGTTTACATTCAGGAGCCAGTTGTTCAGTTTCCATGAAGTTGTGCTGTTCTGAGTTAGTTTCTTAATCCTGAGTTCTGTTTTGTTTGCACTGTGGTCTGAGAGACTGTTTGTTATGATTTCCATTCTTTTGCATTTGCTCAGGAGTGATTTACTTCCAATTATGTGGTTGATTTTAGAGTAAGTGTGATGTGGTGCTGAGAAGAATGTATATTCTGTGGATTTGGGGTGGAGAGTTCTGTAGAGGTCTATTAGGTCTGCTTGGTCCAGATCTGAGTTCAAGTCCTGGATATCCTTGTTAATTTTCTGTCTCGTTGATCTGTCGAATATTGACAATGGAGTGTTAAAGTCTCCCACTTTATTATTTTTATTATTGTGTGGGAGTCTAAGTCTTTTTGTTGGTTGTTAAGAACTTGCTTTATGTATCTGAGTGCTCCTCTATTGGGTGCATGTATATTTAGTATCTTTAGCTCTTCTTGTTGCATTGATCTTTTTACCATTATGTAATGCCCTTCTTTGTCTCTTTTGATATTTGTTGGTTTAAAGTGTATTTTATCAGAGACTAGGATTGCAACTCCTGCTTTTTTTTTTTTTTTTTGGCTCTCCATTTGCTTGCTAAATCTTCCTCCATCCCTTTATTTTTAGCCTAAATGTGTTCTTGCATATGAGATGGGATTCCTGAATACAGCACACAGATGGTTCTTGACTTTTTATCCAGTTTGCCAGTCTGTGTCTTTTGATTGGGGCATTTAGCCCATTTACATTTAAGATTAATATTGTTATGTTTGAATTTGTTCCTTTCTATTTTTAGTGCTTCTTTCAGGATCTTTTGTAAGGCAGGCCTGATGGTGATAAAATATCTCAGCAATGGGTCGTCCATAAAGGATTTTATTTCTCCTTTGCTTATGAAGCTTAGTTTGGCTGGATATGAAATTCTAGGTTGAAAGTTCTTTTCTTTAAGGATGTTGCATATTGGCCTCAGTCTCTTCTGGCTTATAGGGTTTCTGCTGAGAGATCTGCTGTGAATCTGATGGGCTTCCCTTTGTGGGTTACCTGACCTTTCTTTCTGGCTGCCCTTAGCATTTTTTCCTTCATTTCAACCCTAGTGGATCTGACGTTTATGTGCCTTGGGGTTGCATCTCCTGAAGAGTGTTTCCCAGCATGGATTCATTCTCTCCATCACATTCAGATACACCTATCAAATGTAGATTTGGTCTTTTCGCATAATCTCATATTTCTTGGAGGCTTTGTTCATTTTCTTTTCACTCTTTTTCTCTCATCTTGCATTCTCGTTTTATTTCATTGACATGATCGTCCATCTCTGATATCCTTTCTTCTGCTTGGTCAATTCAGCTATTGAAACTTGTGTAGTCTTCATAAAGCACTCGTGCTGTGTTTTTCAGCACCATCAAGTCATTTATAACCTTCTCTAAGCTGTTTATTCTAGTTATCATTTCATGTAATCTTTATTCAATGTTCTTAGTTTCTTTGCATTGGGTTAGTACATGTTCTTTTAGCTCAGAGAAGTTTATTACCCTCCTTCTGAAGCCTGTTTCTGTCAATTCATCAGACTCATTATCCATTCAACTTTGTTCCCTTGCTAGTGAGGAGTTGTGATCCCTTGGAGGAGGAGAGGCATTCTGGTTTTTGGTGTTTTCATTCTTTTTGCACTGGTTTCTTCCCATCTTTGTGGATTTATCTACCTGTTGTCTTTGTCGTTGGTGACTTTCAGATGTGGTATCTGAGTGAACCTCCTTTTTGTTGATGTTGAAGCTATTCTTTCTATTTTTTAGTTTTCCTTCTAACAGTCAGATCCCTTTGCTGCAGGACTGCTGGAGGTCCACTCCAGACCCTGTTTGCCTGGGGATCACCCACAGAGGCTGCAGAACAGTAAGGGTTGCTGCTGTTTTCTTCTTCTGTTATCTTTGTCCCAGAAGGGTACCTGCCAGATGTCAGCCTGAGCTCTCCTTCATCAGGTGTCTCTTTGGATATACAGGGGTTGGGAAGCTGCTTTAGGAGACAGTCTGTCTCTTATAGGAGCTCAAGTGCTGTGCTGAGAGCTCAGTTCTTCCATTCAGGGCTGCTAGGCAGGTGCATTTAAATTTGCTGCAGTGGAACTCATAAGTGCCTCTTATCCCAGGTGCTCTGTCCTGAGAAGGTGGGGCTTTATTTATAAGTTCCTGATGTTCTGCTACCTTTTTTCAGAGATTCACTGCCCAAAAAGGAGGTAGTCTAGTCACAATCTGCCAGCAGGGGCCTGGCTGAGCTACCATGGGCTCTGCCCAGCTGCTGTGTAAACTTCCTTATGGTTTTGTTTACAGAGGTTAGTACTGCCTTGGTAATGGTGGTCTGCCTCAGTAATGGTGGACTGCCTCAGTAATGGTGAACTGCCTCAGTAATGGTGGATTGCCTCGGTAATGGTGGAGTGCCTCGGTAATGGTGGACTCTCTTGGTAATGGCAGACTGTCTCAGTAATGGTGGACTGCCTCAGTAGTGGTGGACTGCCTTGGTAATGGTGGACACCCTTCCCCACACTGAGCCAGACCATCCCGGATCCAGATGCACTTGCTGTGAAACTCTCAATCCAGAGCATTTCAGATTGCTGGTCTTTGTGGGGGATCACCTGGCTCCATGTTTCAGCCCTCTCTTTTTCAGTTGAATGGGTGGCTCTGTCTCCCAGGCTTTCCAGGTGCTAGTTGAATTGGCTGCCAAGATTTCTGTGAGTTTTTGTGCAGAAACCCATGGCACCAGCTCAAACAGCCATGCTGGAAACTCGTGGCACTTTTCGGCCTGGGAATCCCCTGGTCTGTGGGCAGTAAAAACTCATTTGGAAATGTGGTGATCACTCACCCTCTGTGTTGCTCTCGCTAGGAACTGCATCCCAGAGCTGTTCTATTTGGCCATCTTGGATTCTCCCTCTTTTTTTTTTTTTGAGATGAAGTCTTGCTCTGTCACCCAGGCTGGAGTGCAATGGGGCAATCTTGGCTAACTGCATCCTCTGCCTCCTAGGTTTAAGCATTTGTCCTGTCTTAGCCTCCCGAGTAGCTGGGACTACAGGTACACACCACCATGCCTAGCTATTTTTTTATTTTTAATACAGATGGGGTTTCACCATGTTGTCTAGGCTGGTCTTGAACTTCTCACCTCAGGTGATTTGCCTGCCTAGGCCTCCCAAAGCGTGGGAATTACAGGCAAGAGCCACCACATGCAGCTTAAAATCTGTGTTTTCTGAAATTAGAATAGCACCCCTGCTTTTTCCTATTTTCCATTTGATTGGTAAATATTTTTTCATCACTTTACTTTGATACTAGGTGTGTCTTTGAATGTGAAATGGGTCTCCTGAAAAGAGCATGCCATTTCATTAATCAACTTGCTACTCTGTACCTTTTAATTGTTTAGTCCATTTACATTCAAAGTTAGCATTGATAAGTGTGGATTTCTCCTGTCATTATGTTGTCAGGTGGTTTTTATGCAGACTGGTTTGTATGGGTGCTTTATGGTGTCTCTTGTCTATGTAATTAAGTGTGATTTTGTAGTGGCCAGAAATGGTCTTTCTTTTCCATATTTAGCACTTCCTACAGGACATTTTTGCAGGGCAGGCCTAGTGGTAACAAATATCCTCAGCATTTGTTTGTCTGAAAAGGATTTTATTTATTCTTCACTTATGATGCTTAGTTTGGCTGGATATGAAATTCTCAGTTGAAATTTTTTTTTCTTTAAGAATGCTAAGAACAGGCCCCTAGTGTCTTCTGGCTTGGAGAGTTTCTGCTGACAGGTCTGCTGTTAGTCTGAGGGTGTTCCTTAAGCATGTTACCTGCTCCTTCTCTCTAGCTGCATGTAACATTTTTTCTTTCATTTTGACCTTAGAAAATCTGGACTGTGTGTCTTTGGGATGGTTTTCCTGTGCAGTATTTCAAGAGGGCTCTGTACATTTTCTGAATTTGAAGCTTGGCCTTTCTAGAGAGGTTGGGGAAATGTTTATGGATGATATTCTAAAATGTTTTCCAAGTTGCTTGATTTCTTTCCTTCTCTTTTAGGAAGTCCAGTGAGTTGTAGATTTGGTTTCTTTACATAATCCCATATTTCTCAGAGGTTTTGCTTGTTATTCTTTATTGTTTTTTCTTTATTTTTGTGCGACTGAGTTATTTCAGAGAGTCAGTCTTAAGCTCTGACATTCTTTTCTCAGCTTGGTTGAATCTGTTGTTAATACTTGAAATTCCATTATGAAATTCTTCTACTGTATTTTTCAGCTCTGTAAGATAAATTTGATTCTTCTTACAATGACCATTTCATCTATCACCTCCTGTATTGTTTCATTGTAATCCTTAGATTTCTTGGAATAGGTTTCGACTATCTCCTGTATGTTCATGATCTTCGTTACTATCTACATTCTGAATCCTATTTCTGGCATTTTAGCAATTTCAACATGGTTAAGAACCATTGCTGAGGAACTAGTGTGATGATTTGGAGGTAAGAAGACACCCTGGCTTTTTGAATTGTCATAGTTCTTGCACTAATTCTTTCTTATTTGTGTGCCTGATTCCTTTAATATCTGAAGTTACTATTCTTTGGATGGATTTCTTTGGATGGATTTTTTCTTCTTTGATGCCCTTGAGGATATAATTATGGTATAAGGTGAGTTTAATTAACTGGCTTTGATTCTATTTCACTCCTAGGTCTTGGAGGAGCCCTTTCTGATTACTGTGTCTGCGCATTTGGTGTTGTTGTTATTGTTGTTGTTTTGGGGTGTTTTCGTCCATAGTGCACCCTCAGGTGGTTGCCTCAGTTGGCAGACAAGCTGAATCCTTCTCAGACTGGCTATCCATGTGTTTCGTGAAGAAACACAGATCTGTGACTATCCACAGAGTTCAGGGAGAAGTGGACTTCTGGATTGGAAGCTCTAGTGGTTGTGACTCATCTGGCTACAAGAGGCTGGTGTGGGTAGAGATTCACATTCAGCCATCCAGATGTTTGCATGGCCACAGGAAGCTGTGCCCTTTAGCAAATTCAGACAGAAGTAGGACTGCTGGGATAGAAGCTCTAACAGGCATGGCTTGCCCAGCTGCCAGCAATGGGGGTGGCTGGGGATGCTTGCCTTGCCTTTTAGGTGTTTCTTTGGGCAACAGGAAGCTGCATCATCTAGCTGACTTTACACAGAAACAGGGTTGCTGAGCTAGAAGGTCTAGTGTGTGTTGCCTGCCTGGCAATCAGTAACAGAAGTAGATGGGGTCACACTCACTGATATCCGGGTGTTTCCTGGGACAACAGGAGGCTGTGTCTGCAGGCTAACTTTTCACAGAAGTGGGGACCACTGTACTCAAAGCTCTAACATTGATTTCCCACCTGACTACCAGTGGCATTGGCAGGTGGGATTGTGAACTCTGCCATCCCAGTGTTTCCCAGAACAACAGGATACTGTGCCCTCCAGCTGAGTTTACATAGAAGCAGCTAGCTTGGCTAAAAGCTCTAGCAAGTGTTGCCCACCTGGCTACCAGTGGTGAGGGTGGGTGGAGTGGCCAGCCAGGTTCAGGCCAAGTGGGACCACTGGTCCAGTAGCTGGCACTGAGCCTGGACTGGCAAGAGGGTGTGGAGCAATCTTACTACTCCTAGGTACCACAGTTGCAGCCTCTATTTGGACTATGGCACTGGTCTGCTCTGTAGCATAGATACTACAGGAATAGGCACAAACATTGACATTTGTACTAACTTTGACAGTGTGAATTCATTGAATAACAAATGTTTCTAATAAATAGAGTATAGGGTGGTTATTGTTCACTGTGCGGTTAAAGTAGACATGACAATGTGGAAATGTAGGAGATAGAAAAGAACTTTGAGAATATGTATTACAAAGGATATGAACTTAATTATATACTTCAAGGCAACTCATCATTAATTTTTCAGCTGAGATGTATTTGGGAGATATTTAGGAGATGAAATCTGAATAATTTGTCGAAATGTTGAAATGAGAGGTAAATTAATGAGAGAAGTCTTAGAAGATTCTCAAGGTTTTAGTCTGAGTATTAGAAATCTTATATTGCCATTACTGAGAAGAGAACAGGCAGAGGATTCAGTTTATGGGAGCAGAATTTTAAAGAGATATTTAATCCCTTTCAATGATATAATCCATATGTTCAATGACATTTCTGAATTTTAAAATTATCATTTGATTAAGTAATATTAAGAATTTAGTAACTGAAATTTCTAGGAAATTATGAACAGAGCATTGGTATTCAATTTAACTCTTTCAAAGTCAAAATTGTATTTTTGCTTGGCAATTCTATTATAATGAAAATAATGTCATGTATATCAAATAATTATCGTAGTGTAGAAAAATATATTTGAAACTAAAATTTAATCTCAAATGAATGTACAAATATGCTATGCAAAATTTTAATATATGGAAAATAATCTTCAGAAAAATTTCAAAGTCATAAAAGCAATTAGCTATTCACTTTATTGTGTATGGGTATTTCTCTCTATTTATCTATGTTTCAACTTTCAACAAAGTGACTACCAGTAATTCCCATTGTTGTCAGATTCAAAATAGTTATTCCTTTTGGCATATTGTGTATACTAAGCTCATTCCTCTCTGGCTTTTAACTTTATTTCTTTCATCTCTGGGGCAATAGTTTCTCTAGTTTCTGCTACTTCAGCTGAAAGAATAATTTTTCTCTTGGCAGGCTTTTGTGACTCTGCCAAACAACATAAACTTTTAGGACTTTTGCGTATAAAGAACAGATAAGGATATAAACTGTGGTTAATCAAGTAATTAGATAAGAAATCATACTTATAATACTATATGGTGGGCCAGGCGCTGTGGCTTATGCCTGTAATCCCAGTACTTTCAGAGGCTGAAACAGGTGGATCACAAGGTCAAGAGTTCAAGACTAGTTTGTCCAGCATGGTGAAATCCTATCTCTACTAAACATACAAAAAATTAGCCAGGTGTGTTTATGGGTGTCTGTAGTCCCAACTACTCAGGAGGCTGAGGCAGGAGAATCACTTAAACCTGGGAGGCGGAGGTTGCAGGGAGCCCAGATTGTGCCACTTACTCCAGCCTGGGCAAGAGAGTGAGACTCCATCTCAAAAAAAGAAAAAAATACCATATGGTAATGAGACATGCTAAGTGGACTGTGTCTAAATGAATATACCTACTATTTTGGATTATACTTAATTACTTTATGGCAATGTTTTTATTTTACTCTCAATCTATACAGTGATTTCTGTATCTTAGGAGAAACTTAATATTTACATTTTTAGAAATTAAAAGTGAATTTTTCATTTTTAATGTTCTTGTTCTGTGTTGCCATATTTTTCTGTGACTTTATTTTTCAGTATTGTTCTCACCCGTTTATCAGAACACTCCTCCTTTTCCATGTTACATCATCATGATTTTCTGATTTATTATACAAAGGACATATAAACCTTAAAACATTGGCCACTTAACCCTTCAGCCCAAATGATAGTATTAAACACACACCCCCAAAAGAATTAGACAAAGAGAAAGGTGAAGAAAATTGGGGGGAAAAAAAAACAAGAACATTTTTAAAAAGAAAAATAAAGAAGAAATGAAAAAAGGAAAGGATGGGAAAGGAAAGAAGGGAGGACAGTCTATGAAGAAGCACATTCAGAGACTGAATCAAGAAAAATAATAACCACCAGCAATTGACTCAGGGGTCAATTTTGTGATCTATGTATAGCAAATTAACCACTCCTGAAATATACGAAAGAAGCAATGATAGTAAGAAAAACACTGAAGAATGTCATTTTCTTTTTTTTAATCTTTTAATTTCTTAGTATTACAGAAAAAGTCCTAAATTTTGCGTCACAGGCTTACAATTAATGACAGATAGTTCTATCTAGAGATGTAAAAAATAAGTCAGGAGATTTAGAAAAATGTTCTCTAGATCTAAAATAAGGAGATTGTGACATTATCATAATGATAATAGCATTGTCTTCATATATTTGGGGTAGGTTTGAACAGATGGCTCTGCTACGTCTAACATTAAAGTCCACAAAACAGTCTTCCAAAATGTCCTTACCATCATCAACATTTTGACCTTACTTCTTCTGTATTCTCTCAATCATACAGCCAAGGGAAGGCTCTGCTCCAATTTCAAGGAAAGAGCCCAGACTGGAATTGGTAATGACCAGTCCCTACAAACTCTTGAACCTCCATGCCCTGACAGCAACCCTCTACCCAATAGGTTTATCATGATGGATTCTTGAGAACAACTGCACCTACCATGTCTCACAACTCCATTATCCTTGGTCACCACTCAAAATGTGAGCCCTAATACTCATCCTGATACTAATGTCCAATTTTCTCTTCCCTTTGAATTCTTTTTAATATACCTTCTAGGAATCCCCATTTTTCAACTCAAAAAGCCAAAACAAAAATCTCTCTCTTGTGATTAATACTTCCTCAAAACCCTGAGAGATGGAAACTAATTTCCCCTTACTAGAGTTATCAAGATTAATGTTCTTCCATCTGCCAACTGCTACATACGAAGAATTATGCATGTACCCTCATGATTAAATTTCCCACTTTGAAGACTATGCCCCATTCTATCTCTCTTTCTGACCATAGTTTACTGACCTGGTTCCTATCCCTTGTACTGTAAAAATGTGTCATCTTGTTTATGGTATGTAGTTCTTTCTGCTCCAAACCTCCCTACCATTGTAGATATCTTTATTGGGCATGGAGGTTAGCTAAACAAAAGTTATCATTAGATCTTCAACTTTGCCTTATAGACTCACTCTCACAGCAATCCCTTCACTCATCTTAGCTATTCCACCACAAAATCCATGCTTTAAATCACCCAGACTGCGATCACAAACTGAACTTTCAGCCCCCTCACTCATTCTCTTACTACCTGTTTCTGGACCTCACGAGAACCCCTTACCCTCTTTAACATTTTCCCCATCAAAATTCTCCTGTTTTTTCTTTCCTTTACTGTCCAGTGAGATTCTACAATCCATTACTTGAATTATTCTCTTGACAGTATTCGTTGTTTCATTTTCTTTTGCCTACCCTTCCTGTAAAATTCTACTTGTTGACCTTTTCTGTCTGAATCAAGGCTGCTGAGTACTCCTGGAAAAATTTTGACCAACACCATATTATCCAATTTGAACTAAGCAATCCATGCAGAGAAACACTCTTCCCAAATGTTTATTTCTGCATATCATTTATTTCAAGCCTTTATTATTAGCTTTTCCTCTTCCTACAAAGAGAATATAGAAGCTTGTGGTTTCATAACATGACCTATAAATTTAACTGGATAAACATGTATGTTTCCACGTATTTATCATTTCTACTGCTCCTCTTTTCTTCCTGTATATCTTGGTTTCCATATGTTGACATTTCCCTTCAGCATGCAGATAATCGTTGTCATTTCTTGAAGTGCAAGGCCCTTCAAAACTAATATAATTTTTACTTATCTAAAATTGTTGCTATTTGGCCTTCAGGTCTTGAAAAACATTTTTAGTTACCAAATTCTTGGTTGATAGAGTTTATTTATTTATTTTCAAATTTATTTAGGCACTTTAAAAATGTACTTTCATTGTAATGGGATTCAGGATATGCTACTCCCAACTATGGGAAATTTTAAAAGCAGGAAGGTTACTCTTATTTTTCTCCTGCCCTTCTACCGTGAAGCCGGTCATAAGACTCTCATTGCAGAGGTACCCACCCTCTATGCAGAGGAAAGGACTGTCTTTATTGCAGAAGACACAGAGAAGAATATGAACAAATAGGCATTGCTAAGTTTTCCCCAGTTTATTACTATTAGTTTATACTCTCTTTGTTCAACTATACTTCTCCACAACTATCCATTTCTTTATAAAATGTAAATACACAGATATTTCTGTTTTTTTAGGTCTTCATTTCCTTATAAAGTATCTCTCAAGTCAAGTAAATTTATATAAAATAAATGTGTAATCTTTGTTCTTGTTAATTTTGTTGTTGTTGTTGTTGTTATAAGGATCTCAGCTGTGAACGTAGTGTGAGGGAGAAACAAAATTTTCCCCCTCTACATTTGTCATCATTCCCTTATTGCTTCTGATGAGAAGTCAGCCATTGTGTCTGTTGCTTCTTTAACATTTAATATGCATTTTATGTTTTTCTATCTGCATCAAAGATTTTTATTCTCTTGGCTTTTCTGCAATATTACCATTCTTTTCTTCTATACTTGGTACTATATTTGATATGTTGCAAAGAATTTAGGTTTATTTATCATCCTCTGAAGAGTATTAATATCTCTTCAAACAGATGGTTAATTTCACAAGACTCAAATTCCAATCTTGTTTCTCCTGTCATTCTTTCAGGCCTCCCACATTTGATTATAATAGAGTTCTTGGCATCTTGACCACACATGTGCTGTTCTGGGGCTTGCCAAGGATTTGGGTAAAGTTAGAATAGAGATTTTGTGGGATATCTCTTGGGGATCTCTTTCTCTCTATGCCCATCCTTCTCTCTGCCCTACCAAACACCACATTCCATACACTGTGGTTGTGCACTTCATCTTCTTATCCATAGAGCTGTGGATGTCTTTTTGAATTACAGCAGCTATACAGCCAGTGGACTCACAGTGACTTAAGTGGCAAGCCACATAAACATTAATTTCACTTCGCACAGTTCTATTCTTTCAAGAGTCAACTATTTTCTACTTTTGGCCTGATTTTGGTTTCTCTAGTGCTTTCAAACAGTTGCTTTGAAAAATATTTTTTTCAGATTTAATAATTGCTATCTGCAGTAGGTTTACTTTGACTGAAGCTATTTTGCCCTTTCCGGAAGCAAAATTTTGATATTAAGCATTTGTTCTCTCTATTGTCTGTATCCACCACATTTTTTTCTCACATTCCTTATTTCATTGTTTACACTATAGAGAGCATCTTCTCCATACCTTTGCTTTGTGTCTCTGCATTTTTCTGCTTTGTAGAGATCCAAGATAAGTCCTAGAGTTATAGTTTCTTTCATCTCCTCCTTTATCTTACTGAATTCCATATAAACCCATCAAAATTGTAAGATTTCTGTTATAAACAGACATAATCTAACCTATCCTTTGTTATCAGTAGGTAAAGAGGAATCTCAAGATGCTCTTAAAGAAAAGATAAAGTTTTTCCATAGTCAGCAACAGAAAGGATGTTAACTTAGTAAATATTAAAAATGCTGACAATATATGTTTGAAACATGTCAACATATTTCACCAGGTAAATATCTGGGGTATTTAAATGGATTCACCATATTTCTTCAGAGAAATAAAGCATTAGAGATTTTTTGGCTGATCCAAGTGAGGTAATGCTTACAGTTAATTTATCAAAACCAGTTACAGATTTTTGTGATTTTTTTCTTTACTCCCACTGATTCACTTGACTAGCAAAAACTAAAACATATAAACCAAAATCCATGCCCTTTTTGAATTGAGACAGAGGCTGATTTTCTGTCCAGAATGAGAGTGAATTATACACTTTTCCTCTCAGCCACATGAATGATCCATAATCTATTTCCATAATGTTTCAATTTGTTTTCATAGTCCACCTATTGCTGGTTTTGATTTCCTACCTTTAATTATTATCTTACAAGGCAAGATGTTCCAGGCTTGCTATTTATTTATTTTAAAATGATGTTTGTCCCTCCTCACTGTTCTTTGGATGATATTAGTTTCCTGTTCAAAATAAGAGTTGGAGTATAGGTTGAAGTTTATTACTCTTGCTCAGTTTGCCTACAAATTATCATCTAATTTAGCTTCCCGGGTTTAAGATTATTTCATACTTTTATTGTCTGCATTTTAGTCAATTTAAACATAACCTGCTTTAGTTAAGTAACCAAGGTTTTCAACATGAAACATTAATTATTAGGACTATACCTATCCCAACCCTGGTCTTAATGTTAAATGAACAACTTTTAAAATCCACAAACGAAACTACCATTCCCATTTCCTAAGTTCTTATCCATATTCTGTGGGCATTTCAAATCATAAATAGATGTAGAGATGTGTTGAGAAAAGTTGAAGTACAGATAACACAGGTACTTGAATCAGTGCCCTTAGAAACCAATGCCTTTGGAGTATAACTTTCTTTTCTTATATACTTCACAACTCTGAATTCAGGGTAATATGATAGATGAAAATGAAATGTACTGTAGTCCTCTTTTTATTAGCACATTTGCTCTGTTTTAAGCATCAACATTCATCCTGAACAAAACTTTTTTCAATTCATCTTCTTTTGTCTTATAGATGTTAAAACAATCCCCACGTGCTAGCACTGTAAAGAAGCCTAGTATTATATTTTTTTCAAGAATTATAATGATATATTTGGAAGAACTATAACTTGAATGATAAGCTTAAAATACTAGATATATTTGTGTTCAAATATCCTCTCCTAGAAACAAAAGTCTTACCCAGAATAGAGAGCAAAATAAGGTATTTAAAATGTCATATTATACACAGACATCACAGACATATGCAGTTCTGGTATTCAACTATAAAACAGAAACCAGATTATCCAAATGTATGTTGTTTTCTCAATAAGAAACGTCTTACTCAAGTATCAGCCTACTGCTTCAGAAAGTCAATCAAAACTAAACTACAAGGAAAGTAGAAATTTAAATGCCAAATGAAGAGTTTAAAATTTAACATGAGATATGTAGGAAGAATGTTGGAATGAGAAAAGAAAAATAAAATTTTAGTTGGAAGTGGAAGATTTCCTAAGCTAGCCTTTGTACTTCCACATTTCACATTAAATATATTCCATAATATTTTAGGTCTGAGTGAGAACATTCTAACAGATCATGATTTTTATTTAAAGCCATACTTTATTTCTAACAGAAATACATGTATGACAGGAATGATAGCTACAAGGAAAATTTATGATGGTGCATTAGTCCGTTTTCACACTACTGGTAAAGACATACCCGAGACCAGGCAAATTACAAAAGAAACAGGTTTATTCAACTTACAGTTCCATGTTGCTGAGGAGGCCTCACAATTATGGTGGAATGGGAAAGGCACATCTCATACGGTGGTGGCAAGAGAGAGAATGAGAGCAAAGTGAAATGGGTTTTCACTTATCAAATAATCAGATCTCTTGAGACTTATTCACCACCACAAGAATAGTATGGGGGAAAGTGACCCCATGATTAAATTATCCCCCACTGGGTCCCTCTCACAACACATGGGATTTAATGGAGTACAATTCAAGTTGAGGTTTGGGTGGGAACACAGAGCTAAATCATATCATTCTGCCCCTGACCCCTCCCAAATCTCATGTCCTCACATTTCAAAACCATTCATGCCTTTCCAAGAGTCTCCCAACGTCTCTCAAAACTCTACATTCCAAAGTCTCATCTGAAGCAAGACAAGTCCTTTCTACCTATGAGCCTTTAGAATCAAAAGAAAATTATTTCTTAGACACCGTGGGGGGACAGGCATTCAGTAAATACAGCCATTCCACCTGGGAGGAATTGGTGGAAACAAAGGGGCTACAGGTCCCATGTAAGTCCAAAATCCAGCAGGGCAGTCAAAGTTTAAAGTTCCCAAATGATCTCTTCTGACCCCATGTCTCAGAATCCAGGTAATGCTGATGCAAGAGGTGGGTTCCCACTGTCTTGGGCAGCTCTGGTCTTGTGGCTTTGCAGAGTACAGTCTCCCTCCTGGCTGCGTTCAGGGGCTGGTGTTGACTGTCTGTGGCTTTTCCAGTTGAACAGTGCAAGCTGTCAGTTCATCTACCATTTTGGGGTCTGGAGGACAGTGGCCCTCTTCTCACAGCTCCACTAAGTGGTGCCCCAGTCGGGACTATGTGTGGGGGCTTCCACCCCAAATTTGCCTACTTCACTACCTTAGCAGAGGTTCTCTATGAGGACACTGCCCCTGCAGCAAACTTTTGCCTGGGCATCCAAGTGTTTTCATACATCTTCTAAATCTAGGCAGAGGTTCCCAAGACTCAATTCTTGACTTCTGTTCACCCATAAGCTCAACACCATGCAGAAGCTACCAAGCCTTGGGCTTCCACCCTCTTTTTCCAGCTTGAGCTATACCTTGTCCCCTTTTAGCCACAACTATAGTGGCTGGGACACAGAGCACCAAGTCCCTAGACTGTACACGGCAGAGGGACCTGGGCCCAGCCCATGAAACCATATTTTTCTCTGGGCCTGTGATGAGAGGGGATGCTACAAGGTCTCTGACATGACTTGGAGACATTTTTCCCTTTGCCTTGGTGATTGACATTTGGCTCCTCCTGACTTATGCAAATTTCTGCAGCCAGCTTGAATTTCTTCTCAGAAAATGGGATTTTCTTTTGTTTCAAATTGCCAGGCTGTAAATTTTCTGAACTTTTGTGCTCTGTTTCTCTTTTAAAATTGAATGGCTTTAACAGCACCAAAGTCATCTCTTGAATGCTTTGCTGCTTAGAAATTTATTCCAACAAATACCCTAAATTATCTCCCTCAAGTTCAAAGCTCCACAAATCTCTAGGGCAGGGGCAAAATGCCACCAATCTCTTTGCTAAAACATAACTAGAGTCACCTTTGCCCCAGTTCCCAACAAGTTCCTCTTTTCCATATGAGACCACTTCAGCCTGGATGTCCTTGTTCATATCATCAGTATTTTGGTCAATGTCATTCAACAAGTCTCTACGGAGTTCCAAACTTTTCCACATTTTTCTGTCTTCTTCTGAGCCCTTCAAACTACTCCAACCTCTGCCTGTTACCCAGTTCTAAAGTCACTTCCACATTTTCAGGTGTCTTTTCAGCAATGCCCCACTCTAGTGGTACAAATTTACTGTATTATTTCATTTTCACACTGCTGATAAAAACCTACCTGAGACTGGAAAATTTATAAAAGAAAGAGGTCCATTGGACTTACAGTTCCATGTGGCTGGAGAGGTCTCACAATCATTGCGAAAGGTGAAAGTCACATCTCACATGGCGGTGGCAAGAGAGAGAATGAGAGCCAAGTGAAATGGGCTTCCGTTTACCAGACCATCAGATCTCATGAGACTTATTCACTACTATGAGAACAGTATGGGAGAAACTGCCCTCATGATTCAATTATCTCCCGCTTTTCCCACACAACACTTGGGAATTATCGGAGTACAATTCAAGATGAGATTTGGGTTGGGACACAGAGCCAAACCGTATCAGATGGTTTGGGTAATTTAATGTGCCCTTTTCTTTGAGGCTTGAGGTGCTTAACCCTGGGTCCATACACAATACTAAAATTTAGTTTGAGTGAAAGGTATGCTTTCCTAAGTGAAAGAATTTTCGAAAGAGGATTAGACCTGGAAAATATACAGGATCATGAAACACATTCTCAGGCAAATCACTTTTTATAAAGTGGAAGTTGAGAAATTAGAAATTGATTCTTTTTAAATTACATCCTTAGGTATCCATGAGAAAGTCTTCTGGGAAAGGTAAATTGCTGTCTAATATGAAGAATACAGGTTTAGAAATAAAGGGCAGATCATTTTCTAATGGTCATTTGAAAATGGAAGTGGAAGGAAATTTTTAGAGAAAAACATAAACTGTTTTTTTTTTCCTTTGAAACAGGATAGAGTTTATGTTTCTTCAGATGCTTTGATGTCTACATATTAATCTTATTGCACATTCTTTATTTGCATCTGAAGACTGAGCTGAAACAAGTGAAAAACACAAGAATGGAATGTCCATATGATATACATCTAGTAACTCTTGATCTAATTTTTTATGCTCCCTTGATACTGGAACTTAGTAGTATATGTTGTTGTTTTTTCTATCCTTGCTCTCTTCATGTGTCATTCTTTCAATTTCTAGTTTTACTTTCCTGCCAGTTCTTGAAATGTTGTCTTGTCTCCAGCCTACTACTTACAATTCTGTGTTGCCATGTTCAACAACAAAATGAGTGTTCCTCTTCTGATCTCTAAACCTTTCAGGGCCTCTCCTTTAGAGCAGTCATTCATTTCCAGTTCACTGATAAGGAACATGTTGGCAGATTCAAACAAATCAATGGAGGAAATCTACAAGCACTCCTTTTCGAATCCCAAGTCTGACTTCCCTTTTTACTTAGTGTGTTTTTGGTGATTAGCACTTTACTGAGGTTTATGGACCCCTTTTTTTTTCTATCTTCAAATAGAAATATTTAAGATTCATTATAATTTTGAAAATACAATTTTGGAATGTACCTAAGATAAAAAAATAATTTTCAAGTAAGAATTATGGCTCACATATTAATAAAATGAACACAGATCAAATATTTAAGTCATTATTTAAACGAGAGGACTGGAAATAAGTTACAACTGGTTTGAAGGAGAATCCAAAGGTGAGCGATGTATAGATGTGGAATGTTGAATAAATCTGCAAAGAGATGCAAAACTTACTTCTAAAGCGGTTGAGGAAGAAAGGCAAGTGAATTTCCACAGAATTAGTTTGCATACCTATACACAAGAATTATTTTGCATTGATATTAATTATTTACAACTTAGTGTTACAAAATAATTCAAAAGTAAATGAAAGGCACAGAGTCTCTAACAGGGTTAAATAAAGTGAAAGGGTGTGTTCTAAAGAATACATAGTTTCCCATTAGGAACACTTTTATTGCAAATGTCCTAAATTTTTTCTTACACAATATGGGGCATATTATTGCCTTTATACCTTAAATGGTTTTAAAATATATTCTCAAAATGAGACTAGAAATATCCTTTATATTTTTTCAAAACACATCACGATGCAACTAAAGTTTTTCTCTTTTGTGCATAAGTATATTTTGTTAATATTAGGGAATAGATTTATGTATATCCATATATTTATAAAATAAGGTAAATTTACAAGATTAACACATGTTCCTATCACACTTAATGTATGAAAAATGGTTATATTATTTTTTGAAAAAATTCAGGGACACAGTAATTGTGTTACCACAGGTTCTTGGAGATAAGGAAAGCTCTATGAGTCTTGAATGTGTTACTTCTGATAGGATATTTCTGAGCTTTTCTTCCTCATGTGTGGTAAAACATTCATTTTATAGATCAAGTTTAGATTCCTGTACTCTCCACATTCCTATATTAATGCTCTTACTTTGTTAACAAGTAAAATGAAATAGCTGTTTCAAAACATAAATCACATCACATCTGATGGAAGTAAGAGACTTTTGAGAAGGTTTTCTTGTTAGCTTTGCAACATTTTATTCATCAGACATCTGTACTGTGTTGGGGCAGAAAGTCTGTGATATCTTTCCTCACCCATCATGAGTCACAGCTGACACTCCTGTAACAAAAGAAAAACAGCAAATCTACTTAATCATAATGTTAAAGGACATAAAGCCTTCAGAAATGAAGACCCAAAGACCCAAGGGAAAACTGTCACTTTTATGCTTAGTTTTGATGAAGACTGGACAGCTGTGTAGAAATGTAATTGGACAAAAAGGAAACAATATAATAGTAACAGACTGAGAGGGAAAACCCAACACCACCTGTGTGTCAAGATTCCTCTTGGCCTTTTTGCATGGCATTCCTTCTTCCCAGGTATGGGGCAGGACCTCTAAAATGAGGATTTTGTTACCAACTACAAAACATGGGTAGGTCACAAAATTTATTTATGACAGGTTCTTGACAGAAAGGTGAGAGACGGTTACAGTAGGAATCCTAGTTGTTATGACTGGCTTTGGGGAAACGGGGTTCTAGTTTCTATGACTCACTTTTGGGAAGAGGAATTCTGGTTTCTATGACTAACTTCAGGGGAGAATGAAAAGCGAGAGGCAGGAGGGCAGGATTAGGTGGGAGACTTTGAATATGAGGCTGCTTCTGAGTCCTTCTAATGTCCTTTAGTTCAATGTACTCAGCATGCCAAAGCACCTTAATCTGGGGTACCATTTTCTGAGCCCCAATAACTTCTATAATGTCAGGTTTTATTCCTTTTGGTTCATGAATTAGTGTGGGTAAAATTTCAAGATAGTAAGTCCTTTATTACAAGGGTTTTTTTTTTCTTTTCCCCTTATAATGCATTATTACTCTTGTATAACATTATTTTATTGAAATATAGCATGACATCTAAAAACAGTGACCATTTACTTCTAAAAAGTATTTCCTCCGAATGGGATACACACTATCAACTAAGATTATAACTACTTATACTTTTAGCAGATGAGAGGGAATTCCTTTTTTAGCAATAAAGTACTATGATGAGTTCCCTGAAAGCTGAGCATGTGTGCCCTGTAGTTTAAAAGCACAGAGACTAAAAGCCATTTTATTGACTTGAATAACAATGTATTTTACATAGAGGCTAAAATGACTATTCACTCTTTTGCAAGATTAAAGAAACTGCACACTATCAAAGTGCTGTGGGCATGGGGCTGATTGAACCTTGGGAAATCAGAGTGCCTGAAAAGATAAAACACAAATACTAATGGTGAGTTAGCTGGCTTAAGTGAAGTGGAAAGTCTTGCTTGGTAGTTTAGTTAAAAAAAATCTTTTAAAAGGAAGTAAGTGGGGAAAAAGCAGGGATTAGTAGTAACAACCAAAACAAAGCAAAAAAAAATCCTTAATAACAACAGTCATTTTCACCACAGGTCTTAGTAAAATACATCATTTAAAATTCCCCAATTATGCCCACATGTTGTTGTTTGGGAATGAGAAGTGAAAAAGCAGTGCCCTAGGTTTTATTGCTTCAAATGACTTGGCTCATTACGTGGTGATCTACCAACATGTAAAATGTGTGTCAACTCTTGTTACAAACTGACCCTTCAGAGCACATTTAAGATGGTTTCTAACCCTGAACTGCAAATGCATGTGTTCACTTGTCCAAATTTAAATGTTCAGCTTAAATAAAAATATGCCATTTAAAATGATTTTAAGTGTGTTGTACTATATAAACTCAGATACATGCAAATGTTCATTTAAAAGTAATTTTCTGTTTGACAAAACAAATATTTGCCTGAAAGTAAGTAGGATTACACAGTTTTTATTTTATTTTCCTACTTTTCTAATGAAATTTGAGTTATTTATCTTCTGAAAATGAGGATTAAATTGACTAGTTAAAACATGAGAAAAAGATTAAACCAAGATACAGGCAAATGCTGCAGATAGATAGCCAATAGTAAAATAATAATGTTTGTACATTGAAGCCATCCCTGAACTTTGATGTCTCTTTTTTTTTTTTTTTTTTTTTTGAGACAGAGTCTCACTCTGTCACCAGGCGCCAGGCTGGAGTGCAGTGGCGTGACCTCGGCTCACTGCAGCCTCCGCCTCCCGGGTTCAAGCAATTCTCCTGCCTCAGCCTCCCTGCTGTCATTTTTAAAGTGAACATAATGTCAATAACAGTAAAGTAATCACATTGTAACACAAAATTAGTAGGAAAACTGGGTTTTTTAAATGATAAAACTTTCCTGATTGTTTTGCATATACAGTTTGCATGATACATGATACCTGGAGCATTCTCTTGTTTCATTACCTCTTTATGGCTGATTGGGAATTATTGGCATCTAAAGTGGTAAAATTCTACAATTTTCAAAAGGCTTCTGGACTAATGGGATCACTGAATTAAGCATAAGTAAAGTTAGTGTACTGCAGACAGCAGGATCCATTTTAGAAATATGAGAAAGAACTCCACAGATAGATGGTATTCATTAATTCACTTATACAATTTGCCATTTTACAGATGGTTTCATTAATAAAGATTGATCACATTACAAGGGCCTATGATTCACCAGAAAAACTGCTGTTTGTTTTCATTTGTTGTATTCTTAATTTATAAAAATTGTCATTGCTGATAAGTAATTTATTTGATTTACACAGGTAGGTACAAAACAACTCATACAATACTACTATATCTTGCTAGTTCCCTAATATATATATAGATTCTATGTATATTATAGATAACATATATATGATAATTTCTAAATAAGATGCAGATTTTCAAACTATTATGAGTATATATCTTAAGATACTAATAAAATATTGATAAATTTCTAATTATTTTCCAATATCTGCTATGCACTCATAATTATATTTGTAAGTAAAATATAAACTAAAATGTGCCCTTTTTAAATGCAACAGTATGTTATATTTGTGTAACCTATTAAGAGCTTACAATGGGCGACACAATTTTAAAGTAGACAGAAATGCTCTAGTGTTCAGTTTATAGGAAAAAAAGTGGAGTTTCAGGGTAAAGAAACATATTCAAATTAGTTCAAACACATTTTTCAGTTTTGTTATTTTCATTAGAGTTTTTTTTACATAGTTTCTGTTTTTCTATTTTTAAACTTTTATGGGTACATCGTTAAGTGTGTATAATTATGGATTACATGAGATATTTTGATGTAGGCATGCAATATGTAATAATCACACCAGAGTAATGAGGTTATCCACCACCTCAAGTATTTATCATTTGAGTTATAAACTATCCAATTATACTCATTTTGCTATTTTTAAATGTGTAATTACATTATTTTTTACTGTACTTATTCTTTTGTGCTAGCAAACACTAGCCTCTGATAACCATACTTCCCAGCTTCTGATAACCATTCTTCTACTCTCTATCTCCATGTGTTCAGTTCTTTTAACTTTTAGCTTCCACAAATAAGTGAGAACATGTGAAGTTTGTCTTTCTGTGCCTGGCTTTTTTCACTTAACACATGACCTCCAATTTTTTTCATGTTGTTGCAAGTGATAGGATTGCATTTTTTATGGCTAAATAGTATTCCATTATGTACATATACCACATTTTCTTTATCTGTTCATATGTTGATGGACGTTTAGGTTGCTTCCAATTCTTGGCTGTTGTGAACAGTGCTGCAACAAACATGGGTAAGTTTTTAAATCATATTGATTTGACCTTTGTATATGGTGAGAGATAGGAGTCTAGTTTAATTCTTCTGCATGTGGATATCCAGTTTTTCCAGCACCACCTATTAAAGAGATTCTCCTTTCCTTAGTGTATGTTCTTGGCACCTTTGTCAAAAATGAGTTCTCTGTATGTATGAGAATTTGTTTTTGGGTTCTCTATTCTGTTCCGTTTGTCTATATGTCTGCTTCTATGCCAGTACCATGCTATTTTGGATATTATAGCTCTGTAGTATAATTTGAATTTAGGTGATGTGATTCCTCCAGTTTTGTTATTTTTGCTTAGGATAGTTATATCTAGTCTGGGGTTTTTGTGGTTCCATAAAAATTTTAGGATTTTTTTTCTATTTCTGTTAAAAATTTCATTGATATTTTGATAGGAATTGAATTAAATATTTAGGTTGCCATGGATAATATGGATATTTCAACAATATTGATTTTTTTCAATCCACAGACATGGAAAGTATTTCATTTTTGTGTGTCCTCTTCAATTTTTGCATTGATATTTTATAGTTTCCATTGTAGAAATCTGTCACTTCTTTGGTTAATTCCTAGATATTTTATTTTATTTGTAGCTGTTGTAAGCTGGATTAATTTTTGACATCCTGTTTAGATTCTTTGCTTTCTGCATGTAGAAATGCTTTTTATTTTTGTATGTTTGTTTTATATTCAGGAACTTTACTGAATTTGTTTATCAGTTATAATAGTGTCTTGGTGAGAGACTTATGGTTTCTTCAAATATCAGATCATATCATCTGCAAACAAGGATAATTTGAAATCTTCCTTTCTAATTTTGATATTCTTTATTTCTTTCTCCTGTATAATTGCCCTAGCTAGGAATTCCTGTACTATGTTGATAAACAGTGGTGACAGTGGGCATCCTTGTTATGTTTCAGATCTTAGAGGAAAGACTTTCAGTTTTTCTCGATTTTCAGTATGAAACTATCTTGAGTCTATCATATATGTTTTTTATTATGTTGAGATATGTTCATTCTATACTCAGTTTTTTAAGGGTGTTTATCCTGAAGGGATGTTGAATTTTATCAAATGCTTTTTAAGCATCAGTTTGAATGATCATATGATTTTTGTCCTCCATTCTGTTGGTAAGTTGTAGCACAGTGATTGATTTGCATAAATTGAACCGTCCTTAAGTTCTTGGGAAAAATTCCACTTGGTCATGGTAAATGATCTCTTTAATGTATTGCTGAATTCAGTTTTCTAGTAATTTGCTGAGGGTTTTTTTTGGCGTCAATATTCATCATGGATATTGACCTGTAGTTTTCTTTTTTTGATGTGTCTTTAGTTTTGGAGTCAGGGTAATACTAGTTTCATAAAATGAGTTTGGAAATATTCCTAACTCCTTTATTTAAAAGAATAATTTTAACAGGATTGATATTAGTTTTTAAAGATTTGATAGACTTCAGCAGTGAAGCCATTGGATCCCAGACTGTTCTTTACTGGGAGAATTTTGATTATGGTTTAATCTCATTACTCATTATTGTTTTGTTCAGGTTTTAGATTTCCTTCTGGTTTAATCTTGGTATGCTGTATGTGTCTAGAAATTTGTCAATGTTTACTAAATTTTTCATTTATTGGCATATAGTGTGATATGGTTTGCTTCTGTGTCCCCGCCAAAATCTCATATCAGTTTGTAATTCCCAATGTTGGCAGAGGGATCTGGTGGAAGGTGACTGGATTATGGGAGTAGATTTCTCCCTTGCTGTCCTCATGATAGTAAATTCTTATAATATCTGATTGTTTAAAAGTGTATAGCACTTCCCGTTTTACTCTCTCTTTGGTAGCCATGTGAAGACATTGTTGCTTCCATTTCATACTTTTGTCATGATTATAAGTTTCCTGAGGCCTCCCATCCATGCTGCTTATACATGCTGCAGAACTGTGGATTAGTTAACCTCTTTCTTCATAAATTACCCAGACTTGGGTATTTATATTAGAGTGAGAATGAATTAACACAGAAAATTGGTACCAGAGAAGTGGGGCAGTGCAGTGCTATAAAGATACGTGAAAATGTGGAAGCAACTTTGAAACTGGGTAACAGGCAGAGGTTGAAACAGTTTGGAGGGCTCAGAAGAAGACAGGAACATGTAGGAAAGTTTGGAACTTCCTAGAGTCTTGCTGGATGGTTTTGACCAAAATGCTAATAGTGATATGGACAATGAGGTCCAGGCTTTGGAGGCCTCAGATGGAAATGAGGGACTTATCAGGAAATAAAGTAAAAGCCACTCTTGGTATGCATTAGCAGAAAGACTGGCAACTTCTGAGATGTGTGGAACTTTGAACCTGAAAGAGATGATTGAAGGTATCTGATAAAAGAAATTTCTAAGAAGCAAAGCATTGAAGATGAAGCATATACTCATATGCATGAACAAAGATTATCTGAAACTGAAACTTATATTTAACAGGGAAGCAGAGTGTAAAAGTCTGGAAAATTTGAAGTCTGACCATGCAGTAGAAATTTTTAAAAAGCCATTTTCCTGGGAGAAATTCAAGCCCACTGCCTCCCAGCTACTCCTGCCTCAACTGTGGCCAAAAAGGGCAAAGGTATCTTGTAGGCTGTTGCTTCAGCATATGCAAGTCACAGTATTTGGCATCTTCCACATGGTGATGAGCCTGCAGGTGTGCAGAAGGCAGTAGTTGAGAGATTTGGGAGCCTCTACCTAGATTTTAGAGGATGTATAGAAATACCTGGATATCCAGGCAGAAGTCTGATGCAGGGGCAGGATCCTCATGGAGAACCTCTGTTAGCACAGTGCAGAAGGAAAATGTCGGGTGGGAGCCCTGCAGAGAGTTTCCACTGGGACACTGCCTAGTAGAGCTGTGAAAAGAGGGCCATCGTTCTCCAGCCCCCAGAATGGTAAATCCACTGACAGCTTGCACCACCACCCTGGAAAAGCCATAGGCACTCAATGCAAGCCCATAAAAGCCGTTGTAGGAGATGTACCCTGCAGAGTCACAGAGATGAAGCTGCCCAAGCCCTTGGGAGCCCAGACCTTGCATCAGCATTACCTGGATGTGAGACATAGGGTCAAAGGAGATTATGTTGAGGCTTTAAGATTTAATGACTGTCCTGCTGGGTTTTGGACTTGCATGGGGCCTATAGTTCCTTTGTTTTGGCTAATTTCTTCCTTTAAAAATGGGAGCATGAATCCAATGTCTGTACTCTCATTGTATTTTGGAAGTAACTAACTTATTATTGATTTTACAGGCTCATAGGCAGAAATAATTTGTCTTGTCTCAGATGAGATTTTGGACTTTTTCATCTCTGATGTTCTTTATTTGACTCTTCTATCCTTTTCCCTCTCTTAGTCTGGCTAAAGGTTTGTCAATTTTGTTTAACTTTTCATGAAACTAATTTATTGTTTCATTGATCCTTTTTATTTTCTTCATTTCAATTTTATTTTGACTCTGATTTTTACTTCTTTTCTTTTACTAATTTGCAATTCAGTTTGCTGTTTTTTGTAATTTATTTTTTAATTTTATTTTATTTTTAATTTGTGTTTATATCATCAGTGTCTATGTATGCATGTGGAACATGAGATGTTTTTATACAAACATGCCACGTAAAATAAGAACATAATAGAGAATGCGGTATTGATTTCCTCAAACATTAATCATTTGAGTTACAAACAATCCAATTACACTGTTTATTTTTAAAATGTACAGTTAAGGTATTATTGACTATAGTCACATATTTATGCTATCATACAGTAGATCTTATTCATTTTTTCTCTTTTTTGTACCCACTAACAAATACTACATCACCCCTCCACCCAAGCCTCCCACTACACTTGCCAGTGTCTGGTAACCATTCTTCTACTCTTCATGTTAATAAGATCAATTGTTTTGATTTTTAGAGCTCATGAATAGGTAAGAACTGCTTTTTTAGTTCTTTAAGATGCATTCTTAGGTTGTTTGTGTGAAGTTTTTCTTCCTAGGAACTTATAGGTATAAAATTCCTTCTTAGGAATGCTTTCACTGTATCCCATAAGTTTTGATATGTTGTGCTTTTTTATCATTTGTTTTAATAAAATTTTCAATTTTATTATTAATTTCTTCATTGATCCAATGATAATTTAGGAATATATTGTTTAATTTCAATGTATTTTATATAGTTTCCAAAATTCCTCTTGTTATTGATTTCTAGTTTTATTCCATTGTGGTCAGAGAAGATTCTTGATATTATTTCAACTTTGTTAAATGTTTTAAGACCTGTTCTGTGACCTAACATACGATCTATGCTTGAAAATGATCCATGTGCTGAGGAAAATAATGTGTATTCTGCAGCTGTTAGATGAAAGTTCTGTAAGTATCTATTAAGTCCATTTTTTCTATAGTGCAGATTAAGTCTCATGTTTCTTTGTTGATTTTCTATCAGGAGGACTTGTCCAGTGCTGAAAGTAGAGGGTGAAGTCTCCAGCTACTATTGTACTGGGGCCTATTTTTCTCTAGCAATATTTTCTTGATATATCTGGGTGCGCCAATGTAAGTGGTATATGTATTTTTAAATTGTTATGCTCTCTTGCTGAATTGACTTCTTCATCATTATATAGTAATCTTCTTTGTCTCTTACAGTTTTTGTCTTGAAATCTATTATGTCTGATAGAAGTATAGCTACTTCTGCTTTTCTTTGGTTTCCATTGTCATTGACAATTGAAACAAATTCTATCCCTTTATTTTCAGTCTATGTGTATCTATATAGGTGAAGTGTGTTTCTTGCCAGCAAGATATCATTTAATCTTATTTTTTATCCATTCAACCACTCTATGTCTTTTGATTGAAGAGTTTAGTCCATTTACCTTCAATGTTATTATTGACACATTAGGACTTATTCTTGCTATTTTGCTATTTGTTTCCTTTAATTTTGTCATCTCTTCTTCCTACTTTTCTTTCTTCCTGTCTTCCTTTTATTGAAGCTGATTTTCTCCAATGGTATTTAGTAATACACAACGGAGCTCCAATACCTCTGGCAGCAGACTTTTCAGTGGAAACCTTACAGGTCAGAAGAGAGTGGCATGATATATGTAACTGTCATGACATAATTATTTTCTTGCTTTTAATTTTTTTTGTGCATCCATTGTGTGTTGTTTGGTTTGAGATTACCATAAGGTTTGCAAATACTATCTTATAGCCCATTATTTTAACATAATAATAACGTCACACTGTTTGCATAAACAAACAAGCCAGGTGAAAACTAATAAAAGCTCTACACTTACATTTTCTCCCACTATTAAACTTTTTTGTTTTTATTTATATCTTACTGTACTGTGTCTTGAAAAGTTGTTTTAGTTATTATTTTTGATTGATTCATCTTTTAGTCTTTCTACTTAGAATTAGTTTATACACCATAGTTACAGTGTTATAATACCCAGTGTTTTTCTGTGTACTTGATATTACCAGTGAGTTTTTTGTACTTTCATGTGATTTTTTGATTGCTCATTAACATTTCTTTTTTTCTCATGGAAGTACTCCTTTTAGCATTTCCTGTAAGAAAGGTGTGCTGTTGATAAAGTCTCTCAACTTTTGTTTATCTGGGAAATTCTTTGTTTCTCCTTCATTCTTGAAGTATATTTTCACTGGATGTACTATTTTAGGATAATTTTATCTTTCCTTCAGCACTTAAATATGTCATGCCACTGTCTCCTATCCTGTAAGGTTCCCACTGAAAAATCTGCAGCCAGATGTATTGGGGCTCCATTGTATGCTATTTGTTTCTTTTCTCTTGTTACTTTTGGGATTCTTTCTTTATCCTTGATTTTGAGGAGTCTAATTATTAAATACTTTGAGGTAGTCTTTCTTGGGTTAAGTCTACTTGGTGTTCTTTAACCTTCTTGTACTTGAATGTTGATATCTTGCTGTAGGTTTGTGAAGTTCTGTGTTGTTATCTATTTGAAAAAAACTTTTTATTTTTCTCTCTCTCTACCTCCTCATTGAGGCCAAGAACTCTTATATTTGCCCCCTTTAGACTGGTTCCTAGATTTGGTAGGTGTGCTTCATTTGTTTTTGTTCCTTTTTATTTTGTCTCTGCTTACTGTGTATGTGCAAATAGCCTGTCTTCAAGCTCACAAATTCTTTTGTCTGCTTGATCCATTCTGCTATTATGAGACTCTGATGTGTTTTTCAGTAAGTTAATTGCATTTTTAAACTCTTGAATTTCTGCTTAATTCTTTTTAATTATTTCAATCTCTTTGTTAAATTTATATAATGAAATTCTGATTTCCTTTTCTGTGTGCTCTTGAATTTCTCTTAGTTTCCTCAACACACCTATTTAAAATTTTTCATCTAAAAGGTCACATACATTGGCTCCTCCAGCATTGATCATTGGTACTTTATTTAGTTGATCTGGTAGGTTATGTTTTCCTGAATTGTCTGTGCATATTTGTCAGTGTCTGGGCATTGAGGAATTGGGTATTTATTGCAATTTTTGGATTTGGGGTGTGTTTGTTGCCGTATTTCTTGGAAAGTCTCTCCAAGTATTTGAAATGACCTGAGTGTTATTATTTAAGCCATACTTGCATTAGGGGGAACTCCAGGTTCAGTAAGGCTTCTTGCAGACTCATAGAGGTACCACTTTAGTGGTCTTGTACAGGATACAGAGGAATTCCCTGAATTACCAGGTAGAGACTCCTGTTTTCTTCCCTTACTTTCCCCCAACAAATGGAATCTTTCTCTATGCTCAGCTGCCTGAAGATGGTTGTGCAGTGACATAAGCATCCCTATGGTCACCATCACTGGGACTGTGTTGGGTCAGACTTGAAGCCAGCACAGCACTGGATCTCACTCAAGGCCTGCTGTAACCACTACCTGGCTACTGCCTATGTTCACTTAAGGCCTTAGGGCTCTGCAATTAGCAGGTAGTAAAGCCAGCCAGGATTTTCTCTTTCCCTTCAAGGTGGCAAATTCCTCACAGGCCTAGAGAGTTCCATAGATGTCACCTGGGAGCCAGGGATGAGTCAAAATCTTTAGAAATCTAGCTGGTGTTCTGTTATACTATGGCTGAGGTGACACTCCAACCAGGAGAAGCAGTCCTTCCTACTTTTCGTTTCTTCTTTCCAGAGACAGAGAAGCCTGAACCCATGGCCACCATCACCACAGGACCATGGATAGTACTGCCAAGCTGCTGCTGATATTCCTTTAAGGCCCAAAGTCTCCAGTCAGCTTGCAATAAAAACTGCCAGGCCTGGTATTCATCATTGAAGACTGTGCTCAGGGCAGAGCCAGAAATGTTGTCCAAGACCCCATGCTTGGAACCGGGAACCTCATGTGCCTTCTTAGTCCTCTGTCTACACAGCTGGGAATGTGCTGGCTCTCACCTAAAACTGGCACATCTCAGAGTCTCACTCAAGGAGTCCTTATTCAGCAGGCGATGGGTTCTGCCTGGACTGCATCCTTCCCTTCAAGGCAGTGAGCTCCCTTCTGGCTCTGGGTGTGTCTAGAAATGTCATCTGGAGCTAGGGCCTGAAATGGGGGCCTCATAACTCTGACCAGTGCCTTATTGTGCAGTGGCTGAGCCAGTATTCAAAATGCAAGACAAAATCCTATTTAGTCTCCCCACTCTGCTCCTTCAGCAGAAGGAAGAGGTTCATTTTGGAGCCATGAGCTGCACAGCCTGTGGTTAAGAGGGGCAGTGGCACAAGCACTTCCTTAGCTGTGCTGACTATTGCCTTAGTAGGTCATGTGCCCCAGTGTCTACTGGCTCTGGGAGCAGCTCAGCACTACGACTTGCCGAGAAATTAAAGTCTTTGTGTCTGTGACTGCCTTTCAAGTTGGGCTAGAGCCCCAGAGCACTTTAGCCCACAGGAGCAAGACTTGTCAGAACTCAAGTTATGACCACTATAATTGCCAATTTCCCCTAGGCTTATATAAACGCTCCCTCTGTGGGTGAGCATCAGCTGAGTTTAACCTGGTTTTGCTTTTTGTTGTGACAAGGCAGCACTGATTTCAATGCAAAGTCTCACAGTTGCCGTGTTCTCCCTCTTCCAAGTGCACAGATTCCCTTTCCATGCCACGTGGCTGTTGCTAGAGGATGAGAGAAGAGTGGTGTCATGACAACTTTCTTTCCTATCCTCTTCAGTACCTCTTTCATCAGTATTAAGTTAAAACCAGTTATTGTGAGTGCTCATCTGACTTTGGTTCTTGTGAAGGTGATGTTTTAGTATAGGTAGTTGTTAAATTTGGTATTCCTGTGGGAAAAACTATCAGTAGTTTTTTTTTTTTTTTTTTTTTTTTTTTTTTTTGCCATCCTAGTTTCTAACTTTCTGGAGATACTTACTATCTTTTCAGTCATTCAATCAAGCACATTTTTCTTTGTCTCATTAGCATTGTTATAACAATTGCATGAAAGTCTTTGTTTGCCAGTTCCAACATTTAGATCATATCAAGGGTCTACACTATTTTTTTTTAAATAGGATACATTTTTTTAGCTCATTGTTTATAAAGTAGCAATGCTATGTTGTATTATATTCTGGTCATTGTAAGTGATCTTTTACTGTGCCGATCTAGTTTCTGTTATCTGTTATCTTTCTCTGAATAACAGAGGTTATTCAGAGGAAAATAACAGAGCTTGTCTTTATTTTATTGAACATTTAACTTAATTGGATTAAAGATGTAACCATGTTTTGTGCAGTAGCTCAAAACTCCATTCAATTCATTATTTCCATAAGCTGTACTTTTTGCAGTCTACTCCTAACGTGTAGTTCAGGGATCACACATGGATATAGGCAAACTCTGAACACAGAATTGGATTCCCCATCTCAATTTTCAGAGGCTGTGGATTCCTCAGTGTTTTCTGATTCTTTAAAGAAAGAAAAGGATGTGAGTTTTTGCACCAATGGTTGCAGTTAAAGAGAGTTCAGTGTCAGAAAAGTACTCATGGGCTGGGTATGATGACTCACACCAGTTATCCTATCACTTTGGGAGGCTAAGACGAGAGGATCACTTGAGACCAGGATTTCAGAACAAGTCTGGGCAATGTAGTGACACCCTATCTCTACAATAAATAATAAAAGTTAGCTGGATGTGGTGGTGTGTGCCTGTGGTCCCAGCTACTCCAGAGGCTGAGGTGAAAGGATTGATTGAGCCCAGGAGGATGAGGCTGGATGAGGCTGCAGTGACCCATGATCAACCCAACATAACCATGCTGACAAACTTAGTTTATTACAACAAAAGGATACAATATAGGAAATGCATTAAAGTAAGGATATGAATTACAGCTAAAGTCTACCTCAACAGCAAAGGGTCCAAATTCTCGAGCGATCAGAGAGAGTTACAATTATCTTCTGTAGGGGCAGAAAGGGGGTGATCCTTTTCCTTTCTAACATAAGGGTAATCACTGACACTACTATGACAAAGAACAGATTACAAGAGAAAAGTATAACAAGCTTCTTAACCTGCATTAGCACGGGAGCTAGACAAAAAAATATAAAAACTGGAATAAAGAAGGTGGTTGAATCTTAAGTATCTTTTTCCTTAGGGAGAGAGAAGTGATTGGGGAGCTGTAAATGAGTATTGTCACCCCTAAGACAAGACAATAGTTTGTAAATAATTTTCTTTGGAGTTTGAATGAGCCCCAGGGGCAGACATTATCTTGTGAAAAAGTTGATTCAGATGTGGTTACATTGCTCAATCTTCTTTTCCTTAATAGAGAAATTACATTTCAGGGAGGGGATGGAAGGCAATTGGTGAGTCAAGTCTTAAGGTAGAAAAAGGATATTAGAGTAAATATCAGCACCTACTGCTCTTCAAGGGCCTTCAACTTAAGATAATCAGCACACTGAGGTCCCATATTTAGGAAAAAAAATATACAGGATTCCTTACCTTGCTCTGTAACAATACAAATTCCCTGTAAGATCAAGAACCACCAATATAGGATGTTTCTTACCTAACGCAAAACACCTTAGAAGGAGGGTCACAAATGAAATCTCAGCTGGAGTTTTTAATACCCTGCTGGTCACTTAGGCATATTACGGTACATGGCAAGGCAAATGTTATCAGAGACAGTTATGATGAAAGATAAAATCAATTCTGATACGTTAATATTTACTTAATTTATCCAAAACTGTGAAATTGAAAATAAAATATCTGGGGGATTTTCCAAGATGGCCAGATAGAGGTAGCTCTGGAACTCAGTTCCCAGCAAGAGAGATGCAGAAGCCTAGTGATCTCCACAGTTCCAAACGAGGTACCAGATTCATTTTGTGGGTCTGGTTGGACAGTGGGTATAAAACAAAGAGGGCAAGTTGAGGCAGGGTAGAGCACTACCTCATCTGGGAGGTGCATGTAACTGACCAGAGGATTTGTGGCTCTCCCGCTCTGGGACTTCAGTTCAGATACTACACTCCACCCAAGCCCTCCACAACCCACAGAATAGGAGATCTTTGCTGGTCTGAAAATCCCCCAAGAACTGCCTGAACAGGGCTGAGCAGCAACTCTGGCTGTGCTGGGGTGGTCAGCACAGATCTAGGTGGGAGCACTGGCTGATGCTGAGAAAGCCTGCAGGACGGAGCTACCTGCCCACCAGAAAGAAAGGGAACTGAAAGCAGGGAATCAGCCAATACGGCTGAGAGGATCCCTTCATCACAAAGCCCAGCAGGCTGAAGCCCTCTCACTTTAGAGTATTGCTGCCAGCACATCAATTAGAGCATGACCAGGAATGATTGAGCTCTGCAGTGGGGAAGGGCAGTGCAGTTGCAGAGGCAGACCTAATCTTCCTGAATAAACAAAAAATGCAGGAAATCTACGCAGAGCTTCACTGAATCCGTGGCAGCCCAGCAGCGCCTCTGCAGGCAGATAAAGGAAAGGTCACCTCCCCAAGCAGCTAGCCGAAATCAAAGCTAGATAAATCCAAGAAGGTGGGAAGAAACCAGGACAAAAAGGATGAAACCATCAAAGACCATAATGCCTTGCCCCCACCAAGGGAACACAATTCCTCACCAGCCAGGGAGCAAAACAGGATGGAGAACAAATTTGACAAATGGACAGAAGCAGGCTTCAGAAGGTGGGTAATAAGAAACTTCTTTGAGCTAAAGTAACATGTTCTAAACCAATGCAGAGAAACTAAAAACCTTGAAAAAAGGTTAGACAAAATGCTAAATAGAATAACAAGCTTAGAGAAGAAAATAAATGACTTGATGGAGTTGAAAATCACAGCACAAGAACTTCATGAAGCATACACAAGTTTCAATAGCTGAATTGATCAAGCAGAAGAAAGAATATTAGAAATTGAAGATCAACTCAATGAAATAAAACCAGAAGGCAAGATCAGAGAAAAAAAACAGTGAAAATAAATGAACAAAGCCTCCAAGAAATATGGGATTATGTGAAAAGACCTAATCTACACTTGATCAGTGTACCGGAATATGATGGGGAGAATGAATCCAAGCTGGAAAACACTCTTCAGGATATTATCCAAGAGAACTTCCCCAACCTAACAAGGCAGGCCAACATTCAAGTCCAGGAAATACAGAGAACACCACAAATATATTCCTCAAGAAGAGCAACCCCAAGGCACATACTCATCAAATTGACCAGGGTTGAAATGAAGGAAAAAAAATGGTAAAGGCAGCCAGAGAGAAAGGTCAGGTTACCCACAAAGGGAAGCCCATCAGACTCACAGTGGATCTCTTGGCATAAACTCTACAAGCCAAAAGAGGTTGGGGGCCAATATTCAACATACTTAAAGAAAAGAACTTTCAACTCAGAATTTCATATTCAACCAAACTAAGCTTCATAAGTGAAGGATAAATAAAATCCTTTATGGACAAGCAATTGCTGAGAGATTTCGTCACCACCAGACCTGCCTTATAAGAGCTCCTGAAGGAAGCACTAAACATGGAAAGGAACAACCAGTACCAAAAACTGTAAAAAAAAAACCAAATGGTAAAGACCAACAATGCAATGAAGAAACTGCCAATCAAAGGGCAAAACATCCAACTAGTAACAAAATGTCAGGATCAAGTTCATAGACAACAATATTAACATTAAATGTAATTGGACTAAATGCCCCAATCAAAAGACACAGACTGGCAAATTGGATAAAATGTCAAGAACCATCGGTATAGTGTATTCAGGAGACCCAAAGCATGTGCAAAGAAACACATAGACTCAAAATAAAGGGATGGAAGAAGATTTGCCAAGCAAGTGGAAAGCCAAAAAAAGCAGAGATTGCAATCCTAGTTTCTGGTAAAATCAACTTTAAACCAACAAAGATCAAAAGAGACAAAGAAGGCCATTACATAATGGTAAAAGGATCAATGCAACAAGAAGAGCTAAGGATCCTAAATAAATACGCACCCAATACAGGAGCACCCAGGTACATAAAGCAAGTTCTTAATGACCTACAAAGAGACTTAGACTCCCACACAGTAATAGTGTGAGACTTTAACACTCCACTGTCAATATTAGACAGATCAACGAGACAGTAAATCAACAAGGATATGCAGGACTTAAACTCAGATCTGAACCAAGCGAACCTAATAGACGTCGACAGAACTCTCTCCAACCCAAATTCACAGAATATACATTCTACTCAGCAACACATCACATTTACTCTAAAATCTACCACATAATTGGAAGTAAATCACTCCTCATCAAAGGCAAAAGAATGGAAATCATAACAAACAGTCTCTCAGACCACAGCGAAATCAAATTAGAGCTCAGGATTAAGAAACCAACTCAAAACCTCACAACTTCATGGAAACTGAACAACTGGCTCCTGAATGATGACTGGATAAACAATGAAATGAAGGCAGAAATAAAGATGTTCTTAGAATCCAGTGAGAAAAAAGACAATGTACCAGAATCTCCAGGACACATTTAAAGATTCTTCTAGAGGGAAATTTATAGCAATAAATGCCCACATGAGAAACAAGGAAAGATCTAAAATCGATACACTAGCATCAAAATTGAAAGAATTAGAGGAGCAAGACCAAAAAAACTCAAAAGCTAGCAGAACACAAGAAATAACCAAGATAAGAGCAGAACTGAAGGAGATAGAGACACAAAAACCCTCCAAAAATCAGGAAATCCAGGAGTTTGTTTTTTGAAAGTATCAACAAAATAAACAGACCTCTAGCCAGATTAATAAAGAAGAAAAGAGAGAAGAATCAAGTAGATCAATAAAAAATGATAAAGGGGATATCACCACTGATTCCAAAGAAATACAAACTACCATCAGAGATTACTACAAACAACTCTATGCACACAAACCAGTAAATCTGGAAGAAATGGATAAATTTCTGGACACTTGCATCCTCCCAAGACTAAACCAGGAACTAGTTGAAACCCTGAACAGACAAATAACAAGGGCTGAAGTTAAGGCAGCTATATTGAACCTACCAGCAAAAAAGTCCAGGTCCAGATGGGTTTACATTCAAATTCTACCAGATGTACAAAGAGGAGCTGGTACCATTCCTTCTGAAACTATTCCAAACAATACAAAAAGAGGGAATCCTCTCTAACTCATTCTCTAAGACCAACATCATCCTCATGCCAAAACCTGGCAGAGACTCAACAAAAAAAGAAAACTTCTGACTAATATCCATGATGAACTTCCATAGATGCAAAAATCTTCAATAAAATACTGACAAACCGAATGCAACAGTACATCAAAAATCTTATTCATCACAATCATATAGACTTCATCATGGGGATGCAAGGCTGGTTAAACATATGCAAGTCTATAAATGTAACCCATCATGTAAACAGAACCAAAGACAAAACCACATGACTATCTCAATAGATGCAGAGAAGGCCTTCAACAAAATTCAACAGCCCTTTATGCTAAAAGCTGTCAATTAACTAGGGATAGATGGAATGTATCACATAATAATAGAAGCTATTTACAACAAACCCACAGCCAATATTATACCGAATGGGCAAAAACTGGAAGCATTCTCTTTGAGAACTGGCAAAATACAAGGATGCCCTCCCTCACCACTCCTATTCAATATAGTACTGGAAGTTCTAGCAGAGCAATCAGGGAAGAAAAAGAAATAAAGGGGATTCAGTTAGGAAAGGAGGAAGGCAAATTGTCTCTATTTGCAGATGACATGATTGTATATTTATTTATAAGACCCCATCGTCTCAGCCCAAAATCTCCTGAAACTGATAAGCAACTTCAGCAAAGTCTCAGGATACAAAACCAACATGCAGAAATCACAAGCATTCCTATACAGCATAATAGACAGAGAGTTAAATCAAGAGTGAACTCCCACTCACAACTGCTACAAAGAGAATAAAATACCCAGAAATACAACTAACAAAGGATGTAAAGGACTCCTTCAAGGAAAACTACATACCACTGCTCAAGGAAATAAGAGAGGACACAAACGGATGGAAAAACATTCCAAGCTCATGGTTAGGAAAAATTCAGTATCATGAAAATGGCCATACTGCCAAAAGTAATTTAGAAATTCAGTGCTATCCCCATCAAGCTATCAATAACCTTCTTCACAGAACTGGAAAAAAAACACTTTACTTCATATGGAACCAAAAGAGAGCCTACATAGTCAAGAGAATCCTAGGTAAAAAGTACAAAGCTGGAGGCATCAAGTGGCCTTACTTCAAACTATACTACAAGGCTATAGTAATCAAAACAGCAAGGTAATGATACTAAAAAAGAGACATAGACCAGTGGAACAGAACAGAGGCCTTGAAAGCAAGACAACACATCTACAACCATCTTATTTTTGACAAACCTGAAAAAAGCAAGCAATGAGGAAAGGATTCCCTCTTTAATAAATGGTGTTGGGAAAACGGGCTAGCAATGTGCACAATGCAGAAACCAGACCCCTTCCTGACATCTTACACTAAAATTAACTCCAGATGGATTAAAGATTTAAACATAAGACCTAACACCCTAAAAACCCTAAAAAAGAACCTAGGCAAACTGATTCAGGACAGAGACATAGGCAAGGACTTCATGACTAAAACACCTAAAGCAATGGCAACAAAAGCCAAAATACAGAAATGGGATCTAATTAAACTTCAGAGCTTCTGTACAGCAAAAAAGACAATCATTAGAACAAACCAGCAACCAACAGAATGGGAAAAAAAAATTGCAATCCATCCATCTGACAAAGATATAATATACAGAATCTACAGAGAACTAAAACAGATTTACAAGAAAAAACAAACCTATTCAAAAGTAGGTGAGGAACATGAACAGACACTTTTCAAAAGAAGACCTATATGAGGCCAAAAAACATATGAAAAAATGCTCATGATTACTGGTCATTAGAAAAATGCAAATCAAAACCACATTGAGATATCATCTCACACCAGTTAAAATGATGATCATTAAAAAATCTGGAGACAATGGATGTTGAAGAAGATGTGGAGAAATAGGAACACTTTTACACTGTTGGTGGGAGTGTAAATTAGTTCAGCCATTGTGGAAGACAGTGTGGCAATTGCTCAAGGATCGAGAAATAGAAATTCCATTTGACCCAGCAATCCCATTAATGGGTATATACCCAAAGGATTATAAATCATTCTTGTATAAAGACACTTGCACACATATGTTCATTGCAGCACTGTTTACAATAGCAAAGACCTGGAACCAACCCAAATGCCCATCGATGAGAGACTGGATAAAGAAAATGTGGCACATATACACCATGGAATACTATGCAGCCATAAAAAATGATGAGTTCGTGTCCTTTGTAGGGACATGGATGAATCTGGAAACCATCCTTCTCAGCAAACTGACACAAGAACAGAAAATCAAACACCGCATGTTCTCATTCATAGGTGGGTGTTGAAAAATGAGAATATGTAGACACAGGGAGGAAAGCATCACACACTGGGGTCAGTTGTGGGGGAGTGGGGAGGGACAGTGAAGGGTGGGGAGGGTGGGGAGGGATAATGTGGGGAGAAATGCCAGATATAGATGATGGGCAGATGGAGGCAGCAAACCACCTTGCCATGTATGTACCTATGCAACAATCCTGCATGATCTGCACATGTACCCTAGAACCTAAAGTACAAAAAAAAAAAAAAAGAAAAGAACAGAACCAAAATAAAATTACTATGTTTTACAGCGACTGTATATATTATCCAAATAAAGGGTCTTTTGCAAGTAGATCTTAAATATTAATTTAGGAATATTTTTTCAATATTTGTTATAATACATTGTGATGCATAGGGGAACTGAAAACTACTCTTCTAAAATACAGGTTACTATATCTAAGAATAAGTGATTTTGTAGAAAGTCAGTCTGTTATTATTGAGAGATCTAGTATGGCAAATACAGCATAGCAGAGAGCCTTACATGTAATCATTCATTGTAATCTTCCATTGATGAAAACAAGCAATTCAAAGACCATTAATGTAGCTAAATAGTGAGAAAGAAGAAAAAAGTAATGATGCCTACATTTGAACTCATATGAAATGATTTTACTTTAAAATTGTTTGTTGACATTTTTTATCAAGTGAGTATAGTTCTATGACAAATTAATTGCCAACAGAAATGTCTTTTTAAAATTATACTTTCATAACTGTCTCAATAAATATACCATTTATCATTAATATAGAGTATAACAATATGATATATTAAAAGGCATAGCAATGAAATATTATAAAGACTGAAGTCATTCAGAAGGATAAGAATAATCTCCTTCCTACAGTGACCTGGTGAGATAATGCCAATATGTCATCATTGCACAAAGGGATATTATTTAACCCACAATATTAATATATCTGTAAAGTAGAGAGGTACCATAGAATAAGCATTGTTATATTTAGTAATTGAGACTTACATTTGAAGTCCTTGTGTCCTGCAGAATTGTCTTGTACATTCCCAGAAGTCTTTTAAAGATGAGAGAATCCAAGTTACAATTGTCAATCTAAATAGTTACTTCAGGGTGCCCATAGTCTGCCTTCATAAGCAAGGAGATACTTTCATTTCAACCTTTCAAAGTAGGCCTAGAAAACTAGGAATTTTCTTCCAAGAAATATCACTTTTTAAATAGACCAAAGATGTAAAAGGACCAATTTTCCTCTTATATAACAAGTATTATTATACTTAGACATATCACTATAGAGAAAAATAGTGGAAAAATTAAAATTGGGGTTAAAAACGTATTTTACTAATATTTTCATGCTAAAAGTAAGGCTTTCCTAATCTCAGATCCTTAACAAGCAGGAAAATTAACTGAAATTTATTAAGTATAAAAATTAGAAAATTTTAGGCAATTGGGCAATTGTATGATGTCCTGAAACAAGTTATACAAATGACACTGCACATAAGAATCACAAAAGTGAAAGTCTTGAAAATTATTTTCTATAACCACTTCATATCCCTTTTCTCCTCTTCAACATTATAGTACAGATTTATAAAACATTTAGAAGTTAAAAATCTTTGGCAATTCAGACAAGCCAAGAAAATGGAATTTTAGTAATATATTAGTTCATTTTTATGCTGCTTTTAAAGATATATTCGAAACTGAATAATTTATAAAGAAAAGTGGTTTGACTCACGTTCAAAATGGCTGAGAGCCCTGACAATCATAGCAGAAGGTAGGAGGAGCAAAGCCACATCTCACATGTCAGTAAGCAAAGAGAGAATGATAACCAAGTGAAAAAAGAAACCCCTTATAAAACCATCAGATCTCATGAGACTCATTCAGTACCATGAGAACAGTATGGGGAAAACTGCTCCATGCTTCAAGTACCTTGCACCAGGTCCCTCTCACAACATTTGGGAATTATGGGAGCTACAATCAAGGTGAGATTTGGGTGGGGACCTGGCCAAACCATTTCAGTAATTATATGGACATTAAGAAACATTAAAAATAAACAAATTTTTAAAGTTACAAATCTATTTTGTATTTTTAGTAATGTTCAAAAATTATTGTGAATAAATCAGAATTACTGTAACTGAAGCAGCAGATTTTTCATCTAATATTCTCTACTGTATCTTACCTTGTTTTCACTTTATGATAATTTTTTAAAACTGAATATGATTCTCTCTGCTCAGAGTATGTTGTAATATTAACACTCTCTCTGGAATTTCTTTAGGTCCCTACATGTAGATTAGTTTTTAAAACCATTATTTTTATTAAAAGTATAGGACACATAGTTGTTTATATCTTTAAAAAAATATACCTTATAATTGAAATTAGAACCCCCAAAGATATTTTGCCTAAGTATATTAATTTTTCTTTAAGGAATGAGTCTAAGATTGACAAATGCTGTGGATGATGTTTTTTGTTAGAAAACAATGCATTCTTGATGTCTTATTTTCCTTAAGAGTCAATGACATATATTTTCAAAAGGTGTGAAACTGCGCAATAGTCAAGCAAGATCTTGTATCATCATGATAAATTTACACCTCTGCAATGTGGAATAGGCAGAAAGCTATTTGGTAAATTATACATTTAGCGGAGGAAAATTTAACTAATCCAACTTGGTAAGTATCTAAAATAAATGTTTTCTGATAATGTTTTTGTCTGTTTTTAGTATCAAAATGTAGTTTGTTGAAACAATTCAGACCAATTCATTTACCATACAGTCTACTTTCTTGACTGAGTGCACTTAATATTTAACTTGTTCTTGGTTCATCAGAGATACCATTACACACACTAGTTTGTTTTTCTTTAGTTAAGATAATAGTGATATCAAGGGATTTCAAAAAAAAATTCCATACTCTAAATGGCCCTAATTGGGGTGAATACAAATACATTTACTGATTATTTAAATCCAAGGCAGTAAAATAAGTTCAGAGGGAATTAGAAAATAAAAAAGACATACCGCTCTTAATAAACTTACATGGTGTTTTAAAGTATGTAAGGTTTCAACACAGACAGGAAACAATACACATAAAAAATTCAAAAATTTATAAATAAATAATAACTACAATGGAGTACATGAAAAGAGTTTAAGATGAAGTGCAGAAAGGAAGGAAAACACAAAAACATAGTTTGAGGGCATCAAAACAATACAATTGCATGGGTTGCCAGGTAAAAAAGATGTGAAGGACCTCATCAAGATATTTGGGTAGAGGCACCTGTCACTTCCCTCCTCCACCAAGCAGGACCAAAATGCAGTAGATAAGCAAATGTTAAATAGAGCATCTAAGGTTAAACACTGAAATTCAGTAGGGAAATGACAGGGAACTTCTGAGGCACAGAGAGAAAGGAAGTGAATAAGGTGCTGGTCCAGCCAGGATTGTCTGTGAACCAGGAGGAACTCCCTAACACAGGGAAAATGTAAGAGATCCCCAGTAGTCTGTTTCTAACATGGGCACCTGCAATCCCACCCACAGGAGAGACTTTTGGCATTTACAGGCTCTAATCATAGTATACAAAGCTGCCTGAAGTTCATGTGACTAAAATGATCCAGAGAGGATCACACTGGGTCCCACTAACCTGCAGCATGGCATCATTTTGAGATCCCAGTCCCCAGTAAACTACATACTGTTCTGGGGCTCAACAGCCCTAGCATTTCTACAACCCTAGAGACCTGCTGATATCCTCCATGTCCACCCCCAGGGCTGCAGCATCATGACATGAGCTGGACATGGTGTGACTGGGCCCCCAGAACTCTAGCTCATACAATGTTCTACACCAGGGGAAAAGGAGGTACATCACACCAGAGAGACTTCCCCAAGGGGAAGGGGAGCTGAAAACACGTTCCCCAGGGCCTCAAAATCATCTGTCCAAGGCCACTTCCACCGACAGTAGCCTTGCCACCACCAGACCCACATAAACTGCCTGGGAGTGTGAGGACTGGAATGGTTGATGTCCCAGTCTCCAACAAAGCCTTGCTGCAACCTCCACTGACAGCTGCAGCCTAAGCCACTGCAGAACACACAGATATCACTGACTTTGATTATAGCTGAAGAAATCATGTGAGCTCTACACTATGGTGCTCATCTAGAATCAGAGCTGAAGCATCCTGCTTAGCCAATACTATAAATACAACTTAAAAAAATTTTTTTAAAAATCTACAAAAGCCAATCCATAAAATTGAAAAATTGACTGTTACACCAGATTTGCAGATATAAACATAAGGACACAAAATACATGAAAAAGCAAGGAAACATAACACCTCTAAAGGAACATAATTCTTAAGTAACAAATCTCAAAGAAAAAGAAATTTGTAAACTGTCTGAGAAGAATGCATAAATAATAATTTTAAGGATACTCGGCAATATATAAGTAATACAAATAAATCTAAAAAAAATAAAATGAAAAGCTTCCTTGGTAGACTAAATCAAGTAGATGAAAATAATTTCTTCAAGACAGGAATTTTGAAATAACTCAGTCAGGAAAAAATAAGGAAAGAATTTTTTAAAAAATTAAGAAGTGTACATGATATAAGGGGCACCATAGAGTGAACAAATATTTGAATATTTGGAATTCCAGAAGGAAATTAATGGGAAAAGGAAAAAAAAAAACTAATGAAAAAGTAGCTAAAAACTTCCCTAGCCTTTTGAGAGATATAAACACACAGATACAGGAAGCTAGAACATCCCTAAATATATTTAATAATTTAAAATAAAAGGTTTTCTTCAAGGCACATACATTATGGTCAAACTTAAAAGTCAAAGACAAAGAAGAAATTCTAAAACCAGCAAAATAAAAGCATTAAGTCATATATAAAGGAATCTCCATCAGACGAACAGCAGACTTCTCAGCAAAAACCTTATGAACCAGAAGAAAATGAAATGATATATTTGAAGTGCTGAAACAAACAAACAAAAAAATAGAATACAATACCCAGCAAGGCTACCCTTCAGAAATGAAGGAGAAATAAAATCTTACCCAGACAAGTAAACTGCAGGAATTAATCACCACTAGACCAGCCCTGACGTGTATTTTTTTTACAAAAGTATATAACTTACTAGTGATCAGATACACAAATGAGAAAGAAGAAAACAAATACAAGCACTACCAAGAGCTTCACCAAATTATAAAAGTAAATAATAAAAGAATAAATATACAAAACAATCAGAAAACAATTAACAAAATGACAGGAGTATCTTCTCATCTAACATTAACAATGCTTAATGTAAATAATTTAAATTTCCAAATAAAAATATATGAAATGTCTGAGTGGACAAAAGAAAAAAAAGGCCCAACTATATGTGCCTAATAGAAACTGCCTATAAAGATGCATAAAGACTGAAAGTGATGGGATGGAAAAAATATTAGAAGTAAACAAAACAAAAACATGTCAGAGTAGCTATACTTAGTTAAGGTAGCTTTTAAGGCAGTAAACATAAAAAGAGGCAAAGAAGGTCATTACATAATGATAAAAAGATTGATACAGCAAAAATATATGACAATTCTAAATATATATGAATGCAACTATGTGAAGAAAAGATATCAAAGCTAAAGAGAGATAGATCCCAATATAATAATAGTTGTAGACCTCAGTACTCAACTTTTAGCTGTGGACAGATCATCACTAGACAGAAAATCAACAAACAAACATTAGACTTTATCTTCACTATAGACCAAAGAATCTAACAGATATTTACAGAACATTTCATCAAACAGCTGCAGAGAGCACATTCTTTTCATCAGCACATGAAACATTGTCTAGGATAAACCATGTATTAGGCCACAAAAAAGTCTCAACAAATTTTTAAAATTCAAAATCATATCAATTATCTTCTCAGATGAGAGAAGATATCAATAATAAGAGGAATGTTGGAAGTGATACAAATACATGAAAATTAAACAACATGCCCCAGAATAACCAGTGGGTCTATAAAGAAATTAAGAAAAAAATTAAAACATTATTGAAACAAACATAAATTAAATCACAACAAACTGAAACCTATAGGACACAGCAAAATCAGTGCTAAGAGGAAAGTTTATTGCATAAACACCTACATAAAAAAAAAAAAGTAGACAGACCTGAGTGTGGTGACTTATGCCTCTAATTCCACTACTTTGGAGGCCAAGGTAGGAGGATTTCTTGAGGCCAGGAGTTTGAGACCTCCCAAGAAAGTACAGTGAGACTTAATCTTTACAATAAACAAAATAAAACAAAAAAAATAAAACAAACAAACAAAAAATAGGCATGGTGCTCTGTGCCTGTATTTCTAGCTACTCTGGAGACTGAAGTGGGAGAACTGCTTGAGCCAGGAGTTTGAGATTATAATGACGATGAGCTATGATTGCTCCACTGAACTACAGCCTGAACATTAGTGCAAGACACTGTCACAAAAAAAAGAAAGATTTAAAATTACAGCCTAATTATTCACATTGAGGTAGTAGAAAAGCAAGAACATTCCAAACCCAAGATTAGTAGAAATAAAGAAATAATAAAGACTAGGGCAGGACTAAACAAAATGGAAAATTCAATACAAATATGAAAAGATCAAGAAAACCAAACTTGGGTTTTAAAATCATTTTAAACATTGATAAACTTCTAGATAGACTAGCCAAAAAAAAAAAAGAGAAAGAGAGAAGAACAAAATAAATAAAATTAAGCATGAAAAAGAGACAAAAGATACCACAGAAATACAAAGGAATATTAGAAACTATTGTGAACAACCGTATGCTAAGAAATCGAAAAACCTAGAAGAATACATGTACAGTTCTGGATACATTCAATCTATCAAGATTGGACTAGGAAGAAATAGAAAATTGAAACTCATGACACATCAAAAATATAATACACCAAGATCAAGTGGGATTTATCCCAGAGATGCATAGATGTTTTAGCCTATGTAAATTAATAAATGTGATACAGCACATTAGCAGAATGAAGGTCAAAAAACTATATGGTCATCTCAATAGATACAAAAAAATTATTTGATAAAATTTGACATTTATAATAAAACATCTCAACAATATAGGCATAGAATGGACATAGTTCAATGAAATAAAGGACATATATGACAAACCCACAAGTAACATAATATTGAATGGGGAAAAGCTGAAATCTTTTTCTCTAATAACTGGATTAAGACAAGGATTCATATTTTCACTACCCTATTTAACACATTGCTGGAAGTTCTAGCTGGAGCAATTATACAAGAGAAAAATATAAAAGCCATGCAAATTGGGAAGGGGAACATAATCATATCATCTTTGAAGATGACATGATTTTTTAAATTATATTTTAAGTTCTGAGATACATGTACAGAACATGCAGGTTTGTTACACAGGTATACATGTGCCATGGTGGTTTGCGGCACCTACCAACCTGACATCTAGATTTTAAGCCCTGAATGCATTACGTATTTGTCCTATTGCTCTCCCTGCCCTTGTCTCCCATCCCCCAAGAGGCCCCAGTGTGTGATGTTCTCCTCCTTGTGTCCACATGTTCTCATTGTTCAATTCTCACTTATGAGTGAGAACATGCGGTGTTTGGTTTTCTGTTCCTGTGTTAATTTGCTGAGAATGATGGTTTCCAGCTTCATCTGTATTCCTGAAAATGACACTAACTCATTCTTTTTTATGGCTGCATGGTATTCCATGGTGTATATGTGCCACATTTTCTTTACCTAGTCTATTATTGATGGGCATTTGGGTTGATTCCAAGTCTTTGCTATTGTAAATAGTGCTTCAGTAAACACCCATGTACACATGTCTTTAGAGTAGAATGATTTATCATCCTTTGGGCATATACCCAGTAATGAGATTGCTAGGTCAAATGGTATTTCTCCTTTTAGATCCTTGAGGAATTGCCACATTGTCTTCCACAATGGTTGAACTAATTTACACTCCCACCAAAAGTGTAAAGCGTTCCTATTTCTCCGCATTCTCTTCAGCATCTGTTGTTTTCTGACTTTTTAAGGATCTCCATTCTAAATGGTGTGAGATGGTATCTCATTTTAGTTTTGATTTGCATCTATACTGACCAGTGATGACAACATTTTGTTGGTGATATAAATGTCTTTGATTGTTGGTGATATAAATGTCTTCTTTTGATAAGTGTCTGTTCATATACTTCACCCACTTTTTGATGGGGTTGTTTCTTCTTTTCTTGTAAATTTGTTTAAGTTCTTTGTAGATTCTGGATATTAGCCCATTGTCAGATAGATAGATTGCAAAGCTTTTCTCCCATTCTGTAGGTTGCCTGTTCATTCTGATGAGAGTTTCTTTTGCTGTGCAGAAGAGCTCTTTAGTTTAATTAGATTCCATTTTTCAATTTTGGCTTTTGTTGCCATTGTTTTTGGTGTTTTAGTCCTAAAGTCTTTGCCCATGCCTATGTCCTGAATGGTATTGCCTAGGTTTTCTTCTAGGGTTTTCATGGTTTTAGGTTTTACATGTAAGTATTTAATCCATCTTGAGTTAATTTTTATAAGGTGTAAGGATGGGTTACAGTTTCTGTTTTCTACATGTAGCTAGCCAGTTATACCGACACCATTTATTAAATAGGGAATCCTTTCCCCATTAAATTCCAGACCAATATCCCTGATGAACATTGATGCAAAAATCCTCAAAATACTGGCAAGCCGAATCCAGCAGCACATCTAAAAGCTTATCCAACACGATCAAATCGAGTTCATCCCTGGGATGTAAGTGTGGTTCAACATATGCAAATCAGTCAACATAATACATCACATAAACAGAATAAATGACAAAAACCACAATTATCTCAATAGATGAAGAAAACACCTTTGATAAAATTCAACACTGCTTCATGCTAAAAACACTCAATAAACTAGGTATTGATGGAACATATCTCAAAACAACAAGAACTATTTATGACAAACGCATAACCAATATCATACTGAATGAGCAAAAGCTGGAAGCATTCCCTTTGAAAATTGGCACAAGACAAGTATATCCTCTCTCACCACTCCTATTCAACATAGTATTTGGAAGTTTTGGCCAGGGGAATCAAGCAAGAGAAAGAAATAAAGGATATTCAAATAGGAAGAGAAGTCAAATTCTCTGTTTGCAGATAACCTGATTATATATTTAGAAAACACCAACATCTCAGCCCAAAAACTTTTTAAGCTGATAAGCAACTTCAACAAAGTCTCAAGATGCAAAATCAATGTACAAAAATCACAAGCATTTCTACACAACAATAATAGACAGATAGCCAAATCATGGGTGAACTCCCACTCACAATTGCTACAAAGAAAATAAAATATCTGGGAATACAATTTACAAGGATGTGAAGTACCTCTTCTAGTAGAACTACAAACCACTGCTCAAGGAAATAAGAGAGGATACAAACAAATGGAAAAACATTCCATGCTTATGGACAGGAAGAATCAATACCATTAAAGTGGCCATACTGCCCAAATTAATTTATAGATTCAATGCTATCCCCGTCAAGCTACCATTTACTTTCTTCACAGAATTAGAAAACTACTTTAAATTTCATATGGAACCAAAAAAATCCCACGTTGCCAAGACAATCCTAAGCAAAATGTACAAAGCTGGAGACATCACACTACCTGACTTCAAACAATATTACAAGGCTACAGTAACCAAAACAGCGTGGTACTGGTACCAAAACAGATATATGAACCAATGGAACAGAAAAGAAACCTCAGAAATAACGTCACGCACTTACAACCATCTGATCTTTAACAAAGATGATGTGATTTAATAAATAGTAAAACTCAAATACTTCTCCAAAAACACTTCACTCCCTACTTTAAAATATATTACAAGACTAAGGTAATCAAAACAGCATGATATTAGCATAAAAATAAGCACATAGACAAATGGAACATAATAGAATAACCCAATAATAAATCCATATATTTATAGTGAACTGATTTTTGACAAAGATGCCAATAATATACATTGGGGAAATAGCACTCTCTTCAATAAACAGTGCTGGTAAAACTAGATATTTATATGAAGAAGAATGAAACTAGACTCCTACCTCTTACTATATATAAAAAAAAAAATCAACTCAAACTGAGTAGTAGATTTAAACATAAAATCCAAAACTATACAACTATTAGTAAAAGACATAGGAAAAAAGATTCAGGACATTGGGCCAGGTAAAGAATTTATGGCTAAGACTCCACAAGCACCGGTGACAAAACTGAAAATTGACAAATGGGTCTATATTAAATTGAAAAACTTCCACCCAGAAAAGGAAACAATCAACAGAGTGAAGTGACAGCCTGTAGACTAGGAGAAAATATTTGCAAATTATTTATTCAACAAGTAACAAATATGCAGAATATGCAAATAACTCAAACAACTCTACAGGGAAAGGTAAATTATCCTATTAAAAAGTTGGTAAAAAACTGAATAGACATTTTTCAAAAGAAAATATATAGGCTAAGCATAATGTCCCATGCCTATAATCTCAGCACTTTGGGAAGCTGAGGCAGGAGGATCTCTCCAACCCAGGAGTTCAAAACCAGGCTGGGCAACATAGTGAAACCTTGTCTCTACAAAATTTAAAAAAAAATTAGCCAGGTGTGGTGGTGTGCACCTGTGGTCCCAGCTACTCAGGAGGCTGAGGTAGGAAGATCACTTGAACTTTGGAGATCAAGGCTGCAGTGAACTGTGATCATGCCACTGTACTCCAGCCTGGGCAAAAGGGCAAGATTCCATCTCAAAAAAAGCTATAAAATGGCCAATAAATATATGAAAAAAAAGTGCAACATTATCAGTTATCGGGAAAATGCAGATCAAAATCACATGAGATACCATCTCATCCCAGTTAGAATGGCTATTATTAAAAAGACAGAGAATAACAAATGTTGGCTGTCATGTGGAAAAAGAAAACTCTTATACACAGTTGTTGGGAATGTAAATTAGTACAGCATTCATGGAATACAGCATGGAGTTTTCTCAAAAAAACAAAAAAAAGTAAAAGCTAAGAAAATGTGGTTTTATATACACAATGGAATACTATTCAGCCATAAAAAAAGAATGGGATCCTTTGTGGAAACAAAGATGAGCTTGAATCATTATGTTAAGTACAGTAAGTGAGGCACAGAAATATAAATGCTGCTTCTCACTCATGAAAGCTAAAATAATAATCTGAGTTCATGGAAATAGGGGGTATTAAAGGTGGGGAATTGGAGAAGAGAGGATTATGAAACAAAGTTCTTTATGGATACAAAGTTTCTGCTAGATAGAAAGAATGAATTTTAGTGTTCTGAAGCAATGTAGGGTGAATATAGTTAACTATAATTTATTGTGTATTTTCAAAAAACTGGAAGAGAGGATTTAGAACATTTGTGACACAAAGAAATGATAAATATTTCAGGTGATGTATATACTAGTTACCCAGACTTGATCATTATACATTGTATAACTGTATACAAAGTTTCTCACTGTATCTGATATTTATATACAATTATTATGTGTCAACCAAAATAAAAGGGAAGAAAGAATGTGGAGAGAGGTAGATCAGAAGAAAAAGAAAAATCCATAGAATCTGCTTAAATTAAGGCATCAGGACATGAGGAGTACATGTAAATAGAAGAAGCTGTAATGAATTGATAAACAGAACTTTATCAATGTAAGGCCGTGGAAACCAAGGAAGACTATTTCAAAGAGGAGCTAAAAGCCAATAATGTTAAATGGTACAGAGACTTCAAGGTAAATAGAATCTGGAAAGGGCACTTTAGTGATTAGAAAGAGTTTAATAATTTTCAACTTTTACTGAGGTGATTGAAGTGGCATGAAAAACACCAAGTAACTTTATTACTTAGGAATGAGGAAGTGGAGTTGCAAGAGACGTTGATAAATTTTATGTCTGAATTTAATACTGTCAATCACTTTGGCAGGCTATAATTTAAGATAAGAACAGTAACATTAAGGTACTAGTAAGTTTACTGTTATAATTAGATGGGAAATTGATGAAAATGAGAGAAAAAAAGGGTTAAAAACCTTCAGTTTTTGCATTTTAAAAAAAGGGACAGTTGATAAATACTAATACTTTACTTTGCTAGTGAATGACATTCCTATCACTATGGCATTTTAAAACAATAGGCCCTTTTGCAAAAATCTTTGTTTAAAATGTCAAGGGCCTTTTGAACTCTTGAAAATTTTTGGAAGTTCTAAGATTTAGGAATATATGGTAGCCTTAACAGACTAATAATATTTTTTTATTTTGATATTCTTGCTGTTTATAGATATATGTATAGATTTTTTAAAAATTTTTGAAGAGTATATTTAAATAGGTTTATAATTATGAGAGGGAGAGTTTGAAGACCTCAGTGTAAAGAAGTAAGTACATGAAATGTCTGAAAGGACAAGAAAGCATAGAATAAAAGGATTCATTTTGGAAATTTACAAGAAAGTGGCACAGCATTCTTCCACCCAGAAAAAATAAAACTTCTTTCCAATACTCACCTAGATTATTTTTTTCATGTTGCTTCTTCTCTCTGCCACCTCTTACAACCACTTTTAAAATAATTCATTACTCTAATTGAGACAGCCAAGTGGGAGATGGTCCCTGGGAAAACTCTAATGGGCCTGTGCACTGGAAAGAGTTCACACTGGGGTGGAGCTTCAGTTCACCCCCTTTGCATTGCATCTGGAAGGAGCCTGGCCCCTACTCTTCCTGTGTGGAACCTGGAATTCAAGCTGCAGGAGGAAAGTGCTATACCAAGGACTCTGGCATTGCGGAGGAACCTCATTTCCCCCTTACCCCCTTTTACCTCCTTTTTACCCAATAAAACCCTGCTTTACTCACCCTTCAAACTGTCTGTAAGCCTGAATTTTCGTGGCCCTGAGACAGGCAAGGACCCTGTTTTTAGCTGAACTAAGAAAGAATCTTACAAAAAATTATGTATCACACCACATTTCCTACTACTCAGCACAGATATCCTTATCCTTTATTTCTTATAGAACTATATGGCAAAACCACAATTACTTTTGCACTAACCCAAGTAAGTTTTCCTGCCTATCTTTTGCGCTATTGCTGCATAATGAAACACCCCCAAAATACAGACAGTGGCAGGCAGCAATATTCAATTAGTTTCATACACACATGTCCATAGGTCAGCTATAGCTATTCTAAAGACTCATTAGAAAGGCTGCTTATGTATGGATCAACTGGGGCTGCTTGTCCTGTATGTCGCATTCAAGAATCTAAGCTGGAGATGCAGAAGTTACCTGAGCCATGGTTTTCTCATCATAGAGATCAGAATCTATAAGGACAGCCTGCAGAAATGTGATAGCTCTTAAGGCACACACTTGGATTTTGCATTCTATTATTTCCATTGCCAGTTCAATTGACCAAAGTAGGTGTTAGGGCCAAATCCATAATCAATGAGCTTAAAAGTATACTTCACTCATAGTGGGAGGTAGAGAGTGAATATTGCTGAATAATCATCTAACAATCGAAGTCTACTCTTTTTTTCACAGATATTTCATATATCTTCCTGCATACAAAATGCTGGTAGTCCTATTCCAAGTCCATTAATGATTCATCTGTTACAGCAGCATCAGAGTTTAAGACCAAAATATCATCTGCATGTTATACAGGTGCAGATCCTCTTGAATGTAGGTTTATGAACTATAAAAAGACAAATAATCTTCTCTCCATATTCCCAATGTACAATAGAGAAAACAGTAAACATTTTCATTTCACAAGAAGGATAGGAGGCAGAAGAAATTAATAGTCCACAAGTATTCTGATTTCCTACTGGTCAAATGTTGCCAGGGGCCTTTACCCTAAGGGTAGATGATGTTCCTCAATTAGAATACAGATTTGCTCTCTGGAATTGACTGGCCATTTCATCAATCTCTATCACTCTTGCTACTCGGAGGACCTCTGGGAGGTCCTTCTTTATCTATAATCCTCCTTACCTGCTTTTGTAGCAATATTTCCCAGTGACTAAGCAGCTTCCTCAGACTGTTTTCTAACTGTAGAAAGTTGGTGGCTCTGATGTGTTTTAACATTTAAGTACACTATCTAGTTTGTTTCAGGACAACAATGATATTGCTAATACAACTTTCTTTAAAACTATAGATTGATTTCCTATGTGTTCGATGCTAGTGAACTTCAACTGCTAAAAGCCAGAACTGCAAGTTTTCTTTTTTTCTTTATGTTTATATTTTTAGGCTTGCTCTTCTTTCTCTTGAGTCATAATTATGGTTCTTTTTACATTTCAGACATCTCTAGGACCACATCCTGTGTTTTCCAGTAGCTCTTTGATCCAGCTTAAATAATGTACTAGAGACTACTTTAATTAATTCAGATATCTTAACAAATGGTGTTACATTCTTATCTAGTGCTCTGGACTTGTGACTTTTTCCTCAAGTTATGTTGTGATGCTTATGCTTTTATTTTAACCCTGCAATTTCTGTTTCTTTTTCTATATTCCCTCTGATCTTTGATTTCAAACTCTAAATCTTTTTTAGACTCGTTTTCCTCCCTACAGAACCTTACCAAATGCAGCTAGTAGCATTTATCTCACATTTTCAAAACACTTTTTATTTTACTATTTTTTTTGGAGACAGGGTCTCACCCTGTTGCTCAGGCTAAAGCGTAGTGTTGTGATAATTCCCTGCAGCCTTGACCTCCTAGGCTCAGGTGATCTTTCTGCCTCCACTCCTGAGTAGCTGAGACTACAGGTGTGCACCACCATGCCCAGCTGATTTTTTGTATATTTGTAGAAACAGGATTTTGCTGTGTTGCACAGTCTGATCTCGAACTTGTGGGCTCAAGCCATCAGCCAGCTTTGGTCTCCCAAAATGCTGGGATTACAGACAGAAGCCCCCATACATGGCCTTGAAATTATTTTTAAAGCTTCCTTGCCAAAAGTACAAGTTCATCCTGTATTTGTTTTGTCTTCCATGTTAGACACAGGCAAATGTTTTATCAAACATTTTGCTATCACATAACACAGCTCCCTATTTACCCAGCCTTCATTAAGAGTTTAAGAGTTTTCTTGTAATCCAGTAGCCCATCTTAATGCTGGTATGACTCACTCTAGGTGTTTGTTAATGCAGCACTCCCATTCTAGCTACAAATTAATACATTAATCAGTTATTGGTACAAAACACAGAACTTTCAAATTAAGCATTATAGCACAGTAACTTTATTTGCAGTGAGAATTGTCATTTATTCTTAGTAACTATTTCACAGGAGCTCAAATTTCTGGGGTGATTTTGTTTCATCTATCTTTTTTTTGGTGGGGGTATGGGACAGGCTAAAGGCACAAAACCTCTGTCTTTATGGCAGAGATCAAAAGCTGCTGGAAAGTTGAGAACACCTGAAGACACCTCTTCAGGTTTACATTTGGAGTTTGCCTTTTGCCCCTATCGACCAAAGGATCTCATATGGCAAAGGCCAACATCAATGAGGTATGAAAATATACCTTACCTACAGTGGGGCAGGAAATATACTGACTACTTGCTGAACCATATGTAAACATTCACACTGCCTAACTTATTTTCATCTTCACAGATTCTCACCCATTTCCTTCTTTCAACTATTATAGTGAGATGAGTATCTTCTATAATTATTCTGATTCTGTCTTTCCATGGATACCATGTTTGTCATGCCACCTTTGTTATAGTTTTAATACCTTCTATACCAGCAATTTCAGATTTAACCTTTATTCTCAACTCACTTGTATATTATTAAAAAGTTCTCTCTTGACATTCTATCCCCTATATTCCCTGTAATTGGTTTTGACACTTAAAACCTAAACCTATTCCCCTACCCCTACTCTCAACTATTCACTTCCATCCCCCACTAAATATAAGCACACAAATGAAGATACATGTATATATGTACGGTACTCTAAGTTCCTTTAATTTAGGGGTCATAGATTATTTCTTATAAGTCCAAAGCCATGTATATTACATATCATACAATAGTGAAAAATGCTAAATGAATGAATTAGAATTGAATATGACAAAGTATTTTGAGTTGAATAAGTGAAATATAAAGTGAAGCAAACTTAAGTCAAAATATTCTTTGAGTTTTCCTAGTTCTTTGTATATATTTTTTCTATCCACTCTCACAGTTAGATTGCTTTTATTTCTTGTTAATGTCTTTACCATTTAGTAATCTCACTCATGTTTGACTTACTTACTTTAATCAGCTGTGGGCTAAAGTGCTTGATTACCAAGCCTATTAAGCACACTTGAGTGATACGACACAGGGACTAAGAGCTCTTATGAGCAAAGGTTGTACATGTGGCATGAGCAGAAATACTTGAATTCTGTGTCACCTGATTGTCTGTAATTTCTGTGAAGGTGAGGTCACGACTGCCTTTCTCATCATTATCAACAGCACTTATCAAATAGTAAATCCTGAATGAGTGAGTGAATGCATGACTGTTCCTGGCTGATATCCTGCTTCCAGACAATACAGATTACCGAAAGAGCATCCTCAGCATCTATGTGGGATTATTGTGTATACTTTTCATTCAAGCATGAACTATGCTCCTGATAATGAAACATTAGGTACTTTTTCAAATTATATCCACTGTAAAATTTTAAAAAAGGAAATGATTAATGAAGTTAAACGAAACTGAAAATTTGTTTTAATCCTTTTTCTAAAAAAAGGTTTTGAACAGATGTTTCTTAACTAGTTTTAATTGAACTGAAATATAATTCTCTACGGTATGTGTTATATTAGCAATGTCAGCTGTCATTAAAATAATAAAGTGGGCATAAACTTTATTAGCATGTTGAAGTAAAAATGAGAAACCTATAAGAAAAAAGTATTACAATATTTGCTTTTAAAAAATTATATCTTACACAGAGGTATATAAAGGAATACTTTTGTCCATTTACCAGAAAAATTAATTATAACCTCCTCTGCAGTAAACACTTTTTGGGTCCATTATTGGTTTACAATAAAATGTAGAAAAGCAATGAATGTCAGGATACTCCTCCTTGAGGTAAACGGTATTTTTCCCCATTCAATTTCTGTGTACAAAACTGCTGATATCTTTCAGTAGGTGTTCATTTATTAGAAAAAGTCAGAATTGGAAACTGGAAGTTGATTGAAAAATCTTAAGAAAAATGGCAGCAAGATATCTTTCTAAATCACATCATTTGATGAAAGTCATTTCACATAAAAAAGCATTGAGGAGCCGCTATTATGAAACAAATCACATTCCTAAAACTCTTTCCCAAAATTTCTTTCAAAGCTTTCACCTCCATATACACATACTGAATATATAATATGGGGACTATTTCAGGATTTAAACATAGACAGTTCAGTGCAAAGTAGAGTTGGTGACATTTCCAACATGTCATTAATGGATAATTAATTTGTGTCAGAGGGTAGAATTTAGTCTTACAAAGAGACTTTTTTGAGACAATCAGGAGATGATTGGAAAAATAAAGCAGGTAAAAATATCCATGACAGTCAATGAAAAATTTCCCCAAGATTTAAAAGTAGAGCTATTCCAAAGTATTTATTAAAATTTTTAAAAATCATATATGTATATTTTTACCTAATTAGAAAGAGGTATATGTATTACTATGGGGAAAATTCATTAATCTCAACATATATTCTTAAGTACCCTAAAATCTCAACTATAAAATTTGGGAATCAAATGAGCTTTCAAAGAGGATAATTTGAAAATCCTAATAGATAGACACAATTGCCTACCTGGTAATGAAAATATAACTGAAAACACAAAATACCTGGAAGAGCACTATCTTTTATAGAGGGCCTAACATATATTAGGTATATCAGTGATTTTCTATTAAGGATTTGATTTAGCACTCGGTTGAGAAAACCGAGGCTCAGAATTTTACATAAGTACGTTCATATACATAAATAGCAGACTGGGTTGAAACCAAAGAACTCTGTGACTCCAAGAGTTTTCAGTGACAATGTCTTCCTGATAACATATTTTATCCTGCAGAAATCTTATAGCAATAACAGCATTAAGAAATGGTGACCATCAAATGACTTTAATTTCCTCTGTATACTAGTGGGTTGAACAACTAATTAGAGATGTATTACAGACATCAGGGTCTAAGTACTTGGAGAGAGAACTAGAATGCAGTTAGACATAAACCGTAAATATATAAATAGAGGTTTGGAAATAAATATATAAATAAAAAATAAATATGTAGAGATTTGGAAATGTGCATATATATATTTCAACTACTATGTGCATACATATATATATTTCTATATATATATGTATGCATATAGTAGTTGAAGTCATGACTTTCAAATATAAAGCCCCCAAAGGTCAGATAGATGGCTTGGACTGAGACATAACGAAGAACAATGCAGAAGAAATATTGTTTAGAATTAGAAACCTCAAAAGTTTAGCACTCAGAAATTTAAAAAAATAAAACAAGTGAAGAAGGAAATGTCAGATTTAGACAATTTCAACCAAACTACTCCAAATTACTCAGTTACTCCACAGAGAAGAATTGCTTACTGAACCACTTTATATTTTATTTTCTTCTTGAATTTTTAGGGTGGCAGTTTGTAAATTTTGCCCCCAAGTCCTAGTGAGTATGAGTTTATACCGAGGAAATACCAGAGTAAATAGTGTTTTTCCCTTTCCCCCAGATTGAGGGCAGAGATAGACAATTATCTCGCTATTCCTCCTGGTAAAGAATTCTGCATAGTGAGGAGATAGGTCTCTGGAGATTCAACTTTACATGGTGGTCTTCAGTTCCACCACCCACATATTAACAGTATGAGTAGGTAGCCAAGTCTTTTTTTTTAATTTAATTAAATTTAAATTTAATTTAAATTTATTTTGAGATGGAATCATGTTCTGTCACCCAGGCTGGAATGCAGTGGTGCAATCTCGACTCACTGCAACTTTTGCCTCCTGGATTCAAGTGAATCTTGTGCCTCAGCCTCCCGAGTAGCTGGTATTACAGGCATGCGCCACCACGGCTGGCTACTTTTTGTATTTTTAGTAGAGATGGGGTTTCACCATGTTGGCCAGGTTGGTCTTGAACTCCTGACCTCTGGTGATCTACCTGCCTTGGCCTCCCTACGTGCTGGGATTACAGGCATGAGCCACCACACCTGGCTTATTAGCCAAGTCTTTAGTGGCATGAATAGATAGCCAAGATCTAGAACTTTGGGGCCTGAGTAAGAGGCTCCAGTATTGATAACACTGTGTTTTTGTGCATTCTTGCCACTTCAGGTCTCTAAAAACAAAATACTCTTATATTCTCACTTTCTCAGATGTGCTATATGTATAATTTGTCACTACATCATGGGAACTCACAACAAATCTTTATTTCTTCACTTAAAATATGACTCATAATAAAGAGAAGAAGAACATTGAAACTGACTTAGAACTGGCACAGATATTAGAATTAACAGGTATAAACATGAGAACTGCTATTATTACTGATTATGTATGTCCAAATAGTTAAATAGATACATTAAAGGTACAAAAAATGGACACAAATCTAAATTTTAGAGATGAAAGATACAGCATTTGAGATGAAAAATACATTAAATGCGGTAAGAAAGATTAATATATTTGAAACTACAGCTAAAGAAAATATCAGCAATAAAACAACAACAAAAAATGAAAAACAAATAAAAACTTCAGTGAGCTGGGACATACTCAAGTGTTTTAAAATATGGATAATTGGAGTTGCCAAAAGGGTTGGGATAAGATTTTTAAAAATTGAAAAAATAATGACTAAAAAAAAGTCCAAACTTGATGAAAATTATAAACTTATAAATCTAAAAAGCTAAGATATTCTCAACTATAAGAAATACAAAGAAAATTACATAGTGTATCATGGCTGAGTTGCTCAAAACTAATAATAAATAGAAAAAAGCAGAGAAAAAAATTCATGTGTCTTATGGAAAGATAGATAAAAATAAAAGCAGGTTTTTCTTTTGTAAATAAAGCAAGTGACAAAACAGTGGAAGAATGTTTTTGAAGTACTATTAAGAAAAGAAACTGACAACCTAAAATTGTATACTAGCCAAAGTGTTTTTTGAAAACTAAGGCAATTGGAACTAGTTAGAACTGATGTTTGCACAACATTATGAATATACTAAATTCAATTCAATAATACAATTTAAAATGACTAATTTTATCTTATGTGGATTTAATCTCAGTAAAAAACTAAGACAAAATAAAAACTTGTTTTCATATATGAAAGAGATAAAAATATTTAGCACTACAGGGCCAAGGACAATACAACCAAATCAAATCATGTATCTAATTAAAAAAAAAATGAAGAATACCAGAAGAGGTAATTAAATGCATAAATATATGCTTATTTTCTTACTGTTTACATCTATTAAAATAAAAAATGACTGAAAAATAAGTGCATTGTTGGATATATATTTTACAACAACAGTAGCCTAAAGGTCTTGAGAAATTAAAGAATACTATTACCAGGTTCTTGTATAATATGTAAAATGTAAATTGAAGGTAAACTGTAAGTTAAAGTTGTATATTATAAACTCTAATGCAACCACTAAAGCAACAAAATTATTACAGCTCATTAGCCAATAAATAAAATGATATAATAGCAAAAAAAAATCCAAAAGATGTCAGAAGAAATAAGGGAAACAAAGAAAAGATGGGACAAATATGGAAAAAGTACCATGATAATTTATCCAAATTCAATCGTATCAAAAATTGTATTAGAGGAGGGCAGAGAAAGATGGTGGAATAGAGAGCTCCAGCTATTGTCACCTCTGCAAGGAAACCAGTTTAACAACTAGCTATACAGAAAAAAACACCTTCATAAGAACTAAAAATAAGGTAAGTACTCATAGTACCTGGTTTTAACTCCATATTGTTGAAAGAGGCACTGAAGAGATGATAGTAAAAGCAATTTTGAATCACTGACACCACTGTTTTCCACCATCCAGTAGTGACGGCATGATGAGGAGAACATCCCTGGGAGCTGAGGGAGGGATACCACAGCAATTATGAGGCATTGAACTCAGTGCTGTCTGGTTAGAGCAGAAAGAAAAACTGGACCAAGGTCAGCTAATGCTTAACCATGGAGAGAGCATTTAAACCAGCCCTAGCCAGAGGGGAGTTGCTGATCCCAGTGGTCAGAACTTAATTTCCCACACACCATGCCACCAAAAGCCAAAGTGCTCTGTGTCTCCCAGTAAACTTGAAAAGTAGTCCAGGCCATAAGGACTATAACTTTTAGGTGAGTCATGGTGCTGAACTAGGCTGAGAGATGGTGGACTGGGGGTGGCATGTGACATAATGAGACAACATCTGGTATGGCTAAGGGAGTGCTGGCATTACTTCTCTCCTAACCTCAGGCTGAACAGCTTGCAGCTGCAAAAAAAGACCACTTCCTTCTGCCTGAGGAGTGGAAAGGGAAGAGTGGGGAGGAATTTGTCTTTCTTGTTGGTTACCAGCTCATCCACAGCAGGATAGGGCAGTGGTCAGAGTCATGAGCTCCTTGTACCAGGCGCTAGTTATCAGATGACATTTTTAGATACACCCATGGCCAGAAAGGAACTCATAGTCTTGAAGGAAAGGACCCAGACCTAGTCATGGCAGCATTCATCATCTGCAAACTGAAGAGATTTGGGGCCCTGAATACCAGCAGTGATAGCTAGGTACTATGTTGAGAGCAGTGCCAGCATAGTCATAGTGGGATAGAACACTAAGCATGCTCTTTGGGTCCCCCATTCCAGGAACTGATTCTTGGATGGCATTTCTAAACCTAATCTGGGCCAGAGGGGAGCCCATTACCTTGAAGGATGTGTCTCAGGCTAGGCAGCATTCACTACAAGCTGACATAGGAGACATTGGGCCTGAGGGGAACACTGACAATATTTTGGCAGTACTCCTTATGGTCTGGGATGGCCATCATTATGGGTGAGGCTCCTCTGCCTTTGGAAGGAGGAGGGAAGATTGGAGAGAACTGTGTCTTGTGATCTGATTTTCATCTCAGCTGCAGTACAGTGGAACACCAGGTAGACTTCTAAGGTTTTTGACCCTAGTCTCTGGCTTCTGGATGGCGCCTCTCTTCATACTGAGGGCCTGAGGAATCTCACTACTCTGAAAGGGAGCACAGGCCTGAATGGCTTTGCCACCTGCTGATTGTAGAACTCCAGAGCCTTCCACAAACATAGGCAGTAGCTAGGGAATGATTACTGCAGGCCTTGGGTGAGACCCCGTGCTATGATGGCTTCAGGTCTAACCCAGCACAGTCATACTGGTGGTGGCCACAGGAGTGCTTATGTCACTTCAACCCCTGCTTTAGGTGGCTCAGAACAGAGTGAGACTATGTTTGTCTGGGAGATGGCTTCAGGTCTAACCCAGCACAGTCATACTGGTGGTGGCCACAGGAGTGCTTATGTCACTTCAACCCCTGCTTTAGGTGGCTCAGAACAGAGTGAGACTATGTTTGTCTGGGAGAAACTAAGCAAGAGATTAAGTCTCTTTCTGCTAATCTGGATAATTCTCTCAGACCTTGTCCAAGACCAACAGTTGATACCTCTACAAGTCTAAAAGAACCACGGCATTACTGGGCTTTGGTTGTTCCCTAAAGTAGATACGGCTTAGATCACAGCACCAAGTCCTTTCAAATATCTGGATAGTCTTCCCATAAAGAATGGGTACAAATAAGCTCAGAAAGTGACAACTAAAATAAGTATCTAGCTCTTCAACCCCAAACACCAAAGAACATCTACTAGCATCAACAGCATCTAGGAAAATATCACTTCATCAAAAGAAGTAAATAAAGCACCAGGAACAAAGCCTCAAGAAGCAGAGATATGTGACCTTTCAGATAGAGAATTTGAAATAGCTGTATTGAAACTCAAAAGAAATTCAAGAGAACACAGAGAAGAAATTCTGAATTTCATCAGATAAATTTGTCAAAGAGATTATAAAAGAATCAAGCAGAAATTCTGGAGTTGAGAAATGCAAGGCATACTGAAAATGCATCTGAGTTTTTCAATTCCAGAACTGATTAAGCAAAATAAATAATTAGTAAGCTTAAAGACATAACTTGACTTTCCAGGACTTGACTCTTAGGTAGCATTTCTGGACCTATCCTGGGCTAGAAGGGAGCCTACTGCCCTGAGGAGTGACTCCAAGGCCACTCATCATTCACCAGAAGCTAACTTTAGGGACCTTGGGCTTTAAGGAACATCGACAATAGTATGGCAGTGCTCCTTGAGGTCTGGGGTGGCAGTGGCTATGAGTGAGGCTCCTATGATTTTTGAAAGGGGAAGGAATATTAGGTAGATCTTGGTTTTTCTGTTTGAAAATACCCAGCAAAAAAGAATAAAAAGCAGTCAAGCATGACTACAGGACCTAGAAAATAGCCTCGAAAGGGCAAATCTAAGAGTTATTGGCCTTAAACAGGAGATAGAGAAAGAGGCAGGGATAGAAAGTTTATTCAAAGGGATAATAGCAGAGAACTTCTCATTCCTAAATAAAGAGATCAATATCCAAGTACAAGGTTACACAACACCAACAAGACTACCTCAGGGCATTTAATAATTAGTCTTCCAAAGGTCAAGGATAGAGAAAGGTTCCTAAAAGTAGCAGGAAAAAAGAAACAAGTAACATACAATGGAGCTCCAAAATGTCTGGCAGCAGACTTTAAGTGGAAACTTTACAGGTTAGGAAAGAATGGCATGACATATTTAAAAGTGCTGAAGGAAAAAAAAAAGAACTTTACCCTTGAATAGTATATCCGGTGAGAATACCCTTCAAATATGAAGAAGGAATAAAGAATTTTCCATACAAACAAAAGCTGAAGGATTTCATCAATACCAGACCAGTCCTACAAGATATGCTAAAGAGGGTACTTAGGAAGAAAAGGACATTAAAGAGCAATAAGTAATTACCTGAATGTACAAAATAGTACCTTCACTGGTAATAGTAAATACACAAAAAAACACTGAATATGATAATACTGTATCTCTGATGTGTAAACTACTCTGTTCTTAAGTAGAAAGACTAAAAAATGAAACAAGAATATTAATTAAAACAACTTTTCAAGACACAGTAAGTGCAGTAAGATATAAATAGAAGCCACGAAAAGTTTAAAAGTGGGGAAAAAAGTTAAGGCATAAAGCATTTTTAGTTTTCTTTTGACTTGATTTTTAGTTTGTTTATGCAAACAGTGTCAAGTTGATATCAGGTTTTAATAATGGCTTGTAAGATAATATTTGCAAGCCTCACAGCAAACTCAAACCAAAAAACGTACAATGGACACACAGAAAATAAAAAGCAGAAACTAAATTATATTAACTGAGAAAAATCACCTTCACTAAAGGAAGACAAAAGGAAAGAAATGATGAAGAGAAGAATACAAAAAACAAACAAACAAAAAGACAGGCAACAAATAAACTGGCAAAAGTAAGTCCTCACTTATCAATAATAACACTGAATGTAAATGAACTAAACTCTCCAATCAAAAGAGGCAGACTGGATGAATGAATGAAAAAAACAGATCTGTTAGCTATTTGCCTGCAAGAAATACTTCATTCATAAAAATATACTTAGATTGAAAATAAAGGGATTGAGAAAGTTATTCCATGCCAATGGAAATCAAATACGAGCAAGAGTAACTATACCTATATCAGACAAAATCGATTTCAAGACAAAAGGTATAAGAAGAGACAAAGAAGGTCACTATATAATTATAAAGGGGTCATTTCAGCAAGAGAATATAACAATTGTAAACAGACATGCACTCAACAATGGAGCACCCAGATATATAAAGCAAATATTATTAGAGCTAAAGAGAGAGACAGGTCCCAATACAATTATAGCTGGAAACATCACCACTCCACTTTCAACACTGGGCAGCTCTTCCAGAGATAAAACCAACAAAGAAATCTCAGATTTAATTTTCATTATAGACCAAATGAATCTAAAAATATTTAAACAACATTTCATCCAATGGCTGCAGAATACATTCTTTTCCCCAGTACATGGATCATTCTTAAGGCTAGACCATATGCTAGGTCACAAAACAAATCTTAACACCTTCAAAAACATTGGAATAATATTAAGCATCTACTCTGATTACAATATAATAAAACTAGAAATTAATAAGAGGAATTTTGGAAATTATACAAATACATGGAAATTTAAAAATATACTTCTCAGTGACAAATGAGTCAATGAAGAAATTAAGAAGAAAATTGAAAAATTTATTGAAACAAATGATAATGGAAACACAACATACCAAACTTATGGGATACAGCAAAGCAATACTAAGCAAGAAGTTCATAGCTATAAATGCCTGTATCAAAAAAGAGAAAAAGTTTAAAATAAACAATTTAATGATACATCTTAAAGAACTAGAAACACAAGAGCAAACCAAACCCAGAATTAGTAGAAGAAAATAATAAGGATAAGAGAAGAAATAAATGACATTGAAAAGAAAACATTCAAAATATTAATGAAACAAAAAGTCGGTTTTTGAAAAGGTAAACAAGATTGACAAAGACTAAGAAAAAAAAGGGAAGATACAAATAAATAAAATCAGAAATAAAAAAGGAGACATTACAACTGATACTGCAGAAATTCAAAGGATCATTAGTGGCTACTATGAGCAACTATATGTCAAAAAAATTGAAAAGTTGAGAAGAAATGGACAAATTCCTGAATATATACAACCTACCAGGATTGGACCAGGAAGAAATCTAAAACCTGTCAGACCAATAACAAGTAACAAAATTGAAGCCATAATAAAATGTCTTTCAGTAAAGACAAGCTTGTACCCTGATGGCTTGGCTGCTGAATTCTAGCAAACATTTAAACAACTAATACCATTCAAAGTCAAACTATTCTAAACATAAAGGAGGATGGACTATTTCCAGACTCATTCTATAAGGCTAGTATTACCCTGCTACCAAATCCAAAGACATATCAAAAAAAGAAAACTACAGGCTGATATATCTGATGAATATTGATGCAAAAAATCATCAACAAAATAGTAGAAAATGAAATTCAACAATATATTAGAAAGAGAATTCATCATTACCAAGTGGGATTAATTCCTGGGATACAAGGATGTTTCAACATATCCAAATCATCTAATCCACAGAATGAAGTATAGAAACCATCTGATCTTTTCAATTGATGCTGAAGAAGCATTTGACAAAATTCAACATCCTCAAAACACTGGGGATAGAAGGAACATACCTCAACATAATAAAAGCCATATACAACAGACACATAGCTAGTATCATACTTCACTGGAAAAAACTGAAAGCCTTTCCTCTAAGATCTAGAAAATGACAAGGATATCCACTGTCACCACCGTTATTTAGCATTTTCCTGGAAGTCCTAGCTAGAGCAATCAGAGAAAAAAAAGATATAAAGGGCATCCAAATAGGAATGGAAAAAATCAAATGATCTTTGTTTGTGGATTATATGATCTTATATTTGAATAAACCTAAATATTCCATAAGAAAACTATTAGAACTGACAAGCAAATTCAGTAAAGTTACAAAATACAAAATCAACACACAAAAAGGAGTAGCATTTCTATATGCCAATAGTGAACAATGTGAAAAAGAAATAAATAATTCCATTTACAATAGCAACACATAAAATTAAACACCTAGGAATTAACCAAAGCAGTGAAAGATTTTTATAATTAAAACTATAAAACACAGATGAAAGAAATTGAAGAGGACACCTAAAATGGAAAAACATTTCATATTCATGGATTCAAAAAATCAATAATGTTAAAATGTCCACACTACCCAAAGGAATCTACAGATTCAATGCAATCACTATCAAAATATCAATGACATTCCTCATAAAAATAGAAAAATCAATTCCACAATTTATATGGAATCACAAAAGATCCAGAATAGCCAAAGTTATCCTCAACAAAAAGAACTAAACTGGTGAAATCTTATCACCTGACTTCAAATTGTACTACAGAGGTATAATAACCAAAACAGCATGGTACTGGCATAAAAACAGACAGATATACCAAAGAAACATAATAGAAAACCCAGAAGCAAATCCTCACATCTACAGATAACTCATTTTTGTCAAAGGTACCAAAAATATACACTGGGGAAAGGACAGTGTCTTCAATAAATAGTGCCAGGAAAACTGGATAACCATATGTAGAATAATGAAACTAGAACCCTATCTCTTAGTATACAAAAATTTATGTCAAAATGGATTAAATAGTTAAATCTAAGACCTAAAATTATAAAACTACTGAAAGAAAACATTGGGGAAAATCTTCACGACATAAATCTTAGCAAAAAATGTTGAGCAATACCCCGCAAGCACAGACAACCAAAGCAAAAATGGACAAATAAGATTGCATCAAGTTACAAAGCTTCTGCACGGGGAAGGATACAATTAACAAAATTAAGAGACAACACACAGAATGGGAGAAAGTATTTGCAAACTACCCATCAGACAAAGGGTTAATAACCAAAATATATAAGGAGCTCAATCAATTCTACAGGAAAAAATCTAATAATTCAGTTAAACAATGGGCAAAAGATCTAAATAGACATTTCTCAAAAGAAGAAATACAAACAGCAAACAGGCATATGAAAACTCATTGATTATGAGAGAAATGCAACTCAAAACTACAATGATGTATTATCTTACCCCAGTTATTTTTTTTCCACACCAACCCATTCTCCAACTCTTGGATATCAACTGATGCCTACAATTCAATGACACTAACTCCCTGAAGTTAGTGTAGACGTCACAGATTAAGGACTCAGTTCCACAAAGTTGCTCACCACTTCAGATAACAATCACAATTAGTTACCAACATTTCTGTCTGACTTGATTACAAATCAGGGGTTCCCATGACCCCTGCTCAGGTTAGATAATTTGCTATGACAGTTCATAGAACTCGGGAAAACATTTACTTAGATTTACAAAGAATATGATAAAGGATACAGATGAACAGTGAGATGAAGAGATACATAGGGAAAGATCTGAAAAGGTCCTAAGCCAGGAGCTTCTATCCCCATGGAGTTGGGGTATGCCACCCTCCTGTCACTTGGATCTATTCACCAACCTGGAAACTCTACAATCCTGAAGCTTTCATTGTTTTTTATGGAGGTTTCATTACACAGACATGATGGGTTAAATCGTTGTCCACTGGTGACTGAATTCAATCTCCAGCCCCCTTCCCTTCATCACAGGTTGAGGAGTGGGAATGAATGTGCTAACCCTGTAATTATGAGGTTGGTTATTTTGTCAACCAGCTCATCCTGAAACTAATAGCAGCTTTTTCAGCCACTAGTCATCTCATTAACATACAAAAAACAAGACCTTGGAAGCTCTTATGTCAGAAACTCAGGGCTAATATTAAATACTGTAACAAGAGATGCTCCCATCACTTCTGTCACTTGAGAAGTTACAAGAGTACTAGGAGCTCTGTTTCAAGAACTGGGAACAGAAATCATATATACATTTTTATTACATCACAATCCTTACATAGTATTCTGTTTGATCAGATTCCAGCTGTCTGCACTGTAATCTGTCCTCCTCAGTGCTTCAAAATTATTACTTTAAAAATATGACTAGGGGATTTCTTTGTATAAAATAGTTCCTTTTTTTACATTTCCTATAATTGGAACAGTCACATTATTGATATTGGTGGCTAAGAGCTAAGGAAAAGAAAGTACTGGGTGGTTTTGTACCAGCAATTAAATGCTCTGGCATGGAAGTGATACAACTGATTCCCACTCACAACTTTCTGTTCAAAACTGGCTTAAACAGCCCTTAAAATCTAAAAATTTATTTTTGTTCATTTTTATGTCTTCTGTATCCTAGTTTTTTCTTATGTATTTCAACAAATTTTTACTGCACACCTACTATGGTCAAAGATCAAATACTTTCATATTCACATTCTTTTTTTTATGCTTTACTCATGTTCTGAAAGAATATATTTTGCTCTTCATTTAAGACCAGACAAAAAATTATTTAAGGCATGATTTAACTTTACCTATGCAGGTGTCCCCAGATATCTATTCTGTAACCACCAGAGGCTACATTAATCTCATAGTAGGTTGTTCCTTTTTTGGTCCAGTGTTAATACCTAAATTACTCAATTTATTGATTGGTCTACTCTGTGTTGCAGACTGTTAGCACCTTAAGGGTGAGGAACTGGTATAATTCATCTTTGTAACACCAGAACTTGGCACAAATTATGTACTTAAAGTTGTGAATTGAACTAAAAGTTTGGCAACAATTCTGTAGAGTTAATGCTAGAGGGAACACTTCAAAATTAAAGTGCTAATTATAAAGCCTTTCCGCAATTAGAATTTTACTCCATAAATCACTACTCTATAAGTAATCTGTGGTAGATGCATTGGCTTGGGCAGTTCAATATCCATTCCAACCTCTTTCTAACTTGCTTTCTTAAAATGCAGAAGTGCCGAATTTCTAAAACAAAATAAAAATACAGGATTCTTTATGACTGTATTTCTAGTTTTGGTTTACATTCCTCAAATCAGATACATTTTAAAAAGACTTTAATTAAAAATCTTGATTTAAGAACAGAGAGAAGCAGGACACAAAGCATACGTTTCTGTATATTTGTGTGTGTGTGTGTGTGTGTGTGTGTGTGCATGTGTGTGTTAGTACAGGTGTTGTAGTTCTGAAGCAAGCACCTGTAGTAGTGACTTCCTGATTCAACAGGCAGTTCTCTGATTATGGCAGGAAAAGTGGCTTCCTTGAAAGACCAGTTCTGTTATTGTCTTGGAAGTTATTTTTGGGATTTCAACCTAGAGTCTATTCCTAAAGCCAATCAATTATTCAATAAGATATTAAATACATCACAATGCATTATTTTTTCCTTATACTAACTTGAGTGGGTTCTATCTTTGCTAATAAACCTTAACTGAGAGTAATTGTTACCTGAGAAAAAGCTTCAAGGAAATGGGCATCTGGTATTTAGCATCTGACCTGGTTGCATTTGAAGGCAGTTAGGATCCTGTTAATGTCAGAGTATAGAACATTGTTGTTCCATTTGTATGAAATATCAAAACAGCATTATATGATTACCTGTAGTCTCTTGGGAGAAAGTATCTATTGAAGTCAAGTGTTTGGTGAACTGCTGAGCTGCTGCAGTGTACCCCTATGACAAGAATGAAGAATGCATGAATTCTAGATTGAGTAACTGTGCTAGAGAGTTTAGGAAAGGAAACGGAAACAAGCCCAAGTTTCAAAGTCCTTCTCAAGACATAGTAAAAAGTCCAGAGAATGTGAGTATCCTAAACAATTGTGATCCCTTTTTCTGTGTAGACAAAGGCCTGATATTATTAATAGTCAGTGTGTTAGAATGGGCTAAGCTATGTTTCATTAGCAACTCCCCAAATCTAGGTAGTTGAAAACAAAAGTAGTTTAAGTTATGTAGCCATTGCTACTGAGATGAATGTTCTGTTATCATAGTCTATATTTATTAGCTTTTCTTTCCTGAATGATGAGGTTATTTCTGATCTACCTCAAAACTTAGAAAAATGTTATCTATTGTGGTTTCCCTGAAGACATGCCTATTCTTAAGACCCACCACTGTCGCCTACTGCACTGTATGCTCAATTGTGGAAAGAAATCTTAGGATGATCTGGGATAACATTTCTTTATCATAGTTAATTAACAATTTTTCTAACTTTTATCATGGAAATGAGGAAAATGTATGGCAATTAATTATGAATGTACTGGATGAAGGAGGGAGAAACACAATCTTAGTTATGGATAAATACATTTACTAGGCTGCATTATAAAGGGATCTGAGTATTATTTGTGACTGAGCCAACCAAGAATTGTTCTTTTTCCTTGATTTGTTTCTTAAACATGGACTCAAAATGGTTTATGCAAAATTGTTGAGATGCCAAATGTCCATGATATAACACAGAAAAGGGGATCCTAGTATCTCAGAGAATTAACAGTATTGACTTGGCTTACTTGTGCATGATCGATTTATATATCTGCTAGTTATGACCCCTGGAGAACTCAGAGGAGAGTCTTTTCACTAAAACACTGAGAAATTCATTGATAAGGAAAGCCATAGCACACTATTTATTTTTTGTAGCATAATAATGAGGGTTGAACTAATATGCCTTTTGATTTTAATGAGTATGATGAGTTCTCAGAATTCAGATGCTAGATGGAAATTTTTAATGGCCAGAAGCAAGGGCATCATGGTTTTCATAATAGGTAATATTAATAATAATCAGAATTTTTCACAGATGTTCACAAAATACTAGATTTAAATAGATGGGACAGACCACTAATATCTTACTCTAATCTTTATTCTTATAAAATACAATCCTTAAAAGTACTTTTTATGTTTTATGTAAAGATTACAATCTTTATAAACAGGAAATGTCCTAAAATATTCAGGAAAAGTAAAATTGCCACTCTAGAAGTCTCTGAACTCAGTGCATCTATCTCTATGAAATTCCTTATTCAAATCAGTACCTCCTGTTTCTGAACAATGAACTTGTTTTCCAGCCAAAGAAGTGGAGCAGTTGGTTCATAACAATAGAACTTACCTATCTCACTCTATCACTGGCAACTAACTGGTTACATCCCTGACAGATCTGAGTGTTGTCCTATTTAGAAAGAAACACTTCCAAAGTATGACGTTATTGAAGAGACACAACATTTCATAAATTTGGAACCAACATACAAGGCTAGACTAGTTCTACTATAGCCAAAACACGTGGACTAGGTTTGGTGCAAAAGTAATTGCGGTTTTAGGCTGTGAATTTTAAATGATTATAACTAGGCTCAAACACATTTTTATTAATCAAAATAGGAACTATCACAATCAACACATTTTTGCCAATGAGAATAAGTTTGCCTATTTCTGCAGCATAAAAGTCTGTTTCGAGATTCAATGAACTTTTAGAAAGTAAGCATTTTCTGCATCCTGCTAGTTGTGGAAGCATTTTTCCTGCAAAAAGTTATTAAGATGCTTGAAGAAATGGTAGTTGGTTGGCGAGAGGTCAGGTGAATATGGCAGATGAGACAAAACTTCATAGCCCAATTCATTCAAGGAAGTGTTGGTTATGCAACATGCAGTGGGTCATTGTCATGGAGAATAATTGGGCACTTTCTGTTGGCCAATGCTGGCTTCAGGTGTTGCAGTTTTTCGTGCATCTCATCAATTTGCTGAGCATATTTCTCAGATGAATGGTTTCACTGGGATTCAGAAAGCTGCAGTGGATCAGACCCTCAGTAGACTACCAAACAGTGACCATGAGCTTTCCTTGGTGCAAGTTTGGTTTTGGGAAGTACTTTGGAGCTTCTTCTCAGTCCAACCACCAGTTGTCATATAAAATCCGCTTTTTATAATACATCACAATCTGATCAAGAAGTGGTTCATTGTTGTTGTGCAGAATAAGAGAAGATGACCCTTCAAAATGACAATTCTTTTGATTGTCGCTCAGCTTCTGAGGCACTCACCAAGTTTTTTCACCTTTCCAATTTGCTTCAAATGCCGAATGACTATAGCATGGTTGGCAATGAGTTATTTGGCAACTTCTCATGTAGTTGTAAAAGGATCCTCTGATGATTGCTCTCAACTGTTGTTGTCAACTTCTCATGGCCAACCACTATGCTCCTCATCTTCAAGGTTCTTGTCTCCTTTGTAAAACTTCTTGAACTACCACTGCAGGGTACATTCATTAGCAGTTCCTGGGTCAATGCATAGTTGATGTTGTGAGGTGTCTCCACTGCTTTACGGCCCATTTTGAACTTGAATAAGAAAATCGTTCTAATTTGATTTTTTGTCTAACATGAATTCCATAGTCTGAAATAAATATGAAATAAACAGCAAGTAATAAATCATTAGCAAGAAAACATAAAGTGAGAAATGCATATTGAAATAAGGTATAACATAACAACATTTATTTAAGAATGTATTCCAGTATCAAACAGAAACTTTCAACAATACAAAATCCACAGTGATGTTTGTACCAACCTATTAACATTCCTTATATCACATCTGATGACTAACTCACAATATATTATATTTTCTTCTCACCTCTTTTCACAGAGATCTATTGGTTTAGAGTTCTTAGATAAATATTTCCACCAGATGATCCAATGGTGACCCATTGAACTTATCATTGATATTATCACCTGGTCATTTGGGCTGCTTATGCTGCTGGACCAACTAGTCAAAACGTGGAGGTAAGTTGTGATTATCATAAGTGTTGGGAAAAGCAGCAAAGGAGAAAGTACATACAGAGTGCCTACATAAATTGGTTATGAGTAACGTATAAACAAGGAACAACCAACCGCAGAAGGCTGCAGGAGGCCTCTGAGGAGGAAGGCCTCTCCATGCCTCATGTTCCAGTGCAGGGTGACCTAGGCTCTGTAATCGTAAACATTGTGCTCAAGCATGTAAAACCCCTTCATAGCACTATTACATAGCCAGATTGCCAGACTTGTAGGCTCTTTGTAAGGCCTGAGTTCCACCAGCTGCACATAGATAATAAGCTAAAGATAATCACATGTTTTTCTTTTGAGAAACTCCCAAACCGCCACTGTTATCAATCCTTAGAATGATACACCAGTTCTGGCTCACTGATTCAGTTCCGGTTCACTGATTCACTCCACCATCACCCTCTCCTGACCATCATTCCACCCCTGCCCTATAGATCAACATGATTGTAACCAATAAATAGTGTGGATGATCAGAGCTTGGAGCCTTCACTGCCTCCTCCAGAGTAATAAGTGATGGCTCCCTGGTCCTACTATCTCTCTTAATCTGTCTTTTACTCATTTTTATTACCACCAAACTCAGGGTACCCACAGGTGATGTAGGGCTGGCTCCCTACGATAAACAAGTGGGCTTATTTTAACACAGTAGGAGTAAGGAGAAGTATTTCATGTACTGTCACTTTCAGTGAATTTGGTTCATGGAAGACTGGAGTAAAAACACATATACAGGAGAATCAAGTGTTGGATCTTCTGGGAATAAGGTTTTGGGTCACTCCAACAGGTAAAGTATTCTGATAAGTAGAAGCTGTCACTAGGGACAAAAGAAATACAGAAAGGGTGATGGAAGAAACAAGTTTTACATCTACTACCTTATTATTGATTACTAAAATGGAGACCAAAGAAGCTACCCATATATGTGTCTACAGTGACTGTATAGTCACCAAATTTGTTTTGTTTTGCTCTCCCTTTGACCAACTACCTTAGATGAGATATTGGTTTTACATTTACCCCTAGCTAAACATAATGCCTATTATGATCAAATTTTTGATGAACTGGAGGAAAAATAAACATCACGCAGGATGTGCTTTTTCAGTAATATCTGGGTAACATTTTAATTGTATGAAGGATATATTTATTACATAGGTACCTATTTTATTATTTTTCAAAAATTTAAGAATAAAAATAGGCTATTGACTAGAAAATGTGTTATACTGTAACACAGTATTAATATATTAATATATTAATGATCCATTTTAACTACTTTCCATAAAAATTTCTATGCAGAAGAGGCAGAAAATCTAAAAAAAAAATCGAATCTTTCTTAAACCTAGAATTTCAAATATTGTCTAAATACGGCAAATCCTATAGACAAAACAAATTTGCCTTTGGAATTAGGGAGAACAAAAGGCTTGGGCCATCCATTTTGCTCATGAAGATTATAGCAGAGGTAGTGTGGAGCTTTCTTACCAAACTGGGTTGCCCACTTCTAGAACAGATTTTTGGTAATAGTTTCTGAAAGATCAGGTTAGAGCCACTTCCTGCAGCTTCTCTAAACTTCTATAAGCATTTAATGCTCTACCAAAAAGCTCTTTCTGCTACCACAAAATAGAGTGGATTCTTTTCCCTGCAACTGAACTTTGAATCATATATTAACTGAATGTTTAATACTGACTACAGTAACCTCAACCCAGCAAAAAAGATGTATAGAATTAATGATGTTGTTAATTATAAAACATTTTTAAAGAACCATTGGTATAACCTTATATTGAACTTTAAAAATTGCTGACATTGTCTTTTCTGTGACTAACAGAAAATCTACCATGAATAAAATAATGATGTTCATGGGATAAGAGCTAATGTTTTTTGAGCACTGCCTCTGTGCCAAGCAGGAAACCAGACACATCAATAGTTGAGATAGAAATAATTGACCTTTTTATATAGATAAGAAATCTAAAGGTCAAAGAGCTTAAATGGGGTTCAAAAATCACATAGGAAGTTACACAGACTGCAGCATAGGTATATTTGACTTTTAAGTTCATGGTCTTCTCTTGCATCACACATTTTTTTCTTTTTTTTCCTTTCCCTCTATATGCCATTACTGTATTTAAATATAGAAAATAGAAATTGCAAACTCTTAAAACAATTCTGACAGAGTTAGCCTTTTATTTTTAGTTTTTACAATACAAATGTCTTATCCATCTCCATTTTAAAGCCCCCAATACAACCAAATAAAAAATAATATATATACACACACAGTAAATGTATATAGCAAAATATATATTAAATGTATATATACATATTAAATATAGAAAACATTTTTAAACATCCAGACAATGTTTACAAAGCATATGGAGGTTTACTGCACTTCAGAAAGTTTATGTAAATACTTGCAATACTGAATAGAATTACAATACTTGGTGTGAAAGATTATAGACATAATCTATTTATGTATACGTCTATAGGTATATTTTCTTTGCTTTCTGGTTTTAGGGAAAATAAATTAAGTTACTTCTGCTTCAGAAGGCCTTCACAGAGATACCTTTATTCATTTGCTGGCTGATAAAGATCCATTTTTCATTGTTATAAGTTTCAGAACTTTTCTGTCCTTTCCTGGTCAGCCTCTTCTTTATTAAGCACACCTCCATGAAAGACAAAGTGACATGATCATTTTTACTGAATCTAGCTTTCATTTGCCTGCTTTTGAGTGTTTACTAAGTTTTTTCATCATTCCTGTACCTTCTATCCACCTTTTTCATCTTCTTCCAAACAGTATTCATACTACAGAAAAGATAACATGATTTCTTGATCTGAAATCCTGAAGAAATTATTATTTGTCATTTAGTTGACAATGAAATATATATATAACATCTTTTGGCAGGTCTTCACTTCATGCCAAATTGACATAGTCCTTTCATTGCCAAATAGACATAGTCCTTTCATTGCCAAATAATATTTCAAATTATTTAAGAGTAGGTATTTTCTTCGCTCACCCTGTTAGAACATATTATAGGTATTATAGGTATTAACTGACCAAGTCAATGCTACAAAAATCAATTATGTCATGAAAACATTCAAAGATTTTTTTCTGGACCTCCCTGGCATCACCACTATGCAGCACTATAAAATACTTTTAATAGCTCAGGTTTAATAAATCAGTATTACTTGTGTTCTATTGGAAGGTTTTTAACTATGCTATTTCCCACTCTGGTGATTGAGAGAAATGAAATCTGTACTCTAGTAAGAAAAAAAAATTAAAAATAATATGATAAAATAATTTTACTGGTAGTCTGATTCAAGTAAAATTTTTAAAAATTATACAGAAGAAAGTACAGAGACTGCCTCAACTCATTTTCTGCTAATCTGGGAATAGTTCTTCCCCAGGAAAACTTATCTCAGAATTTGGTCTTAAATGCTAAATGAATGATGTGTAAGTTGCATTATTCAAGATGTTACTTTAGAGGGCATGTGCTTTTATTTCTCTATCGAGCAAAATGAACATATAGCACTATATTAAAGAGAAAGCATAATTTTAGGGAAGGAAAGAACAGCAGACATCTAATTCAGACATTTATCAAAACTATGTTTGAGACCAGCTGCAGTGACTCATGCTTGTAGTCCCAGCACTTGGGAGGCCAAGGCAGGAGGATTGCTTGAGGGAAGGAGTTTGAGACCAACCTGGGAAACATAGCTAGACTCTGTCTCCAGAAAAATATTAAAAATTAGCCATGCATGGTGGCATGTGCCTGTGGTCTCAGCTCCTTGGGAGGCAAAAGTGGGATGATTGCTTGAGCCCAAGTATTAGAGGCTGGAGTGAACTATGCTTGCACCACTGTACTCCAGCCTAGATGACAAATCAAGACCCTGTCTCAAAAACAAAAAACAAAAAACAAAACCTAAGTTTGAAGTGACAACACCATGAACATTTAGTGTGATTCCAGAATTCTTTACTAGAACCTGAAGGAAAATGCAAAGGAAGCAGGAGACAGAGTTTCAGTCCTTCAGTAGTTACTTCTTGAAAAATATTTAATTCATGATCAGATACTTTATGTCATTATCTTGCTCCATTTCATAGATTTTAACAAAAATTATTTGAAATATGTTTAAATATGAAGATATTATAGACATACTTTGTTTTATTACATTTCAATTTATTACTCTTCAAACACTTTTTTTATATAAATTGAAAGTTTGTGGCAACCTTTTATTGAGCAAGTCAATCAGCATGGTTTTTCTAACAGCATGTGCTCTCTTTGTGCCTCTGTGTCACATTTTGGTAACTATTGCAACATTTCAGCTTTTTCATTATTATAATATCTGTTATGGTGCTCTCTGATGAGTGATATTTGACATTACTATTAAAATTGTTTTGGAGCACCATGAACAATGCCCATATAAAACAACAAACTTAATCCATAAATGTTGTATGTGTTCTGACTGCTCCGCTGACTGGCCATTCTCTCACTTCTGTCTCTCTCCTCAGGCCTCCCTATTCCTGAGACACAACAATGTTTAAATTAGGCCAATTGACAATCCTACAATGGTTTCTAAATCTTCAAGAGAAAAGAAGAGTCATTTGTCTTTCACTTTCTATGGAAAGCTAGCAATGATTAAGATTAGTGAGGAAGGCATGCCAAAAGCTGAGATAGGCCAGAAGCTGGGGTTTAAACAGTTAGCCAAGTTGTGAACATAAAGGGAAGTTTGTGAAGGAAATTAAGATGCTACTCTAGTAAGCACATGATTAATAAGAATGTGAAACCACCTTATTGCTGACAGAGAACGTTTGAGTGGTCTGAATAGAAAATCAACCAGCCACAGCATTCCCTGAAGCCAAAGCCTAATCCAGAAGAAAGCCCCAACTCTCTTCAACTCTATAAAGGCTGAAGGAGGTTAGGACACTGTATAAAAAAAGCTGGAAGCCAGCAGAGAGTGGTTCACGAGGTTTAAGAATCCATCTCCATAACATAGGGGTGCAAGGTGAAGCAGCAAATGTTAATTGAAGAAGCTGCAGCAAGTATTGGATGTAGAACCTGCAACGAGTTATCCAGGAGAGGCTATGAACTGTGGCTCAGTAGGCTAAGAAAGTTAACCACCTGAGTCCAGGAAGATTAAGGTTGTGGTGAACTGTGATCATGCCACTGCATTTCAACCTGGGTGACCGAGTCGTGGAACACTATGCAGCCATAAAAAAGAATGAGATAATATCCTTTGTTGGGGCATGGATGGAGCTGGAGGCCATTATCCTTAGCAAACTAATGTAGGAACAGAAAACCAAATACCACTTATAAGTGGTTGTTTGTTGTTGTCACTTATAAGTGGGAGTTAAGTGATGAGAGTACATAGACACATAGAGGGGAACAACACACAGTGGGGTCTTTCAGAGGGTGGAGAGAAGGAGAATGAGGATCAGGAAAAATAACTAATAGGTGATGAAATAATCTCCACAACAAATCCCCATGACACATGTTTACCTATGTAACAAACATACTTGTACTCCTGAACTTAAAAGTCAAAAAAATATTATACAGAAGATCTATCTAAGTAGCTAAACTAATTAAGATGTCTACACTAAACAACAGATTTTCAATGTAGATAAAATAGGTTTCTATTGGAAGAAGATTCCATCTAGGACTTTCCTTGCTAGAGAGAAGTCCATGGCTATCATCACAGCTTCAAAGGACAGACTGACTTTCTTATTAGGGACTAATGCAGCCGATGACCTAATGTTGAAGCCAATGCTTGTTTACCATTCTGAAAATCCTAAGGTTCTTAAGAATTATGTTAAATCTATTCTGTCTGTACTCTGCAAACAAAACAGCAAAGCCTGGATGACATTTTATTGACTATTTTAAGCCCACAATTGAGACCCACTGTTCAGAAAAATAGATTTTTTTCAAAATATTACTGTCTGTTGACAATGCACATGTTCACCCAAGTACTCTGCTGGAGATGAACAAGGAGATGAATGTTGCTTTTATGCCTGCTAACACAACATCCACTCTGAAGCCCAGGAATCAAGGAATATTTTGACTTTAAAGTATTATTATTTAAGAAATGCATTTATTAAATCTATAGCTGCTATCAGTAATGATTCCTCTCATGGATGTGTGCAAAGTAAATTGAAAACCTTCTGGAAAGGATTCATCATTCTATATACTATTAAAAACATTCATGATTCATGGGAGGGGTTCAAAATATCAACATTACCAAGTGTTTGGAAGAAGTTGATTCCAATTTTCATGGATGACTTTGAGGAGTTTGATGAGTGATTTTCTGTGAGATCTGGTGAAGAATTCATTGTAGGAAGTAACTGCAGTTGTGAAAATAGCAAAAGAACTAGAATTCGTTCTAGTTAGGAGCCTGAATTACTGCCATCTCATGATAAAATTTGAATGGATAAGGAGTTGTTTCTTGAGATGGAATCTATTCCTGGTGAAGATACTGTAAATAGTATTGCAATGACAACAAAGGATTTAGAATATTACATAAACTTAGTTGATAAAGCAGTGGCAGAATTTGAGAGGATTGACTTTTTGAAAAAAGTTTTCTGTAGGTAAAAAATGCTATCAGATACATCAGTCATGTGCTATGGAGAAATCTTTCATGAAAAGAAATTATTTTATTTCTCCCCTCTGTTCTAGATGAGTCATTTAATGTACCAAAATTTATTGTTGGCTCATTTTAAGAAATTGCCACAGCCACCCAACCTTCAGCAAACAGTATCCTGATTAGTTAGCAGCCGTCAACATGGAGGGAAGACCCTCCATCAGCAAAACAATTATGTCTCACTGAATTCTCAGATGATCATTAGCGTTTTTATTAATAGTATATTAATAAACTAAGGTATGTACATTTTTTAGATATAATGCTATTGCATACTTAATAGATTATAGTATAACTGTAACTTTTATATGCACTGGGAAACCAAACATTTTGTGTGACTCACTTTATCCCAATATTTACTTTATTCTGGTTGTCTTGAATTAAACCCACAATATGCCTGAAGTATGCCTGTAAAATATTTATCACTTACCATAATTCAAAGAGTGTAATATATGAACATTCTTAACATATAACATTCTTATAAGGTTATATTTTAAAATACACTCCAGGAAAGTGACCATGGTTTGTATATGTTTCCAATAATTGGAATAATGTGTGTTTTCAGATATAACAACCACTTTGAAAGAGGTGTGTCTATATTACTCCTCAATTATAAAAATATAAAAAAGGGACCTTTCTCATGTGTTACAAATGTGTAGTTTTACTAAATTAATGCAAGTATTTGCAAAGTCTTTTAGAAATTTAAAAACACATTGCTAATTTTAAAACTGATTTATTATCAGTGCAGTGGATATCTTATTATGAAAATGTATTCTGGGAAGGCAGCTGTGAAATGAAGTGAGTTGCAGGACCCAGTGACAGGAATACCAAGATAACTGCTACTGCACAGAACATCCCTTTTGCCCTTAGGATTGTTGACCAGATTGAAGGGTACCTAAATAGTTCTGTTAAGCAGAGAGTAATTAGGTTAAGAAAGCAATTAGATTGCTTAACACACCATCAGTGACATTTTTTCCTTCTCATGGCATAGAGCCTAGACAGGTGTGCATTGCAAGCGCAGAGATCTACTTCATCTTGCTGCTGCCCAAGACAGCCATTTATATCAATGAAATGGTTTGGATATTTGTCCCCTCCAAATCTCGTGTTGAAATAAATACAATCCCCAGTGTTAAGAGGTAGGGCCTGGTGTTGGCTGTTTGGATCATGGAAGTGTATCCTTCATGAATGGCTTATCGCAATCTCCTTAGCGATGAGTGATTTCGTGTGAGAGCTGGTTTTTAATAGTGTGTGGACTTCTGCTACTCTGTGCCTTACTCCTGCTCTCATCATGTGATGCACTTGCTTCACCCTCCCCTTCTGCCATGATTGTAAGCTTCCTATGGGCCTCATCAGAAACGTGCCACACCATGCTTCCTGTATACCTTGCAGAACTGTGAATCAGTTAAACCTCTTTTTTAATAAATTACCCAGTCTCAGGTATTCCTTTGTAGTAACACAAAAATGGCCTAATACAATCAATTTCCTTTGAATAAATCTTTGACTACCTACTAACCTGGAGTGGTCTGCCTTTTTCTTTGTTCTGAGCTTGCCTTATGTTTTTGGAGGGTGGTTCTCATTTCTGTTAGGGAGTTTTCCCAGTATATCTTTATTTTGAAAGCATGTAAGCCATTATATTGAAGTTAACTTCATAGTGTGACAATGATAAAATTTTAATAGTTGTATTTATTTAAGTATATGTCCCTGTGTTTCATATGTATGTATGTTCATGTGTGTGCATGTATATATATATGTACATATGCCCATACATATGTAGTGTGCACTTATATCCTATCCCATGATTACTCTTTGCTATTATACACTATTATATGACACTTTCATATTATATTTCCTTCTCATCAATATTAATATTAGAAATATTAATATAAATGTTTATATTATATTAATTTTTTTCTAAGCTTAGTAGGCTTTCAGAATAAGGACCATGCTTTCCTAGTGACTATTATGTTACCAATACTTAGATCAGGTACAAGTTCAAAGCAGGTAGACAATGTTGATTAATGTCCACATAATAATTTATTTTTATGATTGTGTGGCTATAATTTAACTGGATCTGTTATAGCTCCAATGATTTAATTAAATAATTTTATTTTTGTTTTAAAAATAATATATATGGTTAATATACTGAGTATATAAAATTTTTATTGAGAAAATACAGTAAAAATATGTTGGCAAGACTATGTAGATAGTAGAAACAATTTTTTATTGTAAACAATTTTTTATTTAAAAAATATAATAAAACAAAAATGATTACATAAACAAAAAAGCAAATAATAGGTAAAAACACAAGCAATGACATAACATGAAAGGTACAACTAATGTACAAATAATTTGAGGTACTAAGTGCAAATGACAGCAATAGATGCTGCTATAGACCAAAATATTTGTGTCCCCTCCAAAATTCACATGTTGAAACGTGTTCACTAATGTGATGGTATTTAGAAGTGGGGCCTTGGGGAAGTGATTATGAGAGCAGAGGTCTCAAGAATGTGACTAGTATCTGTATGAAAGAGAACCCAAACAACTCTCTTACCCTTTCTGTCATGTGAGATTATACAGAAAGAGATGGTCATCTATGAGCCAGGAAGTGGTCCCTTATCAGACATGGAATCTGCAGGTGCCTGGGTCTTGGACATCCCAGCATCCAGAGCTGTGAGAAGTAAATTTCCATGGTTTATAAGCCACTCAGTCTGTGGTATTTTGTTAGGGCAGCCCGACTGGACTAAGACAGATACTATGACTACAAACATATTAAAGGAGAATGGAGAGGAAAATGACATTTTATGAGGTGGTGTGGTCATGAGATTAAGAATAAAAATACAATTTAAGAAAATGATTTTGCTAACTTTGAATTTAAGTAGAACTTTTGACCAAATAGTAAAGTCAACATTAATTGTCTTATCAAAATAGGTGGAGAATCTTAGCTAGGGTTTGAAAAGTAGTAAATGGAAACAAAATTAAATTGGAGAGTTACTGATAAAATCACAGAGAACAACCATATGTCAAAGAGTAAATAAATACTTTGAACAACTGAAAGAGAGATAGTATACATACTTGTTAGAATTTTAAGAATTGGTTTTCTGAGATAAAACACTGCTTTCTTATTCTATTTCTACTGAACTTTGTGTATGAGCCTGCTATAAACTATCTGAGTTAGGAAGCAGCAACTTGTCTTGTAAACGCCATTTCTCCTTTTATGAACTATTTACACGGGTAAGACTCTACAAGCCTAAGAAATTAGTGTTTATCAATTTAACTATATTTTGCATTAATGCAGTTCTGCTTTCTCTCATTTGTGCTGTATGTAAATTTAATAGTAAATAATCTCACCATGAATCAGTGCATTAATTATTTTAGTATTTCACTCAACAAATACGTATTAATGATCTGCTCTGTGCCAGATGTGCTGGAGTAGCCATTTGCTTCCTGAAGGACCTTCAGAATTTCTCAACTAAATGAGTTGACATCATTGTGCATTTTCATTTATTTGGAGTAAGATAGTTTGCTTTAAAATTTCCACAATATTTTAGAGTTATAAACATCGCTATATAATTTGGTGTTCTTAACTAAACTGAGAAGTACTTAGGCAGGTATTTATATATCTTACTTTATAGACAAAACTGAAGATTCTAAGATAAATTTACCTTTTTCCCCCAGTAGATTGTTCTTCCAAATGTTTTTCCTGCTTCATATTACATCATCACATATACTCAATTTTTTAAAGCAAAAGCCATCCGTTATCTTCATAGTTTTTTCCTGCATGAGAATAATATGGAAACCATCAGTCACCTTTATCTACTCCATCTGTCATCCTTAATTTACTGGCAACAATTAATTGCCAATACTTCTTCTGCCTCATTATTTTGTTAGTAGCTTGTCCTCTTTTATTTGAAGGGTTTACCTCAGCCCAGTGCCTGCACAAAGAAGGTACTCTTTATGTAAATAATCACAAAAAACTTATCCAGGACAACTGTTTGATGCTCAAATGCGCTAATGCATAAAGTATTTATGTCAGTACTTTACATATGTTAAGTGAACTAAAACAGTCAATATCTGTTTGTGGTTTATAAAATATATTATCTCCACTTCCTGTCATAGAGCTCTAAAACCTTTGTAATTTCCTGAGCGATAGGAGTGTCTTTTTTTTTTTTATAATGATCCCCTTTTTTTAAATCACACTGAAGTTAATGAGAAGGATATGACCTACGGTGGGGCCCATAGATAACCTCAGGATGGGGCTGGTGATTGGAGTGTTGGAATGTTCAGCCCACTGGCTAACCTCTGGGAAGGGGAGGGCAGAAGAGTGATGGAGACTAAGCTCTATACAAACTCTTGAGCAATGAGGTGGAATGAGCTTCTGGATTGCTGAACACAGGGAGGCACTAGGAGAGCTACATGCTTAGAGAGGGCATGGAAGCTCTGCACCCCTTCCCACTTACCTCGCCCTATGTATTGCTTCCATTTAACTGTTCATCTGTCATCTGTAGCCTTTGTAATATCCTTTATAATGTATTGATAAATGTAAAGTAGTTGTTTTCCTGAGTTCTGTGAGCCACTCTAGCAAATTAATACAATCTGAGGAGGGGGTGATGGGAACCCTGATTTATACTTGATCAGTCAGAAGCACAAAAATGACAACCTAGGACTTGTGATTGGCATTTGAAGTGAAGATAGTGTCAGAATTGAATTATGGGACATCCTGCCCCAGAGAATTGGAGAATTGCTGTGTCAAAAAAACTCACATATCCATCACAGAAGTGTTTTGTGTTGTGAGACTATAATAGTAGAGAAACAGAGTGTGTTTTCCAGATCTGAGGAGACTCTGCAATACCCATTTTGCTTTTTTTCAATCTGGAAAATACTGTAGGGGTGGAGGAAAAGCTTCTTCTCTGTCCACTAAAGGCTCACTAAAAATAAACTGACAAAAGAGAAATTAACCAGAGAAAAAGATATACAAAATTTATTTAACATGCATTAACACAGAAGCCATATAAAAGCCATGAGACTGGAAGAGCACAGCGGCCTGAGGGTTACTGCAAAAATACTTTCTTAATAGGGTAGAGATGTATTATAACCCAGAAGGCAGACATTATTTTGTAATGGTTCTCTGTGGAAGCTGAATAGGACAAGATGAGTAGCAGAATTGCATAGGAACAAAACTTCTTATTATGCAGATGAAGTCCTCCAGGTGAATTCTCAGGGCTGCCCTGATAAGAATAAATGAGATCTTTCTAGGCATGGTGATGACTTCCAGTCTTGCCTCTTCTCCAGTGGTTAATCTGTCTTGGTTATTTAATGAGTTTCCTAAGGAGGGAGGGTCTTAAGATGATTGCATTTCTTTTGGAAAGAAGTTTTCTTAGGTAAGGAAATTCCCAAGAGAATCCCTCCCAGTGCTTTGGGAAAGAGGATCAGAGAGAGGCAGGCAGGGGAAAATCAGAGAAAAACCTTGGTTCTGAGACCTTATTTCTGAGGCCTTTCAATTTTCAAAGCACTTAGCATGCCAAAGTGCCATATTTTGGAAAATTGTTTTTCACACCCCAATAATGCCACTTATCTTAAAGACTGAGTTTAGTTGTAACTATCTTTGTAAGGCCTCTGTTAAACCTCTTAAGAAACTGTGCCATTTTTGCAAGTCAGTATCATCACTTTTCTCACTTAAATTCCTTGTTCAGATGTCTATTTTCCCCCAGTAGACTATAAACTTTTCTGAGAAGAGCAATCTTGTCGGAGATAATTTTGTATTTTTAGGACCTTATGTAAAATTTGGCACTTTAAAAGACACAGTTTGTATTTTTTTAATTAATAAAAGAATGAATACCAGATAAAGTGGCTTTTCTAATATTATAATACTAGTAGGTGGCAGAAAAGATCTGAGTTCCCTATAAATAAAATAGTAAACTGACAATGACAAAGATTACCTTTTTAGAGGAAACCAACTCATATCAATACTTATTAAAATGCTTCCTTAAATTAAACTCATCAAACCCCAGATATTGATGGGAACAGAAGCAATTTTATTTCTGAACTATGAATAAACCCTTGACATTTTATCAGTTAAGGTGCATTCTACCTTGAAAGTACTTCCCTTTGTTGGAAGCTTTTGTGTATTTCTCCACTGAACAGCTTCCATCTCCCTGCACTTAGCTCTTGGCTTGCTTTGAAGCTGGCTACGTCAACATACCCAGTCTTCCTTTCAATGGAATAAATAGGTACTTGGCTTATTGGAACCACGCGCTATAGGAGTTAATTTTGCCAGGCTTTGCCTCTCAGGTGCACCTGATTTAGACTGAAAATAAAATTACAAGCACAAAAGTGATAACTCTTTTCCTCTCTATTCTTACAACTTTTCACATCCAAAGAAGAGAAATGTAATACAAGAATCAGAAATAATGAATTGTCTCCTGTTCTTCCTGTATAACTTCTATTTTCTCTGTCTTCTAAGTCCTCCTTTGGCTACTTAATGATTCCATTTTCTACACAATGTGGTTGTTCATTTGAGATCTGGCTGTTTCACTAGAGTGAGAAATGGGAAAGTATGATTTTCACAAATAGGCTGAGGTATGATCTGTGGAGAGATACAGGAAAATAATAATAATCATTATAATTTATAGTCACCTACTATATGCCACTTTCTCCTGTATATTGTCTTAGTAATTCTACCATAACCCTGTAAGGTTATTTTTCCAAATGAGAATCAGGCTCAGAGGAATTCAGTAAATTTCCCAAGTCATATAGCTGGGCTAATATATGAGCAGGATGTGTGCCCCAGACACTTTGACTCCTGTGTCCATACTTTTGTTCGCATATTTTACTCTTTACATCAGGACTTAAGCCAGAACAAGCCAGTTCTATCAGACATAATAAGAGCATTTTAACCAAAAAGAGCCCAGTGTTTAGATGTGTTCTCCAGAAGAGTTAAAACATCCTTAGACTATTTTAACCCATCAATAAAGTAAGTAAGGGATATTTGAGAATGGTCCCTTTTGGAACTGTATAGAATGTGTTTTCTATTTCTGTAGGCTGTATTTCTCTGTGCTAATGAAACTTATTTTGAATTACTTTTCACAATATGTTTTCTAATGGAATATCCAATACTGTATAAGCTTAAGCTGTTAGAAATATGCCTACCATAAAACATAACTTGATAATTTCTGTCATGTCAATTATAGTTATCAACAGCCACCCCAGACCAATACCACATACATGCTTTCTCTTCATTGTCTGGATTATACTAAGTTACTTTGATTTTCTCACTCATTCTATCTTCCTTCACTAGTTTATTTATTTCCTCTCATAAACTTAAAGCAGGCTCTCTAAAGTCTTTTTAAATATGTTAATTAGACCCAATAATTTAATAAAAGTCTGACTTGGAATGTGAAAGGAAATTTTTTCCAACTTTTTTTGTCAAATACCTTATGAACATCCTAGATTAACGACATCTTTTTATGCAAATGTTCTGCACATTTTTGAAGTGGGGTCAAAGGGAGTCTAGGAGAACCTGGTCATCATCATTGTTTGTATTGCTTAGCTGGAGTCTTGGAGAGGGTGTGCCCCAAGTAAAATCAGGAAATGATCTACACAACTTCAGCTGTGGGATGAACTGTCTGATTGAAAAACACCAGTGACTCGCCAGCACCTAAATTTTGTCCCAACTAATAAATGCATCCTATCACCAGTGAACTATGGTTATATGTCTGGGTTTTCCACATTTCCTACCTGCCTGTCATTCTTAAACTTTTAATTATAGGATTATTACTAACTGTACTAATTTTAGTCTAATTGGATCTATTTTTAGGATTCAACTGAGATAATTTTCTTGATTTTTAAACTATATTTTCATTCTTATTTCAAAAGAATACCAGCTCATTTAAACATTTTTAAAACATGAAAATATTTTGATTAAAAAGTTAATATCCTCCTCTAACGTCCTTGAAACTTATTCACATGTAATAATAATAATTGATTAAACTCATTCCAGACATTTTTCTATGAATAATTAAACACACACGTGTGAATGTATATGTGTGTGTGAAAAAACACACAAATACATATATATTATGCAAATATGGTATCGACACTTTGTTGAACCCTTAGTAAATGTTAGGAATCACGTTATATCAAAGTGGTTATGGGTTACAGCCTGTGAAATTTGACAGCTTGGATTCAAATTCTGATTCACCTTGGATTAGCTATGTGACTGTTGGCAGATTATTTAACTATTTTATTTTTTTGATTTTTCATCTGTAAAATAGTAGTTATAACAATGTCCACTTCTGAGGGCTATAGTGAAGTAAAGAGGAAATGTACTTATAAAACATTTAGAATGATAATTGCCACTTAGGAAGCTTTGGCTATTATAATTTTTATCTCATGTAAGCCTATTGGGTTATTGTATTCATTTTGCTGATTAGAAAATTGGAACTTAAAACGTTCAAGAAATTTTCCTAAGGTTACACACTAGTTAGAAATGTAATAAGAGATTAGGGTGGGGAATCTGAAAACAAGGTCATCTTTTAACTTTGATACTATCTATACTACATTGTAAGATGCTATGCCAAATACATTTAGTGAATCACAGTGTTCTGGTACTTAACACTTTCACTTAAAATATAACAACAAAAGAACAGCTAATTTATATTGACTGTTAATTATGTGCTAAGTGCTTTGCATGTGACATCTTATTAAAAAATAATTTTAAAAGTGAAGAAAATGAGATGCAGGTTTAGATAGGTTAAGTACCTTTCTCACCATCAAGCAGTAAGAAGCAGAGTCTGCAAAAGAACTCAGTTCTGCTGACACAAAAGTACATCTACTTAAGCTTCTTGATTTACTTCTACCATATGTTGGACATATTTCTCTATTAGAATAAATGAGTCTACTTAATTCTGTTTCATTGATGTTAAATGTATGGATGTTTTATAATTTATTTAATCCATTCCCATGCTGATGAACATTCAGTATTGTTGCCACTAAATACAAAGCTGTAAGAATCATTTATGCATTTATTTCTTTCAAATTTTGCATGATGATTTTTGTAGGATAACTTCCAAAGAAAGGAAATGACAGAGTTAAAAAAGTTAGAACTAGGGGTGGCTAGGTGGGGGAAATTAAAATATATTAGGACTTAAACTATTTTGCCTTATATAGTTGTACCAGTTTTTCCAGACATCAACAGTATGTGAATGCCTCAAGGTTATATTAATGTGGAAATAGTATTTCTCCATGTTGTTAGGTTGGATGTTTTTAGGTTGGGTTGTCTGAGTGTAGTCTGAAATAGGTTGTGCAATATATTGGAAGAATGCTCTCAGGAGAAAGAATGAGGAAGCAGTGTAGAGAAGAGAAAACAGTAAGGCAAAGATGTGGTCTCAGCTAGAGATTAACTTCAGTCTGCTTCCAAGAGGAACTCTAAATTTTCAGTCAGTCCTTGACTGCAAATTGCAACCTGAATAGATGGGTGGAGGTACAAGGGATCTTCGTCAGTTGGGGTATTCCCTGGAGAATGGGTGAATTCTGAGCCTTGGGAATTGAAATGCTAAGCAGCTAGGTTGTGGTGACATTGTATAATAAAGGGAATATAGGAGGAAAACAACAAAATCCAGTATAATTCATGCCACATAATGCATAGACCCATTTAGACTACACTACATTTACTATAGACAGGCACAGTTTTGGGGAATTTTGATTAGTCACAACTTCTGAGAAAACTTACAGCAAGAGAATTGAGAGATACTGTAATTGTTCTGGAGGCTAAGTAATATTCATCATCTCTCTCCTTCAAAATTCTTTCTAGATTGCCCGCCTTCCCTTTCAGCTAGCACTTTTGCAGGTCTTGGTGGCTTACATAGTGGGGGATCCATATAATCATGTCAAAGGAAGCTAAACCCACTTTTACAAATACATTATTAGGCCTTGGTTGCTCTTCTTATTCCTTTTTGTTTTAATTCAGGTTGGGTATAGGAAGAGATATGTAGGAAGATCAACAGAGTTCCAAACTCCTCCTTGACCCAATTATGTAATGGCAGCCTACTTCCCCTTAATGATGAGGGTCATTTATCCCTGTTTGCTGGTCTATTGGAGCAAGGAACCTCATGAGAACAGGAGGCTGCAACAGCTGTAAGCTTACAGATTTTCTTATCTCCCAGGGGATATGTCTATTCTGTAGGACTAAAGACTCTAGATACTGAGTCTTGTGAGGACAGAAAGCACAAATTTCCCAAGCACAGCATCATGACTGATGGTAAGCAAGGCAAATCCTACTTTTTACGCATTGGTCCTTGAATGCATTCAGTTTTCCTGGTGGTCACACAGAACCATATAGTCACCATTAGTTTAAGGTTTATACTGCATCTTGAAAGATACTACCTCATTTATATATACTATTGTTGCATTAGTCCATTCTCACATTACTGTAAAGAACAACCATTGTGGAAGACAGTGTGGCAATTTCTCAAGGATCTAGAAATAGAAATTCCATTTGACCCAGCAATCCCATTACTGGGTATAAACCCAAAGAACTATAAATCTTTCTACTGTAAAGAAACATGCACACATATGTTCATTGCAGCCCTGTGTACCATAGCAAAGACCTGGAACCAACCCAAATGCCCATCAATGGCAGACTGGACAAAGAAAATGTGGCACATATACACCATGGAATACTACGCAGCCATAAAAAACGATGAGTTTGTGTCCTTTGTAGGGACTTGGATGAATCTGGGAACCATCATTCTCAAGAATGATGTTCTCTGACACAAGAACAGAAAGCCAAACACTGCATGTTCTCACTCATAGGTGGATGTTGAACAATGAGAACATGTGGACTCAGGGAGAGGAGCATCACACACTGGGGACATTTGGCTGGGGTAGGGGAGAGACAGAGGAGAGTGGGGAGGGTGGGGAGGATGGGGAGGGATCACATGGGGAGAAATGTCAGATACAGTATGCACCTAAAGTAAAATTAAAAAAAATAATAATAACTGCCTGAAACTGGGTAATTTATGAAGGAAAGTGGTTTAATTGACTCACAGTTCCACAGGCTATATGGGAAGCATGGCTTGGGAGGCCTCAAGAAATTTACAATCCTGATGAAAGGGTGAAGGGAAAGTAAGCAAGTCTTCACATGGCAACAGAAGAGAGAGAGAGAGACCAAAGGGGGAAGTGGTATACACTTTTAAACAATCAGATATCATGGTAACTCAGTCACTATCATGAGAACAGCAAAGGAGAAATCAGCCCCCATGATCCAATCACCACCTACCAGATCCCTCCCCAAAATTGGGATTTATAATTCAACATGAAATTTGGGTGACTAAAGGCAGTGGAAGCAGTATCTGAGTTGACTGTCTCCCCACTCGATTGATGGTTCTGCAGAAAGTATATCTTTACAACAGCCAGAACAAAAGAGAAGAGTTTTCATATAACACAATTTAATGGAGACAAATATGAGAAACCCTGTTGGGACTGCCAAAAATAATTGAATGAAAAACTTTAAATAGCTTACTTAGATTTCCAGAAATTTTTGGTGGAGTTAGGAGCTCCCAATATGCTGTTTATTGCTGTTAAGGTAACTCTATTGAAACTTTACATATAGTCTAGAAATGAATTGATATTTTTGTTTGCTTAAGTAGAAGGAAGTTTTTAAAGTAAATTCAAAACAAATTTTATTTTCTCAGGAGTTGTTAGAAGGGAACCCTGTTCATGTTCACAGGCTCTACTGGGGAAGCAATGCATTGTGGTGATGTTTTCAAAATCAATTCAGTAAAAGCAAAACATAGTCAGCCTTTGTATCTGTAGATTCTGTATCCACAGGTTTAATGAACTGTGGATCAAAATTTTGTTTTAAAAGAAATGGTTCTGTTTTTATTGAACATGTACAGACATTTTTCTTCTTATTCTATAAACAATATAGCATAACAATTATATATGGCAATTACTTTGTATTAATTAACATTACTACAAGTAATCTAGAGATAGCTTAAAGTATACTGCAAAATGTGCATAGGTTATATGCAAATGCTGCACCATTTTAGATCAGGGACTTGAGCATCTGTGTATTTTGGTATGTGTAAGAGGTTCTGCAACTAATTTCTCGTATCCATGGGAGGGATTGTATAAATATTCTTGATTTGAAAATATTATCAGAGGTTATTCTGAAATCTAACAGCTGTAAACTTGAGCCATTGGTAATGAGACATGGAAAACAGCATAAGAGTTTAAACTATCACTATTCTGGGGACAGACAATTGGGAAAACATGAATGAAAGAAATGTTAAGTGTTCTTTGACAGTTCACATGCCATTTGTTACAGGACAAATGTCACATATCTATTGAAATTTATTATTAGCATGTTAACATGTTTATTTTATGATCTTTTTTTGTGAGACATAAATTGCAACTGATTTTCTTATGCAATCTGAAGATATCAATATTACTACAAAACATATCAATAGCAAAGGAGTTCTTGAAATCATCTAAATATAATACTGCTAAATTTTGCTAAGCATATTATTTTAGTTCAGAAAAAGGTGGGTGTTTTCACCGTAAAAATCAAATTTTGGGTACAATTAAAGTTCTACTCTTTACTTGATTTACAATCCAATCCCCAGGACTATCCTTAAGGAACATTCTACTAACTTTCACCAGAATATATTTAAGAGCATAGAAATAGCAACATTCTCTGTATTTCTAGAATTAATATCAGACAAATCATTTTAGTAAAGAAAATTTAAAATATAAAAGCCTTTTTCACCTTAAATATACATAAGAATACAAGAGGAATAAAATCATCTCACTTTCTCTATCACCCTTGGACTATAGAGAATAAATATTTTTAGCAACAATACAAATAACAGATTGGAAGGGAGAGACTGATTAGAAAATAACTTCGAGACTTAAGTGAAAAATAATATGAGAGATTGCTGAAAGAGAAAATAAAAGTAAGAATATTTGGTTTTCATAATGAGAATCTACTTTTTATTGCAAAGTTGTCAGAGCTCTCTCTAAAGTGATGGGATATATTAGCTTGCAAATTATGCTTGGTGTTAGGTCTAACTGAGCTTCAAGTTATTGGACCTTCCTTCCTAACCTTCCTAAAAAGGAAGCGCTAGATGTGTCACAACCGTGCCACTATGAAATGACTTCCAAAGAGCATCATAACCCTTTTCAAATAACTTAAACCTACTTATAGTCATTGATCCTCACCTGCCCACAGCAGGTGCTAATACTTTGGAGGTTTGGACCCAATTTTATTTATTTATTTATTATTTTTGAGATGGAGTTTCACTCCTGTTGCCCAGGCTGGAATGCAATGGCGTAATCTCAGCTCACCACAACCTCTGCCTCCTGGGTTCAAGCGATTCTCCTGCCTCAGCCTCCTGAGTAGCTGGGATTACAGGCATGCGCCACCCTACCAGGCTAATTTTGTATTTTTAGTAGAGACAGGGTTTCTCCATGTTGGTCAGGTTGCTCTCGAACTCCTGACCTCAGGTCATCCACCCTCTTAGGCCTCCCAGAGTGTGGATTACAGGCATGAGCCACCATGCCCAGCCTGCCCCAATTTTTTTAAACACATAATTAAAATTTCAACTTCTACAGCTATGAAAGTTAATCATTAAGGTTTCACTGAAGTTCTTTCTTTAAATTACTGATTTATAGGTAACCAGAATTTTCGTAAGAAAAAAAATATGTATGTATTTGGGAGCAGCTTCTCCTATCAAACATGAAGATGAAAACTCTTTGAGGAAGTAACAATAATACTATCTACAAGTGTCATATATATCAACACATGCTAAGCCAAAGTACTAATCTATCTTATCCTTTTTAGCCTAGAAATGAGTTAATACTTTTATCTGCTTATGTAGATGATATTATCTTCTCAATTCACCTATGAGCTTTTCCTCATCACTGATATATCGAATAGGTATAATGTACCTGTAACAGTCAACGTTGACTCCAAAAGACATTTTCATTCTCATAGTTCTTCCTGGTGCCAACCTTCTCATACTGGCCAGTGGAAACTTTCTTTCCTACTAGATGACATTTTTGCAGGATGCCTCCAGAAGATTACGTTTCATCTTTTGCAATGTAGCTAATTGAATTCCCAAAAGAAATAATTTGTTGTGCCAGCATTTTAGTGGAATTATTTTGGCAGACATAGGGAGGATTGATTACTCTTTGTCAATTTTAAATGAACTGCTCCTAAGCTTTAGAAACATTGTATATGTCTGCAGTATATACCTTGATTTAGATATTATTCCTGGGATTAATATAAAATTTGCCTATAAACAGCTTTAATTTGCCCTCTTTTAGAATTTGCTGATTTATGATAATGCCTTATGCTATCAGCTTGCAGTGATGAAGGCTATGATAAAGAGTTTTTTGAGAATCAGAATTTATGAGGATCAAAATTCTAGTTATGGTAGGGATGTAGTTGAGAATACACTCTAATCCTCTAGTATATGCTTCAGGAGAAATCTTAAATACGCCTTTTCCCTTCAGTCTAGTATCAGGAAGAACTATCTGGATTAATGTTTTGATTTTGTGTTTGGAGATTTAAATTACTTTATCTAATCTTCTTTTCGTTCTTTTTCTCACTAAGAAATTTGAGCCAAAAATTTTGGTCACCTCTAATACATATAAAATAAATTACATGGTGCAATTTTATGTGCCAGTATTTCTGTTGGTTCTTTTTTCTACCCATATATTCCCTTTGTCCAACTTTCAAAACAATTTATAGTTGTATATGACTTAATATAAATGTATTTTGAGAAATGCATCCTTTAGGCAATTTGTCATTGGGTGAACATCATAAAATGTACTTACACAAACCCAGATGGTATAACCTACTATATACCTAGGCTATATGGTATAGCCTATTGCTGATAGGCTACAAATCTGTATAGCACTTTACAGAATACCGTAGGCAATACATGTGTGTATCCAAACATATCTAAAATATAAAGAAGGTATAGTAAAAAATATGTCACAAAAGATTAAAATAGTATACCTGTAAAGAGAATGGACAATGAATGAAACTTGCTGAACTTGAAGTTGCTATGTGAGTCAGTGAGTGAGCCATGAGTGAATGTGAAGGCCTGGGACGTTAGTATACACTAGTGTAGACTTGCTAAACACTGTACACTTAAGCTACACTAATTTATATAAAATAATTTTTTCTCTAATAAATTAACCATAGCTTACTGTAATATTTTTATTTATAAACTTTCAATTTTTAAAACTATTTGCCTCTTTTGTAATCACACATAGCTTAAAACACAAACACATAGTACAGATGTATAAAAATGTTTTCTTCCTGCTCATATTCTATAAGCTTTTATCTGTTTTTAATTTTTTTGTCTTTTGGTTTTTAAACATTTTTTTGCTAAAAATGAAGGCACAAACACAAACATTAGCCAAGGACTATGTAAAGTCAGGATTATCAACATCACTGTTTTCCACTGCCACATCTTATTCCTCTGGAAACTCTTCAGGGACAATAATGCATATGGAGTTCTCATCTATGATAATAATGCCTTCTTCTGTATGCCTCCAGCAGGACCTGCCTGAGACTGTTTATGGATAGCATCACATATATATGTGTGTGTGTGTGTGTGTGTGTGTGTGTATGTGTGTGTAGAAGAAGTAGGCTCTAAAACATTGATAAGAAGTACAATACAGTAAATTGTAGGCAATAGGAAATTTTTGTAGCTCTATTATAATCTTATGATACCACTGTTGTACATACAGTCTATTGACTGAAACATCATTATGTGTCACTGGACTGTATTTGTTTTTACTGTGTTATATATTTTTAGAAATAGTCTTAAATATTTTATGGAATAAGACTGAGAATAAACTATTTTAATACAGTTATGCTAACAGTTTTTGTAGCTGCAATAACACTTGCCATTTAAATATTTTTATTTAACAGACAAAAGTTTTCACATGACTTTAGTGTTTTTATTTGCATTCTTTTGATTTTCAGTGATTTTATTTTTATTTGTTTTTCTTCTTATTTGAGTTTTTGTTTATGACATTTGTAATTCAGTTGCTATATATACTAGATAGGTAGATAGGTAGGTAAAATAATAGACAGATATGGCTAATTCAGATACAATGCATGTATTTATCTTACTTGATAAAATATAGCTCCACTGACTTTTTAATTTATTTTAATACTAATTTTCACTGGACAACAGGTTTATATTTCTATGCAAAAAATACTTTCCCATCTTAGCTTTGCTATGAATGCTGACTGCTTTAAAAATACTTCTTAATGATAGGCAAACACTGTAAGCATTTAAAAATGGAAACAAATATTAAATAAAAAACCTAACGCTTATAGTATTCTGCTGTTCCATGATCAATAAAAATTGCCAGTAGACAACTGCTCTAGTCTACAATTTTTAAAAGGAATGCTGCTTTAGCAATAGTAGTGGGTTGAGAAAAATCAGTATGATTGAATATATGGAGTTAAAATGGCAACTATTTCATAAATGTTAAAGTCAATAAAATACCCATAAAAAACTCGATGTTATATAAAGCGTATACAAATTTATGATGATGGATCTACTATGTCTTCAAAGGAAATATAAATATATTAAGTATTACATTCATACAAGTAGTACATTTGTACAAGAGTTCTAACATTTAAATAAATGGAATGAGTCTTGTATACTCTAATCTAGGGTGTCTGTGTTTTCTTTGATTTGTTATTATGAGTAATCTTAATTGAGGCCCATAACAACATATGGACATAAAATGGAAGATTTGTATGACTGAATGATTCTAAATTCATGAGTAATCTTTTGTCCATGACTTGAAATCAACTTCCTTGCACAAAACTAACTTTCCAGCCATGTTATCGGCAGTTAAAAGAAATAATGAATCTAACTTGACAAACTTACTATTTACAAGAGTTCTAACAAATGGTACCAAAATATTGTCCTAGCAATAAAGGTTTCCCTTGCTAGTATGCATTTTTGTTGAGTCAACTTGTAGATTCTACATTTTCAGTGACATAAGTTTTACAATTCTAAGCATTATAGACTGAGAGTTAGACCTTTTCTGAGCACCCTAGTTAAAGCAAAACTCCCAAGTCTCAACTGATTCTGACAAGCAAAAATATAAAAGATGAAGATTTACTCTTGCACATTTACAATATAGGCTCTAAATTAACTTCAACAACTGCTGAAATATATCAATTAGCAAGGCTTCATGGACTAAATCAATACTGGAATTCCAATTAGTTATAGTTGGGGATCCTACTAAATTTGAACATAGTCTCCCCTATAATCTTAGGAGGATTACTAAATATAAAATAGAGAACAAATAACTATGTCTCACCTTACTATTGAATTTCCTAAATTTTCCATAGTGATAGCACATTTGCTCTAAAACATCTCATAGAAGGTCCTGTAGCTCTGACTTAATAATTACATTAAAATTAAATGGAATTTTTGGCACTTAAAAATGGGCTTGACAAAATGGGAACCCACAGACCCTTGTCACCAGTTAAAATAGTTAATATGACCCAATATAAGTTAAAACAAGGCATTCAGGGATTAAAACTTATCATATTAGATACAATAAATACAGGGGGATTATCTCATTTCTCCATCTGATAGTTCAATTTGGCATTTTCTTAAACTTGGAAAGAGTAAATAGCTACTCAGTGTGAATTACACAATGCTATGCTACCATCCATTTAAACATGCTACGTTCAATAGCTAATATTGTTAAAAATTTGGACTATAATCATCAAAATATCTTTGCCACAAGATGAAACCACATCTATGACCGGGAATAACATACCTGTAGGTTGAATGATATTTCATATCCTTAGTCCGTTGTCAGAGGCCACAGATCTGGAAGAGGCTATTCCTCTCATAGACCCATTGGCTACCTGAAAATTGCCTATGGGGTTAACTGAGTGAACAGCAGTGGAAACTCATAGACTTTAGAGATAGGGTTGATTGCCACCATTATTTGTGATGGAACTTAGTGGAATATTGCTGTTTTCTGTCCTTTAAAGTGAATGTTCCTGATAAAGGAGAAAACCCTAGGGTCAGGACAGTTGGACAAATATCAAACATTCACTATACTACTGGATGCCCTGGTCAATAGCTGGTCCCATCTGCCTGTTTTTGCCAAACATTGGGCCACTGTTAACAATCTAGCTGTTTTATTTGGCCAATGGCAGCAACAATTTGTGTCTAAATTGAATTTGCCCCCTTTGGAGTAAAAAACTCCAGGAATCTCTTGCCTCACAGATACCCCAAATATAATTTATGCTAAGGCCACAATACAAGACTTCACCAGGACACTCTATTCTTTTGGGAGTTCTAGACATTACAGTAACCAAGATACTTATTCCACTTCTCAAAATATATTATGCTGAGCTCTTGAGGAAGGCATTCAGTGGAAATTCTATCTCTATTACAGGTTCCAACTTGCTGGTTTCCATGAAGAGGCCTATTGACCTACTCATACCTGTTAAGTTACAAAATGGCAAATAAACCCCTGCTTGTATCATTCTTGTCACAGGCATCAGTTAGCCTAAATGTATGCTCACTGAGAACACATTTCTTACATCATAAAGGAGACATTTCTAAAGTTCAAATTTTCAACAACCTTCTTACCATGTGGCCCTCCCAGTAAAGTGTCTTCTGCACTTCCTAGGGAGACACTTCTTACTAAAAATATTATTTGTCACTAACATGAATATTTGATAGGATGAAATTTAGTGGTTAATTGTAATATGTGGCCTAAAATTTCATATGTTGTCTTAACATTTTGGAGCCTCATAGGGCCCTAAAGACCTCTGCGCTCCCAGATATGTTATCTACTCAGTGGGAAAGTTTCTCTACCTGACTAGTTTTCCTATCAGCTGAACCAGCTACATTCTATCCACCGTCTGTCTAACGGGTTTCATAATGTCTGCTAGATGAGGAGCACTCTAACCTCTTGTTACTACAAAGACTGCCTCCTGTAGCCCCTGCTTATTCACTTTGCTCCAGAATGCAATGACTTTGTGGCTCTGTGAGATATGCAATGTCTCCTTCTCTCTCAGGTTATGAGTATATGTGACTGACAAACTGCTATTAATCTCATTTGTCCCATATCATTTCACCCTGTTCAGGGTGGGGATGCTTCTCTCATCAATGAGATAAGTAGGAGGTGATGAGAACATACATTGCCATCTATTTTTAAAATATGCAATAGACACTAAAATTGACTCCAGATGGATTAAAGACTTAAACATATGACCTAACACCATAAAAACACTAGAAGGAAACCTAGGGAAAACCATTCAGGACATAGGCGTAGGCAAGGACTTTATGACTAAAACACCAAAAGCATTGGCAACAAAAGCCAAAATAGACAAATGGGACCTAATCAAACTCCACAGCTTTTGCACGGCAAAAGAAACAGTCAATAGAGTGAATCGGCAACCAACAGAATGGGAAAAAATTTTTGCAGCCTACTCGTCTGACAAAGGGCTGATATCCAGAATTTACAACGAGCTAAAAAAGATTTACAAGAAAAAAACAAACAAGCCCATTCAAAAATGGGCGAAGGATATGAACAGATACTTTACAAAAGAAGACATACATGAGGCCAACAAACATGAAAAAATGCTCATCATCACTGGTCATTAGAGAAATGCAAATCAAAACTACATTGAGATACCATCTCACGCCAGTTAGAATGGCGATCATTAAAAAATCTGGAGAAAACAGATGCTGGAGAGGATGTGGAGAAATAGGAACACTCTTACACTGTTGGTGGGAGTGTAAATTAGTTCAACCACTGTGGAAAACAGTGTGGCGATTCCTCAAGGACCTAGAAATAGAAATTCCATTTGACCCAGCAATCCCATTACTGGGCATATATCCAAAGGATTATAAATCGTTCTACTATAAGGACACATGCACACGAATGTTCACTGCAGCACAGTTTACAATAGCAAAGACCTGGAACCAACCCAAATGCCCATCGATGATAGACTGGACAGGAAAAATGTGGCACATATACACCATGGAATATTATGCAGCCATTAAAAAAGAGGAGTTCGCGTCCTTTTTAGGGACATGGATGAACCTGGAAACCATCATTCTCAGCAAACTGACACAAGAACACAAAATCAAACACCACATGTTCTCACTCATAGGTGGGTGTTGAACAAGGAGAACACATGGACATAGGGAGGGGAGCACTATACACAGGGGTCTGTTGGGGGGGAGTAGGGGGCACATTGTGGGGGGGAGTGGGGAGTTGGGGAGGGATAGCATGGGGAGAAATGCCAGATATAGGTGAAGGGGAGGGAGGCAGCAAACCACACTGCCACGTATGCACCTATGCAACAACCTTGCATGTTTTTCACATGTACCCCAAAACCTAAAATGCAATAAAAAAAAATAAAAAATAAATAAATAAAATATGCAATAGCTTTTCTATAAGAAGTGAACATTATTCTTTTTCTTTCTTCAGATTTTATTTCCACTATACTAACCACACATCTGAAAAGATATTAGGAACAATATGTGAGTTTAATAAAATATGTACACAAAATCATTTGCTTCTTGATATTATAAAGCAAAAATACATAAATGCATATTTAAACACATATGCAAAGACATATATCAAAAAATTATTTAAAATCTGTATTACATAACAAAGAAAATATGTTGGAATAAGTTTACTAGGAAGTGGCAACATATCAAAAAGAAAAAAATAATTCACCTAGTGTTTTAAAAGATCTTCAGGGAAATTTTTATAAAATAAGGACAATATACACAACTTACTTTATTGTATTTTAAGCATAGAAAACTATAAAAATTAAGACTTTATAGAACTAATGCAGAAATAGATCAGTGAAAGTAAAAAGACTAATAATGGCTGTCAAAGCAGTAATGGGGCTAGAGATTACAAAAATATAGTGTTTAAAAACTGTTAGTCACTTGGAAAAGTAATTTAGACCTTTTACATCTTACAGTAAAATAAATTCTTCATATGCTAAATATGTAAAAACAATACTAGTTCTAGAATTTAGTCCTAGATTTTAGTCCTAGAATAGGACTAAATCCAGTAGTCCTAAATCTAATAGTCCTAAAGTGCCATGTAAGGACTTTCTTGAGCCCTGTATAACATAAAGAAAGAAAAACATTAATAACTTTTATAAAATAAAAATTAAGAAAAATTCTTCATGGAAAAATGTCTTAAAATTTAAATGAAATATAAACTAAAAATGATATCTGAGAGGTGCTAAAAGTATTTTGTGATTTCTCTATAAAAACAAATTATTAGAAAATTGGTACCTATCTGAACTGAAAAAATGGACAATGGAAATAAATATCTTGGAAAGTATCAGTGGCATACAAGTATAGGAGGAAATAATCAGATTTATTATCAAAAAGAAAGAAGATGACTAGAATAAAATAATAAATATAATTATTTTGAAAACTTTGAAACCTTGATTCATTCCAAGAATATAGCTAAATATCTCTATGGATTTGTTAACCTCACAAAACATCTTACTTTATATATGAAGTTTGACTTGCAAAAAGAACACATTCATTCTTTTACTTTAATTGCAAACCAGAGTAATTATTATAATAACTTAATAAGGTTTAGAACTCAGAGAAAGCTTGAGTTCCAGTTCTCACCAATACCTTAATTGCAGCTTTGTGGTGACAAATCTAAGTTGTGAATGAATTCTTGACACATAGATGCTGTGAGAAAAATATATATTTGTTACATCAAGCTTTTAAGTTTGTAGTGATTTGTTATGCAGCCATAGATAACTAGTATAATGGGTCAACTCACCTAAATTTGGGAAGTTCAGGTAACTCCCAAGAGCATTCAGTTAATCTAGAAAGTTGAGAGGGCTTTACAGAAGATAAGAATATGTGCCAGGACTTAGGAATTATTCTGCGAAGGAGAAATAGTGTTAACAAAGTGACATCATGGAAAGAAAGTGAGTATAAATCAGCTTGATGTGAGAAATTAAGCCACTGAATAACTATACATGTAGATAAAGTATACACATGTCTCTCTCTTTCTCTCCACACACACACACACACACACACACACACACACACACACACATTAATCTGTTTTTTCTCATCTAGTTTAATGTTCCAACAATCATATGAGGCAAACTCCATATTTTTTCTTTTAATTTCTGATCAAGGTGGCTAAGTACTTTGACCACTGATTGACACAGCAGAACAAGGATTTGGGATCAAGCTGTGCAACCCAAGGTGCTTTTACTTTTTAGTTTTTCTAACCAACACACAACACTGCCTCGCTCTGTGTAGTAGGACATACATAGAAATATGTCAGAATTTGATCAGTTCATTTCCACGGACTTTAATGCTAGATTGAGGAATTTCAACTCTATTCCACAAGAAAATAAGAGCCATTGGGGTATATAAGCAGAAAAATAGAATTTAATAAAATTGATGTTTTGAGAAGTATTACAAAAGATCATGAGTCCAAATACATTAATCTGATTTAAAATATCTGTTGACGAAGGTCACCAATGCCCATCTAGTTTCAATAATAGCAATAAGAAAACATCATTTATAGAATCATGTATATTTTCTCAGATGTATATTGCTTTGAGATATAATTAACTGGTATAAAAATTGACTTAGGAAACCACAGATAGACATTCTATTTCCAGCTTTTCTACCAGCTTGCTTTGAGACTGTGTAAAATACTTTTAAAATCTTCAAGCTTTTTCTAATTTGTAAATTGATACTTTCTTATCCTCTAATGTTTGATCCTATAGTTTTTCTTTAAGGTTGATGTATTTTCTATAAGAAGACTAGATCATCCATTACAACGAGAATAATGCAGCATTTCGCTAAAGAAAATATAGCTGAAAAAACAAGAGCATTAACCTCTAGCATAATCTAAGGTTTCTTGCAAACAATGTGTATGAAGCTCCAGGTGAAAGGTCTAATATGTAACAAATTACTGACTGGCAATAGCCAAAAGTTGGCTGTTTTTGTGTTATGCTTAATTATACATAAACAGTGCCATTGCTCAATTATATACATGAACAGACCAGATATATGGTTCCCTGATTCACTCTGCTCTGCTAAGAGCTAGATTTACTCTCCCGATCGTCACAAAATCATTCTGATTATTCCTCTTGTATGTGCGACTAGTGACCACAGTTTCCTATCATTTTCCTCCACTGTAAAGTGTTTTCAGACTATTGAATATTTGTTCAAAAACCAGCACAGAATCATCTAAAACCTGTTACCAGGAATGAAAATACGTTAAAGATCATCATGGGTAACTGTACACTAAGATGGAAGTAATACATTGCAGAGAATTCTTCAGAGACCCAGCTGTCTCAAAGCTTGTTTGTATCAGTAATCTTCTCCCCTTACATGTAAAATTGCTAGGCTGAAACCTCCTTAGAAAACCAATACTATTTGGATTAACCCTTATGAAACTACCATTTTCCACATAATATTTCAATTTTTCCTGAACATGTCTCCAGTAGAAACTAGGACTTACTTTAACCACATAGAAGTAGAGTAATTCAGGAAAAAAGTGCCTATATTATAAATTTGAAATCGTTGCTGAAAAATGGAAATCTAGGACTTATAACACTTGTATAATCATAAAATTATTACTACTTTAGATTTTTTTCCCATTTCAAGGGTATAGATTGAATCTATTGTTACTGTCATTCTGTGTATTCAAGGTGACCTATTTTTACTGCTTTTGGCTTTCAGAAAAAAATAGTTTAAATAGATATAACAGTAGTTATTTACTCTTTGTTGAATTTTTCCAGCAAATCATTTAAAATAATTTTACTTCTTTCACCATCTTTAAATTTAATTTCACAATTACACAGATTAAAGAAAGAGAACCAAATTGCATCTCAGGAAGAGAAAAACATATTTGTGTCCATTGTCTTATTCTATTGTTAAATGATGCAAGTTAGTCGACCACTAAAGAATGCTTTATAGATTCATATTTGAGACAATTTCTGTTATATTCTTCTGTTCATAGTGATAGTTCTATGTTTTGCTTAATTTAGTTTGTTTATAATTAAAAACACAAACCTCCTATTCTTAATTACTTATGTTTTGTTCTTGGATTCCTCTCTTAAGTAATAGTGTAATCAGTGATCAAGTGTACCCAGCTTTTAGAACAGTTTGATTCTATAGGGTATTGGTACTGCTTCATTTGGTGGGCTGGTTTAAGTGAAGTTAATAGGGGTAGTATTAGTGAAGGCAGCTCTGGAACAATGCTTTCAATTTATTTTAAAGACCACAACTCTTGCTGTTATACACAATCTCCACCCATTGTGGAAAGTACATACTACATTTAAAAGCACAGCATGAGATATATTTACATCTGAACAATGTTTTCATGAAACATTTGTGATCCAGGTGCTTTGAGAAGCTTGTATCTTTTGACTTTGACCATGTTAAAAGGTCCTTCAGATTGAGGATGCCGTAAACCAGGATAACTTTCAAAATAGAAGATAGGGTTACTCTTTGCAGTTGAAATTTGGCTAACCTTTTCCTATAGACGTAAATTTACAGGTACATAAATTTTTGCTGCTACATTTTATAGCCACTCATTTGTGATGCGTCTGAAATGTATTTTCTTAAATGGTTGACATTATATAAAAAGTGAGAGAAAAGGAAAAGAAGAAAAAATCAAAAAAAAAAAAAAAGATAGTTTGCATGCTCACCTTAACTTTCCAATATTTAGGACAGGTCTTCCAAACAATGGATTGCAAATGCTGGTTCACTTTTGCTTTGCTTTCAGAAAGTAAGCAGCTACCTATTTACTCTTAATGTGAAAAGTCTTATGGTAGTCTTATTAGAATCTTCAACTGACATCCCCACTCAGTGTTTATCACCACTAGCTTTCCCTGTGAGACCTGGTTAGCAGTGTCAACGCTAGAAATAAATTAAATACATATAAACAATAAGGACACAAAATATTTCTCTAATATCACAAGGTTTTGTTTCCCAATAACATTATAAGCAGATAATATTCTCTTAAAAAAGTTTCAATTGAGGCCAGACACAGTGGCTTATGCCTCCAATCTCAGCACTTTGGGAGGCCAACATGGTGAAACCCTATCTCTACTAAAAATACAAAAATTAGCCGGGCATTGTGGTGTGCGCCTGTAGTCCTAACTACTTGGTTGGCTGAGGCAGAAGAATAACTTGAACCTGGGAGGTGGAGGTTGCAGTGAGCCTGTATCGCGCCACTGTACTCCAGCCTGGCAACAGAGCAAGACTCTGTCTCAAAAAAAAAGTTACAATTGAAAACCTCTTCAAAGCAGTGAAAGCCAACATATTAATATTTGTATTTATTTACTTTGATATATTATTCTTAAAGCATTTGTATTTTTAAAAAAACATATTCTTAGAGAAAACTTTCCTGCCCCCAACACAAATTCTTTAATCTGAATTTTTTAGTTTATTTTAGTAGTAAAATTTAAAAATCAAGAAAACCGGCAAGACATTTAGATCCATTTTCTGATATTGCACTACATTCTATTAAGTGGTACTAATTGCTTTGAGAATGGAAATTAATTGAGAAGCCCTCACTATCTTTGCATAGTTGCTTGAACTCACACATTATCTTTGCAGTTCATTCTGAGTGAGCAGTTTTTTTACACTGTCTTCGTGTACCATGACCTAATATGAACAAATGTATGTGCAATTTGCCAGTGCCTCACCACTAAAATGCTGGGATTCAATGTAGCCAAAATACATAAAAATGACAATATATTTATTTCCCAATTATCCCACAGCGGCAGAGTAACCAGGGTTTCAATGTAAAGTATAATTGATTCCTAATTACTGTACTTTCACAGAAAGGCCACAGTCCATAACTTCATTAAATAGTGAAAACACAAATAACTATTCATGAGGAAAGAATTATCATTTACTATGTGCTTATTTACTTTCTAATCTGTACATGTTTTAGATTCTGGACTGTGGTAAGGCTGCAGAGTCTGAAATAATACGTCATTCAAATTTTCTTCAGGGAACAGAACATTTCTCCAGTGATGTTCGTTTAGAAGAGGGAATAAAACGTTAACTATTTGATATTTGATGCACTCTGCAAGGGCTTGGCCCGATTCCTGTTCATTTCCAAAAGTGAGATGTATAAGAGCAAGTATCCATCTGTGAATTGAGGGCACATTCACTGTTCTATATATTAAGACTTGCTAGGGCTCATGGACAATGAGAGAGAAGAAATGATAATGTGATAGTACAGAGGGGAATAAGATCTATCTACTGCCTAATGTGAGAAACGAAGAGTATAGTTTCTAATCATGAATACTGTTTAAGCAATTTTTGTTCTGGTGAGGTCCAGGAGATAAAGGGAGGGTCACCCCATCTTTGTGTATTATGAAGATATGAACAAATAAACTAGAACACACACTCAAAAAATAAAGTGAAGTCTGTTGTTTAATACATGAAGGCACTGAATGTTGACAACAGTGCTGGAGTTGCTTTTCCTACATTCACATTACTCTGTTACAGAGCTTTGTAAAGATGTTTTTGGTTACCTATAACTTGTCAAAAAGGTTTAGACAGTCTACAAAGTCCAAATATATAATACACTGCAATATAAATTAAAATACTCACTTTATGAACTATTCAAATGATGGTAATTTAAAAATATGCATTGAAAACCACCAGGATTTTAACTAATTAATGGCTGTCATAATTTTGGTGTACTCCTTGAAATAAACTTCTCTTGTCACATTTGCTAAACGTTTTAATTATAGTCACACAATGGTCATTTTTTGAGTTTCAGTTCACATAAAATCATACAAGAAAATTCAAAACTCTAGCATCTGTCTGCTCACATAAAATTGTACAAGACAATACAAAACTCTAGCATCTGTCTGTTATACTGAATCAAATAAATATCAGGCAGGTCACAGGCTCATCTCCTAGTCCCATGCTTTTTCCTTGGCATGATAATTTAGGAAAAAGCATTTTAAGAAGCACGCAGTGGAAATCTTTGGTGTCCCTTTCAAATTTCCTTTGCAGGTTGATGTACTTAACCCCCAGTTGCTAGGTGTTTTAGTTAGTAGAAACTCAAGGAAACCCTCTTTTCTGGAGAATTCCCCATGATCCCATCACAAGGGAGTCTATGCCACCTCTTTCTGCCCATTTAGAGCTTGGCAAGTGACTGACTTTTTTAGGGGTACAAAATGACAGACACATGCCTGGCACAATGGCATGCACCTTTAGTCCCGGCTACTCAGGTGAATCACTTGATCCCAGGAGCTCAAGGCCAGCCTGGGCAACATAAAATGAGACCCCGTTTCAAAAAACAAATGCTAAATCCTTTGTTACAGGTGAGACTGATATTTTGGTCTAATTGTTTAGAATAAAGCTAGTTTCCAGCTATGCTTTCATTATTCCTTAGCTTTCCCCCCTGGCCTATCTTAGGTCCCTTATTCTCCTCATCCTAAGTGTACTCCCCCAATAAATGGCATGCATAAGAATCCCCATCTCAGTCACTTCTAGAGAACCTCACCTAAAATAGCTGGTAAGGAGTGGTCCCTAGGAAGCAATAAGAATGGCATTCCGGAATTGGATCCTTTACTGTTTGGTTGATTTTGAATATTCCATCATTATGACAACTGAGGGACTGATGGACCCCATCAAGCTGGGGTGAAATGGGATGGCATGTGAGTAAAACACACTGTCTGGTACAATGTCTCCAGCATCTGAAACGTGTTATGGAAATTTAAAAAATAAGAACTATGGAAGTGGATGCTTGTTATTGAGCGCCCATATGTTGGAGAAAATAACAGGCTCTATTAACCAAAACCTTAAAGCAAAAGTAGTCAGAAGTCATTCTTGCCAGCATTTAAAGAAAGCCTCACCTCTGAAGTCCTAGGGCAGAACCATTCAATTTTAAGCCCAGCACATATGTGTAAGAGTAGTGTAACCTCAGAAAGGCCTGAATTCTTAGCTTAAGCAAATCTTCTATGTCAGGCTGGAGACAGATGTGGAGGTAATAAGCCACTGAAATTTTGAAAGGTTATCTGGGTAGGTGTACCTGAGTATCTTGAATCTTGAGGTTCTGCAGAACTCTCAAGGTCAACTCCTTGGAAGGTATACTATCCTTCTAGTTTCTTGCTTAAAACAAGATAGGAAATTCAAATTAGGGAGGAACAGACACAATAATAGTTGCTTTTCTCAAGATGTGCCCACAAATACGCTTCTGAGCAACAGACTCTTTCTTAGGGTCAAATCTTAAGTCTACCCAACCAGAAAGTAGTGTCCCTAATTAGGATGGAACAGTTTTGTCTGTGAAAGGAACCACAAGCAGGAACCAGAGAAGTAGGACTGGAAGGGATCATGAAAAGTGCCAACAGGTTGGGCAGAATATAAACCTGGCTGGAGAGGTTTACCAACACTGGAGTACTCTCTATTGACAAAGAATTTAATATTCTCACAAAGGATCTCCTGAATAAACAGAAAAAGTATTTATATTCATTAATTAAAGTAGGGATGGCAGAGCTACCTTTGTAATATATTGAGAAATAAATACAAAGGATCAGAAAAGTAGCATGCTGGAATAGTGTTCCAGAAGACCAGAAAATCCACACTTAACTGTCTTGCTTGGGTGGTCCCAGAGGTTAGGCCAATAAAGAGTGTATTGGTGAGGAAAAAAAGCATTTTTTTAACTTCTAGGTTCAGGGATACTTGTGCAGGTTTATTATATAGGTAAATTGAATGTCACAGGGGTTTGATGTACAGATTATTTTGTCACCCATGTAATCAGCATAGTACCTGGCAGGAAGCTCTCTGATCCTATCCCTCCTTTCACCCTCTACCCTCGAATAAGCCCTGGCGTTTGTTGTTTGTTCTTTGTGTCTGTGTGTTCTTAATGTTTAGCTCCCACTTACAAGTGAGAACATGTGGTATTTGGTTTTCTGTTTCTGCATTAGTTTGCTTAGGATAGTGGCCTTCTACTCCATTCATGTTGCTCCAAAATACATAATCTTATTACCTCTTGTGGCAGCATAGTATTCCATGGTGTATATGTATCACATCTTCCTTAGAATGAGCATCATTGAAAGCCCAGTCTTAGCTTCTCTAAAGTTCAAAGCTAATGACAGAACACACAGTATATGAGTTGACTCTGACAGACAGAGATACAAAGCACCATCCCAGTCCCCTTTTGGGGTACAGACATAGAAGGGTCAAATAGTAAATGATTCATAGCCAAAGTTCACGTCATAGTGTGTCCACTTGATCCACAAGCTTAACTAGTAAACATTTCTCAATTTCCTGAATGTACTATTGAATCTGACATACATAGTCATTGATAGAACCCTCATGTTGTTGTCTTCTGTCCCAATATAGTCTCAAGGGAACTGGGCCATCTGAAGATTCTGCAAAGCATCATACTGGCTCACTATATTAATATCACGTTAATCAGACCTATGAGCAATAGAGAGCAAGCACTTGTGTTTGCTCACATGCTAAAAAGCTCACATGCTAAAAAATAAAGCTCACATGCTAAAAAATGTGATAAATTAAGCACTACAAGGTTCAGTGATGAAGTTTTTAGGAGCCCAGTAGTCTAGGAGTGCTGGGTTATGGCTCCAAGATAAAGAACTAGTCATAGCATCTTGTACCTTTTACCACTATGAAAGAATATTAACATTTGGTATGTTTTTTGGCATATTCTACATGTGATAATGCTGCTATGACAGATTTTACATGAACAATTGCTAGCTTTTAGTGGGCCCCAGGGAAAAAATGACTTCACATCAGGCTGAGGACAGACAGCCATATCATTTAGACCATAAGACCTGATAGATCCGATTATACTGGAGGGTATCTAGGGTGGCAAAAGAGACATCCTTTTACTTTTTAAATCTTCAATGGTAGTGTTGCTTTATAGATCCTTAGGGTTCTAGAGCAAGGCAGTGCCACCTCTAGTAGAGAACTATCTTTTCTACTATATTCAGCAGTTCCTGGCATGCTAGTGTGCAAGCTGAGCATCTGGCCACTGTATTTCAAAAGAGCATGCATCTAACACTGCCTCTGATAAACCAGATACTGTCACAACCATCAAGTCATATAACTACTCACCATAGAAATATGTTTGTGAACCAAAAACTATGAGTAGACCCATGGAGACAAAATTATGATCTCATTTCACTTAATTTCTGCTGCCAAATGCAAAATATCTAAAGTGTCCAGTTTTCTTCATTTCTTCTAGGTTACAGTTTCTACCATTTAAGAAAAATCTATTATTTAATATTTAACACAGGCTTGCAACTTTGAAATCTACACACACACACACACACACACACACACACATACACACACACACACATACTACATATACTCAATGGATGATAAATTTACATGTCCAAGAAGGTCTGTTTTTTTGTATACATGTTTGAGAGTTAGAGTAGATAATTATCTGTATAGATTAAATTTCATTCAAATGTTTTAGAGAATATAATGCAATATGCTAATATTTGGTATTATTATCAGAAATTTGAATTTGATCTGATTGCCTTTTCCTTAAAATGTAGCCTATATTTTTTTTGTGTGGAAACTTCACTAGAACAACTACTTTCTCAGTACATTGACCTTTCAAATATGAAGACTAATATGCAATTTGAGTTTTTCAATTTAATTTTCTCTATTATTTCATCAGTTATATCTTCTCTCCACTATCTCTCTCTATACTTCTTTACCTTAATTAGGTTAACATATCCTTTTTCAGTCATATGTCTTAACTTTTCTGTCATATTTACCTTCATTATCATTTTTTCTCTGCATTATGAAAAATATCTTCATGTTTAATACTTGGATTATCTACTTAATCTTTTGTCTTACATATTCTATTATTCAGTTTATTCATTTAATTGTTTAAATGATTTTTGTCATTTCTTAATTTCTAAGAACTCTTTTTATTCTCTGGTTGCTCTTTCATAACAGCTGGTTGTTTTCTTAGAGATACAATGTCTTCTTGCGTTTCTCAAAGGATACTAACTTGAATTTTTAATATCCTGTTTTACTTCCTGAAATAAGTCTGTTTCTTTCAGGGTCATTTGTTCTGTGTGCTCAGTTTGGTCTATCTATTTCATGCTCATAGTGGCTCTCAAATTTCTGATGATTCTTAGTTCACGCTTTTGAATGAAAGACTAGGATAATTATGTGGTGTAAATTATCTTTTTGGTTTCACAAAATGGTCTCTCCTTTGATTGAAACAACTGACAACTCACTCAAAGTTGAAGAGATTTTATCAACAGGTAGAGATCTCTAAAGGCAGGCATACTGGGAACTCTCATAATCACTTTAGAAGAGTTTTCTTCTGGAATTGGATTAATGTAGTGAATGTTACATCTGGACTGAGCTGTCTTCTTTTTTGTTTTTTGAGTATCTCATTTTGTATATGGAAGTAATTAAGCTTAAATATTCTTTCCTTTAGTTTTTTAACCTTTAAACTCACATAAATGTGTTAGGCAGCCTGCTGTCAGCAGTTGTGTACACTGGAAAAGTTAGAGGATGTGATTGGCCCAGGTATTTAACCTGCATTTCTCTGAATACTGAGATGATTATCCTATGGCCATTTTCTGCTTTTTAAATATTTTTAGTTTCAATCTGAAGCTAGTCTTAGCTTTCTTTGAAACGAATTTAGCTCTGGTGCTTGAGTTATGATTCTCTCTTACATTTCTGTTATCTCAAGAAAGCTAGTCCTCTTTGATTCTCAGCTTAAATGATATTTTCAACATTTTAATCCTCTAATAACAGTTTTATCTTTTTTCTAGAAGTGCCTTGTGTTTACCATTTCTATTGTTTTCTGCCTTTTTTTTTTTTTACATTTGTTGAGTCCGAAACCTTGAACCACAATGCTTATAATTTTCTTTATTATAATTTTAAGGGCCTCCATATCTGCCTTTCAATAAACTGAATAAGCACACTTAACTATTACAGGGTGCAAAGATCTATGGTTTAAATTGCAGATAAAATACTAGTAATAACATTGAAATTACTCAAGTAAATTTAAGAGTGTCTATAAGAGTAAGCAGTAAGATACCTATTTTAAGATAAAATTGAAAAATACGATATTTAAGATAAATTGGAAAAAATACATTTTTCTAGCTCTAAGTGGTTGAAACCTCTTTATCTAGTTCAAGAAAATTTACTTCTTAAGGATTTTGCTTCAATTATTAAGGAACACGAGAAATTGTTAGATATTATTAATGATTTTCCTTTTCAAAAATTCTGTATTTTTAATGTTAAATAATATGACTGTACAGTGAGCTATTAAAGAAAAAGCTATGCATTTCCAAGTATTTCTGTCTCTCAATCAGGGTTTGCTACTGTAAAATCATATCAAAATCAGAAACATACTAAATTATAAACTGCTATAAAGTGGTAGCTCTCATCCCACATTGTAAAGTTAAATTTATCTTATTTCTCAACATATTTTCATCATTCTTAATTAACTATTACATAACCAATGCTATAAATTTGAGTTTATAATATATAGATGTGTGCATTCTCACTAAGATAATACAATTTCATATTTTTCATGTTGTTTTCTATTTCTAATTTTCTTTTAAAAATTGTAAACTGGTAGTAATACTCTCTCATTCTTACCTTTTTTAACAGTAAATCAATCTGATGTTAGTTTTGATTTTATTTTGAAATATTCTGTTAGCTAGTCAAGAAATTTGTAATTTTTAAACATTGGCTTTTCCCATGAAGGTCAAAATTATGAAATATTTTACTGCTTATATGATAGAGAAGATAATGCATAGAATTTTGATAACTGGTTTTTATGCTTATCACCAACTTTTTAATAGTTCATATGTTGAGAAATTAAAACATTGCCTTCTAAAATAACCAGTTAAAATCCTCTTCTGACTAAAAGCCGACTATTTTTGCAATTGGATTAAGTATACATATTTAGCATTGTCCTCATTAAGCTGGCTTACAGAGTTTGAATTTCTCGTGAGTTCATAAAATTTCTTGTATAACTGAATTTGGGAAACGCTTTATAAAATAGGAAATAAGTGTATATGTATGTGTGTGTATCTGTATATGTATGTATGTATACCTATGTAGATATACAGATATATTTTTTTGGAGGTCATCACAAGTGCATTTACTAAAAACCCTTACATTTAACATTCTAGGAGGTAGAATAAGATGTTAAGTATGTGTTGACATACTTTAATTTCTACAGGGTTCTAATGTGCAACTTAATTATTCTTTCTCTTTGTCAAGCAATTACATATGTCAAATGGTAGGGAACTGGTTCTTCAATAATGATCTATTGAATTATTTCACTACAAACATTTTGATTGAATTCAAATATACTATGCTTGTTTTCAGATATGAAGAAGAAAAACCTTTTTTGTTTTCTAAACAGGTCTCACCTTTCTCATAAGGTGGAGTATAAATTTTAACTTACCAGTTTGATATATTGCCTTTTCTTTTGGTTTAAGGTGTCTTCCAGGTTACTCAGTTTCTTTCAGATAAATGCTAACCTTCAACTGCACTTTCGGAAAGTGTAATCTCTACGGGCGACAGGAGGCTTGCATGACATGGTGCTTGTGGGTACTTGAGTTCTCAGCCATTTGTGAAAGATTTTGTGTTACTCTAAGAATATGGTGGCGCTTTGGGCTTTTCCCTTATCCTAATGGCCCGTTATGGGTTAATTCTACAATTATGTGGGAATTTGAAACACATAAGCCTGAACATTTGTTTATCTGATGTCTTTTTTTTTTTTTTTGAGACGGAGTTTCGCTCTTGTTGCCGAGGCTGGAGTGCAATGGCGCGATCTCGGCTCATCGCAACCTCCGCCTCCTGGGTTCAAGCAATTCTCCTGCCTCAGCCTCCTGAGTAGCTGGGATTACAGGCGCGCGCCACCATGCCCAGCTATTTTTTTGTATTTTTAGTAGAGACGGGGTATCTAATGTCTTATTCTCTCTTCTTTTTTCTATACTAGGATGAAATGTGTGAACTATTTTTATTTCTATAGTGTTAATAATAAATAGCTTCATCTTATATATTGCTATGAAAAGAATTCCTGAAAAATTTCATAATATGAATTTATCTCTATGAATAATTATATAAGACCTTCATAACTACCATATAATTACAAAAATTTCCAAGCCTATTTAACTTATTTTGTAAGTCTGCTAAATAATCTATATTCTCTAAATATAATAAAATAATTTTCTTGTCTGGGCATGGTGGCTCACACTGGGAGGCTGAGGTGAGTGGATTGTTTGAGGCAGGAACTTTGAGACCAGCCTGGCCAACATGGCAAAACCCTGTCTCTACTAAAAATACGAAAATTAACTGGGAATTGTGGCATGTCCCTGTAATCCCAGCTACTAGAGAGGCAGAGGCATGATAATCACTTGAGCCTGGGAGGTCGAGTCTGCAGTTAGCTGAGATTGCACTACTGCTCTCCAGCCTGGATGAGAGAGCAAGATTCTGTCTCAAAAAAGAAAATAAGGAATAATTTTTTATGTTACTTCTTTTTTATTCCAATTCTAGTATTTGCAGTATTAAATGGAATGATTACAATGCAGATACAGAGAGAAAGGCAGATTTATTTTAAGAAATTGGCCCTACACCATTGTGGAAGGACAGTGAGTATGAAAATTGTAGAATAGGTTGACAGGCTGGAAATTTTGTTGGGAGTTGGTGCTTGTCTTGAGCAATCTGCAGATAGAATCTCTTTTTTAGGAAACCTGTTTTTGCTCTTAAGGCCCTCATCTAGTTTAATGAGGCCCACCCATATTATTGAAGGTACTCTCCTTTACTTAAAGTCAATTAATTGTAGACGTTTATTACATGAACAAAATAAATGTGGTTTGCATCAACACCTAGATCTGTATTTAATTACACAGCTGGTACAATAACCTAACAAAGTTGACACATAAGAATAAAAATTACAGCCACTGAATATAATAAAACTATGCAATTTTAAGTACCTATTTCATCTGTCATAAACCTGCAATAGCAATGTATTATATAATATATTCAGTGCTTCCTTTAAATTTCTTTGAAACAAAATATGTAATTTTTTTTGTAATACCAATTGCATTCACTAATATTCACATAAAAACTGGTAAAATATAAATTAATGATAAAGTATACCATTAACAATGTAATTTATTCTATGTACCATAATTACTTGACCCTTACCTGTGCTTTTTAGGAACAATACTGAGAAAATAATTAACATCAATATGAGCATATAGAAATATCTCTCATTTGAAAATAATTTTGGAGTTTGAGACATATTCTCAAATGTCCAATTGGGTGTATTATGGGAGTTCCAACACAGACAACTATGCTTAAACTATTCTGTTCATTTTATTCTTTATTCTAATCTAAATGTGATAGGAATTATATCTCATACTGAGTCACTGAATCTAAGGTACATTTATTAATCTCATTTTATAGGAATGATGATATGATTTTCCAGATTAAATACCAAGACATAAAAGTCTAATATTTCTTCTGGAAGTAGGACACATTGTTTAAATCAAAATTGTCCTCAAATTTAGGACATATAGTAGCTAACAGTCAAGAGGGGAAAATGAGTATGTGATTTACAAACGTGGTTGACTATATTAATTAAATATGTATTGACTATATATTGATTTTCATGATTTTCTCTGTTATAGTTGTTCTTAAAAACTGAGCAGATTTGTACAAAAGGGTGTTGTTAATGTAAAACAAAGAATACTTAAATGTATCACCAAAAATAGAATAAAACAATACAAAACCCCACAATGTAATTATGACGAAATAGATACGTTGCTTTTTTTAATCTTCTTAAAATAATAAAAGGATCAGATTGTACTGCTCTAACTGTAGTAATTATGTACAGAAAATAAAAAGTGACGCTTGAACACAAAAGGGGAGGTATAAAAAGAAATGAGAATGTTAAGACTGTGGAAACAAAGAAAAGGATATGTTCAAATACTCATGTCCCATCATTAATTAACTACAAAATGTGAGCCTGCACACTGGAGAATGATTGTAAATCTAGTTACAACCAACAATCTATTTTAGTATGATTCAAAAAACGTCCTGGTGAATGAGTTGATAAAGGATGACATTCTCAATTGCTGGTGAGAATAGGCCACTTTTGCAGTGTAGTAAGCCCAATTCAACCAATAAGGAAACGAAGGTACAGATTTATTCCCAGGCAGAAAAGCAACAGTCTGGTTGACCATATGCCCATGCAAATTGTTTGGTACGTGTGAAAGGAATTTAAGTTTTATTAGGGCAGTATCTATACCTAATTGGACTATTGTCATCAGCTACCAAAAGAGTGTGTCTTAAATGGAAGGAAGTAAAATGGAACATATAATGCAAATAATATAATATGATGCATTATATTATTTATTTTGTTGACTGGCCACATATGCAACTAGAATTAAAATTTCATAAAGATACTTCTTCGCCATTTTTGACTACTATATTTGCAGTTCCTACAGTAGCTGTCACAGAGTAGGTCCATAAGAAATATTGACCGAATGAGTGAATACACAAAATTTAAAGAAATTTCAATCAACAAAATTTAATTCATAGATATCAGTAAAAACAATATAAGTAACAAACAATGAATAATGAGCAGTAACGTTTTTTTGTTTTATTTTGTGCTCATGAGCATGAGATCCAAAGATATTTTGATTTAACAAATTTACCATTTGCCTTAGATGTGTATGATACAGTGCAGAGGATGTTGATGTACCCTGCAGACAGAGTGTGAATAGATTGAAATTTTACTCCTAGAATTTAAGTAAAATATTTAAAAACTATAAATTTCTATTCACATTTGCTTAAAAATTATCTGTATATTCTTTTCTGTTTACCAGGAACACCAAGTTAAAAGGATACTTGGCATAAACCCAGTCAGTGATTTGTGAAAGAGTTAATTTAGTTTTCTCTCCTGACCTAAATAGTTTCTAGGTAATATATAGGTTAGCTAGACTGTCACCAGGATGTAATATTGAAGTTCTTGTAAATACAAAAAAGTAATTTTTATTTTGATCCTGTCTACTTTTTTTTGTCAGCACTGGAAATTTACTACCATAGTAGCTCTTTATATATAATTAGAGATATAAGCAATAATTATATTGTCACACATACATTTGTAAGCAGAAAAAGAAAAGAACAGAGTTTCAAGTTAATTACACGGGAACAGTATTTTTACATTTTTCTATTTCTTAAAATTTTGTCAAATATATTACCAGTTATATAATAAACGTAACTGGTTAAGTTTCTAACATGATGCAACAAATAAGGACAGAAGGAATGCTTTTAAGTTTTGCACAAATCTATTTTTAAAAATTAACTGATAAAATAGGAGTAAACATAGATAGTTAACATCATTATAAAACAAATAGTGATTTTAGCCCATTAAAGTAAAACCTAAAAATAAATGACTGACACATTGGTGTAAGAATTCACATATAGAATTTATTTATGGTACTTTGACTTTGTCTATCTAAAAACCCTCAAATGATTTCAAAATCAAAGAAAAATGGTAATCAGGTTGCAAGAAAAAGGAAAGAAGTAGAAAAATATTTGTGCATTTTAAGAAGAGTTCCTAGGAATTCTACTTCCAGCCATAATGGAATAATAGAAATCTGATTTACCCTCCTGTCTTTAAAAAATCAGAAAACTGAATGAAATCCATGAAATAAGTTGTCAGCCATTGAATTTGAGCTAATCCAAGATATTATGTAAGAAAGGGGAACAAATTAGCTGAGCCCTCAGAGCCCTTCAGATTATGGAGTGGAGCCATAGTCAGAGAGGAACAATTCAAACAGAGGCTGGCAGGCTGGCTTTGTTGAAGTGACTAAGTTCAGGTTTTTGGTTTTTTGTTTTTTGAGACGGAGTTTCACTCTTGTTGCCCTGGCTGGAGTGCAATGGCATAATCAGCTCACTGCAATGTCGGCTTCCCAGGTCCAAGAGATTCTCCTGCCTCAGCCTCCCAAGTAGCTGGAATTACAAGCATGTATCACCATGCTCGGCTAATTTTGTATTTTTAGTAGAGACTGGGTTTCACCATATTGGTCAGGCTGGTCTCAAATTGCTGACTCAGGTGATCCACCCAACCTCAGCCTCCCAAAGTGTTGAGATTACAGGCGTGTGCCACCCCGCCCAGCCAAAGTTCAGTTTTTGTGTAGGACAAGGCAATAGGATGTGTAGGACAAAATACAGGAGAAATATACTGCTGGAGCTCTGTGGAGAAATTGCCTGAAGTTGTAGCTAAAGAACAAAACGTTAGTGAATTTAAAGAATTTGTTGTAGAAATTTCCAAATGAAACACAGTGTGGGGAGGGGGGAACAAAACAGAACGAAACAAAACCAAAGACTGCAAAGTGAATAGAGTGCCGATAAGCTTTGGGGCAGTATCAAATGAAATACCGTGAATGCAATTGGAGTACCATAAAGAGAAGAGAAAGAAAGGGCACAAATACTGTAAAATATGAAAGAAAAATGTTAAATTAGATCATGTTCTTTTCATTCCCAAAGAACACTCATGGGAATGAAAAGACAAGCCACAGACTGAAAGAAAATACTTGAAAACCTTGTAAATAACAAAGGACTTATATCCAGTAAAAGTAAAAGGAAGAATTAAGAATGTATTGAAAATACAGGGAGTTAATTGGGCAAGGTGGCTGCCTAATATTGTGTGCGTAATAGTTGTACTGAGTTTTACACGGCTCTGTTCTGGACTAAGCCATTCCTCCTTTTATACAACTCAGTAAGGCCCTCTGTTTTCCGTTTCTTCTCTAAGAAAGATCCTTTCATTCCTGACAAAGCTGCCTATAACCTCTGTAGGACAGTCTGGATGGACACTGCTGGACACTGCAAAATGTCTCTGCCCAGCCTTCCCTGTCTCCTATCCGTGTGCTGGATCTGGAGACAATAGCCCCTGATTAGTCCCTCCTTCATGCATCACAGATTTCCAACAAACACTTAAGGAAATAAATGAAGACAAAGCAAATAAGAACAAACAGAGGCGATTTATACAGAAGTTGCTGTATAAAGGGGTTCAGCCACCATCACTTGCATTTGGCAGAGACTTAAAGCAAGCAATGGAGTGGGAAAGCCTAATAGTGAAAAAAGAGAAGCCTCTGGGTATACACTATCAGAGCCAGGGGTCGTGGGGAACCCGGAGAAAGGCTAACGAAAAACAGAGCATCTCATATAATTAATCTGGGAAACATATTTGGCTTCTGGTTGGTTCTGAGTTGGGGTGGTTGCAAAAAAATTTAAAAACTGGGAGAGTAACATTCATTGGCCCAAGTATTGGGGCTGGTGTTAGCAGAAGCTGGAGGTCAGCTTTCTGTTATAATATATTGTCTGGCCATTGTACCTTTAGTATATTCAATCTCCCACCCTAAAGACTTTTTACCTTTGGATGACTCCTTGGGAACACAGAATGAATGATTTTCTTCAGGTTTTGATAACAGAGGATTAGTCAACTGAGAAATTGTTGTATTGCAACTCAGTGACTGCCTCTGTGTAGATGCACAACTTAGTGAATAAAAGCAGACAGAAAAAAGAAAGATTGTGAATATATTGATAATTGTCTGTGGTAATATAATTTAGCCTTTCTTTTTAAATCTCTAAAGAAAGAATATTTTAATGTGCATATATTTTTATGTTTAAAATTCATTTGAATTCATTCCACTGAGCTAGAAATAAATACATCTGAGATAAAAATGTAGTTTCATTTCTGTAAGAGGTAAGAGGGGAGCATTGCAACCTATGTCAAAATGTGGCAAAAGTGTTAACATAGATATACTAGTCTAGACTGGAAAGTTAGAAAGAAAACAAAGGGGAAAGTAGAGAACTTCTGAACAAAGTGTTATCAAAGACTAAACATAGGTGAGCTCAAGATATATTTGTTTTATATAAAATTTTAAAATGTCACAAGCATGTTAGAAAGAAATTAAGAAAAATTAGGGGTTCAAAATGCTGTGTATCAGCCTGGAATTGATGACTATAATATTAAAAAGAACCTGAGAATCACCCTACCACATGCAAAAACAAGAGGAACCACCCGGTGTTCTACAGTTCCTCTCGGCTCTCAAATTATTTTTAATATATTGCTCCTACGCATATTAGATGTGAGACCACTAAATCAAATTGGAAAAAAAAATGCTGCTTATTATTTACAATTAACATTAAATCTTAGCTAAATAATGTCAACTTAAAATTAAATAAGCCATATTAGAAAACAATTTGGCAGTATACACCATTAATTTTAACATTTTTCTCCTTATTCTTACTCTTATCAATTTTGTTTAGAGAAACTACAATAAGCCTATGTTTCAATATGGCTAAAAAAAATTGAGCACCATCCTGTTAATTGTTACTTTGTTCTTTAAAGTTTCCAACAAGATTTTAAACAATTTAGCCTAGTGTTTATTTAAGTTGAACTGAAAAACAGACTTTTCAATTGTTTATGTAATATAACTTAGAAAGGCAAAACTTACATATACTTGAAAGTCTAGAAAAAAACTCATCACTAATAATTAACAAGCTAGTAGAACTTGGAATGTACATTTTACTTTTTGAGTCCATTTTGACTTTTTATCTAATGTGAAAACACTCTGCACAGAATAAATGTATTTTATTATGAAAATAAAATATGAGTCAGGATATTCAATAAGTATTCTTAATTATATTTATAAATCCAAATAAGATACTTAGAAAAATTGGCTATTTTATGATGGATTCAAGCATCTTGAAATTATTACATGATTATGAAGTACACAACGTTAATTCAGAGTACCCTGAATTAGACATAAACAGTCATGCACCACAGAATATTCCCATCAACAATGGACTGCATATGCAACTGTGATCCCATAAGATTATAACACTGTATTTTTACTGTACCTTTTCTATGGTCAGATATGCTTAGATACACAAATACTTGCCATGTGTTAAATTGCCTCCAGTATTCAATCTAGTAACATGTTGTATAGGTTTGTGGACTAGGAACAATAGGCTATACCACAAGGCCTGGGTGTAGCCTAGGTGTATATTAGACTATACTATCTATGTTTATGTGAGTACACTCTATTATGTTCACGCAATGACAAATGCCTCATGCTACAATTCTCAGAATGTATCTTTATCATTAAGTGATGCATGACACTATTTTAATAGAACTGTCTATGTCTATGTTAGAGTATTAATATATTACTAATAGAGTAGGTATTGTGTTAAAGTAACTAGTATAATGTGTGCCATTAGACAATTAACTATACATATTCATTCCTATCTGTACATGACTGTTACAAACATATTTTTTCACTTTTAGTCTCACTAAGAATTATCAAGTTTCTAATGATAACAGTGTTAAACGATATTAAAATATTATGAGTTTATTTTGAAGGTTATATCGAAAAGATTGACTGTTATTTGGTAGATGGTCTCTCTCCAGTTATTCACTCTGATTTCTAAAGTCTGAGCATTCATCTTCCTCTCCTTTCATTGCTAACTCTCAATCTTCAGAGTTAGACTTATCTGCCACTTCCCCAAAGAGCTTCCAAGACTCTTCATATCAGCATGAATGTCCCTACTATATTTTTAGACAACATCTGTACTTCTCCTTTGCAAACTTGATCATGCTACTGATGACTATTTCAATTGACTTGTCCTTCCTCACTTCCCGCTTATGCCATATCACATCAAATTTAGCACATTTTTACTAATAAATGAAAACTGAAAACTGATATTTTAAATTATCTATTTATCATATTTTATTATTTTTAAAAGACTACCTGCAATTGGAAATATCTAAGTCACTGATGACTTAAATTTCTGTATGTTTCTCTTTTAGATGGAATACGGCAACACAAAGTAAGGGTGTGTCGTCTTTCTGATCATAACATGAAAATGTGTGCTGAAAGAATTCACTTTGAAAGTGCCACAAAACAGACAATGGAAAAATGAGGTGAGTTCTCATTTTTCAGACTTCTGTATAAAAGCTTTTAAACTCATTGACAGCACCAACGTCTTTCATTTCCCCTATCTAAGAGTAAAGCACCATTTCTTAGTAAACAAGCCTTCAGAGTACTCATATGTCTAAGTGTATTTGATAGATAAATGAATAACATCAAAACTAATGCTCTGCTTAATGGATGTACAACTTTCGTAGCAGCCATTCATTTGTGTGTGAATGCACCATATGTGTAGGTGGTCTTCCAGTCAGTTATACTTCAGCTGAGCATGACATGAGGAGTATACAACAAAACAGCCTTCTTGAGGAAGCAGTAATGGAGAACAAGACGGATAATCATGAGGGATTAGAACATTGCCTCATAAATCTGCAGTGATGCTGACAAGATTTCAGCTTTGAGAATGACCAACTTTTTTCTTACTCATGCTGTGCAGTGAAAGATAGTAGACTAATGAGCTTATTTTGCCAAAGCCATTGCCCAGGCAATGTATAATTTTTAAAAGTAAGATTTATGTATTGTTTTATATTCATCTATGAAATGATAGTATTTTGGTCTTAATCCAATGTATCCAAACTATTCTCATTGGATTTGAATAAATTATAAAATAACAATTTTAGCTAGTAATTTGCAGAAATTGTTACTACTACACTGGGAACTGACATCAATGTTTATAAGAGTTTGGTCACAATTAGGCTAACTGTTCAGTTTAGGGACAACTTATCAATATACTTACAACCCAAAGTATGCATATGAATACATGAATTTATGCTTAGAAAAAACCTGATTTTTACTAATGACAAACAGAGTTCTAAAACTGAATCTGATTTTCAAAGGTAAGGAAAACTTGACAAGGAATCAGTATTTTACAGACTAGGTTATTAACCTAAGGGTTGTATCTGGTTAATTTATACAACTATAATGATGATTTGCCAGTCATCCAGCTGGTTTTCAGTATTCATGGATTCTGGACTGCTTTTTGAATAAATACTAAGCAAAATTAAGATATGAGAAATTATTTTATTTTAATCCTTTAACTGAACAACAGGCTTCAAACCTCAAGTTGATTGAAAATGTCTAATTTCAAGTTATTCATAAAGAACTGACCATAAATCAATAGAGACAGAAAGTAGATTGGTGGTGATGTGGGGCTTCATGTGAGACTTCAGAGTGACTATGTATGGGCACAATGTTTGTTTTTTTGGGTGTTGGAAATGTCTAAATTTAGATTTTAGTATTGTTTGCACCACTCTGTTAATGTACTGAAAATCACTGAATTGTGCAATTAAAATGAATAGCGATTTCAATGAAGTTAACAAAATATATCACGGCATTCTAATGAAGGCATATTATAATATAAGGTAGGTTTATGGGCCTTGAGCTCTTCTAATAGCAGGCATTACTTTTCAGGCTCATGGTTGGTAGAGGTTTTCTGTGAATCGACAGGGATTGACAGGTTAATATAAAGAGGATTTGAATGAGAACCCTTACTTCTCAGTATGCTTGAAGAAGAGTGGGCAACATATTACCTCATTTCTTAATAGACATTGAAAAGACTTTTGATGTTCTGCTACTGAAAATGATGCCAAAATATTGAGATAGTGAGATTTTGTTAATCTGCACACTAATTTAAACTAGACTGCCAAAAACATCAATGATGCTTTTTGAAAATATGAAAATATGGTAAAGATACTTTATTTTCATACAATTGAAAGCACATCTGAGCCAAAAAGTTTATCAGGATTATATATGAACCCTTAATATGTAATTAAAATTAAAATAGCATATTATAATTTAACTTTTCAAAAGCCTTATAAATATTTTTACATAATTGATATTTACAAGAAAGGTACTGACTAGTAAATTTTAAGGCTGCTGATGAAAGTTTAAATGTATGATTAGCAATTCTTGTTTTAAAGTAAATAGCATATTTAGGAATGTGTTGAATTCTCAGTACATACAAAACGATTTTTTTCTTAGTAGTGTTACATTTTATGAAACACACAGACACACCCACACCCACATGTGCATGCGTGTGCACACACACACACACACACAGAGAGCTTATAAATCCAGTGGTACACAACGCCTTATAAGAAAAGCAAAAGTCGCATTGCTCCACTGCTCCTTGTCCCATCCCTAATATATTAAAAAAAAAATTTCTGTCCCTTTTATTCTGTTGGTTACTTTCACATCACTACATTAGATACTTACAATAGTGAATATAAATTAATTAACTGTGAATATAACCTACTGACTTTTGCCATAAGTGAGGATTTAGCATTTTAAGACTGTAGTAACATTAGCTCTGTTCATTTTTAACCTCATTATTTTCATTATTGTTTACTACCATTTTTAATAGGATCTTGGGTGGAAGAGAGAAAAATTACATATTCTCAGTCTGATTAAAAGGCAACCTGAAGTTCAAGTATTTTTTCATAAAGGCCTGTAAATTTCAGTAAGCCCTATATTTAACCTATGACCCTATTCAGGGACTCAGAACTCTTGGTGTCCCAGAAAGGCATTCTTTAGTTAGGGTTGACTCTGGTTTTCCCTCTCACTTTTTTATACATAACTAGTCATAAATCTTACAGGTTTTTTCTCCTGTAAACCTCTCAGATTTTCCCTTTTCAGGCTTATTTCACCTCATCTATCTAGTTCAGATTTGTATAATCTTTATAAAATGATACAAAAGTAATACTAATTTTTCCCTAATGTTTCTAATAATACCTTCGTGTTATAGATATCCTTTATGTCAAACAATATAAAAAATATGACATGATAACTAGATACTTCACAATGTATTATTTATTGACTGAATTTAATTGAATAAACAGTTGAAATCAAACAAATGTGAACCACATACATGAGTATCATATCAGATTGACACTGCATCCATAATACCAAAAATGTATACCACTCTCACAAACAAAAGTCTTATAATTGTAGACTTTTCATTATCAGTAATAAACATCTCTATTTGGCTCATATTGTTTGTTGTAATGAGATGAAATGTCCCCTTCCACTTTTCAAACCAAATAGGCTGTAACTGTACCAAGGTCTGTACTTAGATTAGTCACTTTCCAGTGTATTAGGATGCACTAGAAAAATTTAGGGGTAAAGAAAATCACCCCTATAAAAGTCTTCAGAGAAAGTTAGGCTGCATTTAAATACCACACACACATTCTCATATATAACAAACTTAAAAATTTGCATTTTCCTTTTCGTATTTATCACATATAAACAGTTTTCAAGACACTTTTATGAGGGCATCAATAAATATCATCTAGTGAATAAATGAAGATGGCAAGAGAGGAAAAAAGTGCATAGTCTGTGAAAGTGGGCAGATTAGTTGAAAAGCTGCATTCTTATTTCTGTTACATTTGCATACAAATTGATCTGGAAATTCATCAGCTGACTCCATTAATGAGGTCAAGAACAACATGAAGACTTAATCAAACCCTGCTACAGGTTTTTTTGACTGTCTCTGGGGATGAAAATTCCAAAATATGACACCTTGCTTTCTATTGCATTTCCTTTCTTTGTAGAAAAATTTCTACCATGAGATCATAATTAAATGTCATTTAGAAGTTCCCTCACTTTTTATTTTTCCTCCCTAACTATTGATGTGTGTCATCCTTGTCACTTTAATTGAACTTTGAGACTTAAATGACACGTGGTGGAATTTGGAATGACAGTATAATATTAATGCATTATTTCAGACATTTGAACAAAAATCTGAGTCTTAAATTGAAATTCTTGCTAAGGAAATAGGAAAAATGAATACGTTAAAATTTTCTCTTACTTCTCTATCTTTATTGTTTCAATGCCTTGATGTCATAGATATTCTTTATTTGAGGATACTGTGTCAAATCATATTCTGTCATGTGCCAATTAATAAAAAATAATATTCTGTAATTCTCTTGTTAAGTAAGGTTTTGAAATATTGCATTTTGTAGTTCCAACATTATTTAAGTACCTTAACACATATTTACATGATATGCAATGGAACTGAGTGAACAAAAAGCTTTGGTACATATTTCCCACACAGCGTATATTAACTTTTTCTTTCTGACCCTAAGGCTTCTCTGTTAGCCCTCATCAGGGTTTTACTTGTCATAAAATTGATAATAAAATTTGCTTTCTCTTCTAACAAGATTCTTTCTGTAGACATTACAGTGAATTTTTGATAAACTGCCTTTAGCAGTCCTGATCATTCTCTAAATGATGATGTTGTTGAATAAGATATGGAAGGCTAAATAAACACGTCCTTAGTCAATTTTACATATGGCTGACTTCTCTCTATTCAAATGCTATTTTATAATATTTCGTAAATATAGAGTTTATATACTGGAGTTTAAACCAGCAGAAGAATATTACCTGAATCTGGTTTCCCATAAAAACTAAGTACTATAAATACTTTAAGAATGTTGAAATCAATTGTTTAAAGTGTTTACAATTTATATGTATTCAAATCATGTTTCTAAATTTGTATCAGTAGAAAGGGATGCCACTTTATTTCTTCATTAATTTATTGTTCCCCTCAATCCTTTTATGATTGAATTAGTAAAGAAAAATCAGGTGTCACATTATCTGTAATTATGATTCTATTAGAAATACTTGAAATCTCTTTGAAGGAGACTAGTCTAACAACAATGATGAAGGTCTCCTCAACACACTTTACAGAAATCACCTATATTTTTCATTCAGTATTGTCCAACATCTTTACTAAATTTCACAAGGCTAAAACTGCATTGAGAACTTTTTTTGGTCTGTTTCACACACTTTTAGATAATAGAATATTATTGCTTATAATAAAATACTATGATATGTTTTATGAAATATATATTACTATAATAAAATACTTATTGATGTGATAAGAATTCCAATTGTGTCTTACATTAAATCATGTTTTACATTAAATTGTGTGTTAGTAATATACAAACAAACAACAGAAAAGAAACAGGCACCTGTGGAAGGCTAACCTGTGCCACAGCTGTGTCCCAATTAGTGGACATGAGTTGTCCACTATCATGATAGCCTTCAATCCTTCTATTTGAATTTTAGCTATTATGTGAAAAAGACAAATTATAATCTGATTATGCTTTCAAAGATTGATAAATCACAGTCATACCTGCAAGACAGGCAGAATGTGCACACAATACTGCTGCCTTTGTGGATGGCGCCTCTTGAAGTTGTGCACTGCATAATGGACACAACCATGTATGATAGCCCTGAGTATGATGACATCATCTTTCTTGGGAAAAAATTTAATGGTTAGCTCTTCTATATCTTTCTGTACCTTATGCCTTTGCTCCAGGAGGCTGACACTGATGCATGTCCAAAGGAAGGCATTAGCAAGAATTGGGAGGACTGTGATAGAGAAAGGTCAGGATGTTTATTCTACAGCCTTCTTCTGGTTGGGACACTATTTTGTCAGTCATTTTGTTCTTTCTATTGCTACAGAGTCATGGAGTCAAATTCTCTAGATCCTGGTAACACTTTTTCAATGCCTTGCACCTTCAATTTTCAATGCCTTGTACCTTCAGTAACATAACCCCCTGTTATTGACTCATGATGTATTTTCTCAGTAGGCTTCCCCATCCATACATCCATAAATGTCTTCCATTATGACCTCTATGCAGATTATTTCAAATTTGCCTGAGGAACAGCTTTTACATTTTTACATTGATCTGAAATTTTAAAAATCTAAAATACTCATAACAGTCATAACCTATCATGATTTAATTTTAGAAGTTCCAAAACAGGATGCTACTTTTAAAAATAAACAGATTGTGCTTCAAAGGCAGTACACTCTAAAATTTTATATTAATAAGGAATAAGTTAAGAGACTCACCCTTTTGAAAATGAGAACAAAAATCTATGGACTTATGCAGAACTATTTGTTCCAAGACATGTTCAAAGATTATAAGAGAGGATGCTCATTTGTTATTCTCTAAAACAGTGGTATATGCACTTGCCTGAGTCATTGCACTTGACTCCTTAAACAATTTATTATTCCTTTTCAGATTTATTTTCACTAATAATACAAAGCAGAATCCTCAAGAATACAGCAAAAGTGATGCATATTTACTGTGCGTGCTGGCTCTGATTCAATGAAATAAAGTGTTAGCAGGATGGACAGAAAATATACTGTAATCACTGCTTCAAAACAGTCCATGTTTCAAGTGATATTTAAAGTTTAAAGTGATATTTAAAGATGATACAAGTAACTATAATTTCTATTGAGTAAATATCACTTTTTCACACAAAAAATGCTGAATTTATAGAAGGCACTGTCTCTAGGGTGAGTGGTGAGATGGGTCATCCAACATTTTTTGGTCTGCTAGAACCTGATTTTCAGCAAAAAAAAAAAAAAAAAAAAAAAAGTGAGAGAGAGAGAAAAGAAACAAAAGGCAATGTAAGCACAGTAATTTCTAACCTACAAAGAATATTCTTCCTTCATTTGCAGTTGCCATCTATTGTAAGAACTGAATTAGTTTTGTTATTCTTCCCTTTAGAGCCTCCCTTCCTTCCTTCCTTCTTTCTTTTCTTCCTCTCTCTCTCTCTCTCTCTCTCTCTGTCTCTTTCTTTCTTTCTGATGGAGTCACACTCTGTCACCCAGGCTGGAGTGCAGTGGCATGAGCTTGGCTCACTGCAACCTCTGCCTCCTAGGTTCAAATGATTCTCCTGCCTCAGCCATGGAGTAGTGGGATTACAGTTGCGCCACCATGCTGAGCTAATTTTTGTATTTTTAGTAGAGATGGGGTTTCGGCATGTTGCCTAGACTGCTCTTGAACTCCTGGCCACATGTGATCCACCCGCTTTGGCCTCCCAAATGCTGGCATTACAGGTGTAAGCCATTGCACCTGACCTCTTCTAATTTCTAAAAGGATCTGACTATTTTTTGTGCCTGGGTTCAGGCTAATTTTGGCCTGCAACCCACATCTGCAACAAATATCTTTTGAAAAAACCGTAACTAGTGTAATTGGGTCATGAAATACGAAGCCCTGCTGTCTTCTGTGTACACTGTGTACACAGTCAACCCTACTCTGCTTCAATATTGATAGCCAGCTCTTCAATTCATGACCTTGCTGCTTAAAGATAAGTTCTGCAAACATGCTGCTCTCTCCATAGTCCCATTGCTTTGTTTAATCTTTCCAGTGTCAGCTTAAAAGTCACTATTCTGAGAAACCTTTCTTGATATTTCGAAAGTGGTTAGAAAACTCTCTGTCTCGGTCTCTCTCTCTCTCTCTCTCTCTCTCTCTCTCTCTCTCTCTCTCTTTCTCTCTCCCTCTCTCCCCCTACCCCTCTCATATTTCTGTCACCATCTCTGAGGCCCTTTCTCAGGCACAGTTAATATGTACTCCAGTAGTGACTTCCTACAGTTGTGCATTCATACATAGCAAATCACTTTGTCATTTAAAGGTTTAATTGTCAATTACTCCACTACAACGGCAAGTTTCATGAACTCAAATCTCTGTTAATTTCCTTATATTTGAGTCACCAGTGCCTATTCAATTTATATATTTGAGTAAAGTTAAAGAAAAAAGGTGGGAAAAAGAATAATTTCCTTTCAAAAATAGCCAAAAATTTACTTGTTTGGTCAAAATAAATCTTTAATCATTTCAGCACAGTTTATCTTTACTAATATCATTGCTAATAATACTCACATTGTAATAAGCACAATGTAAAGCTTACAAATACATTAAAATCTCAGAATTCATTGCCATACAATCCATTCATGTAAACAAAAACCACTTGTAACCCAAAAGCTATTGAACTATATATATTCAATGTATATATTCAATATATATATTCAGTTTATATATAGAAAATATATATTCAATTTATTTTATATGTTAAATATATATTCAATTTATTTTATATGTTAAATATATATTCAATTTATTTTATATATAATAAATCTTCAATTTATTTTATGTATGCCTATATATATAATAAATCACAGGAAAATAAAAATATTAGACTAAAACTCCAAAGACTCAAGGCTTGAAATACTCTGAAATTTTAAAACTAGTTAGTTGATTTTATTCCCCTGATTCTCCAATTTAATTGGACTTCAATTTCCCATTTGAAAATTGAGTAGGGTTGGAGTAGACTGGTGGTTAATGTTGTATTATTTTCCTGAGGCCGCTATAACAAATTACTAAAATCACATTGGTTTAAAAGAACAGAAATGTATTATTTATAGTTCTGAAGACCAGAATTCTCAAATCAGTGTCTCTGGGCCAAAATCAAGGTGTCAGCAGGTTGGCACACCCTCTGGGAGTGGAAAATCTATTCTTGGCCTCTTCCAGCTTCTGGTGGTTGTTGACACTCTGTCTTGTGCCTGGGTCACTCCAGCCTTCAAGATCAGCATCTTCAAATCTCTCTGCTCCATCTTCACATGATCTTCTCTGAGTCTAGCCTCCCTCTACTTCTCTTTTTTTTATATAAGAATGCATGTGATGGCATTTCAGGTCTATCTAGATAATCCAGGATAATCTTCCTGTCTCAATATCCTTTACTTAACTACATCTTCAAAGAAACATTTTCCAAATGAGGTTAACATTTACAAATTTCAGAGATTAAGACATGATATTGGGGGAAGGAAGCATTTTTTAGTCTTTCACAGCAGGCTTATTCATTACTACCGCTGCTACTACTACTATTGCTACTACTCATAGTATTGGAAGCCTCTCTCTACATGAAGTATTTATAAGGAAACCTTATATCTTAAACACATAAAGCAGAACTGCTTTGTTAGAAGCAAAGGTGGTCACAGCCAATCTTTCTCTATCTTTCCCCTTCCATTGTCCTGGTTCTACTTCTCCACAGTTGATACTCAAGCCCTATAGTCCTCAAGAGTAGTTTGCAAATTAATGGATTGGATGATTTTTAAAAATTATTCATAGAAACTAAATTGATATAATATTCAAGTTAGCATAGCATATAATCATTTAATTTATAAGAAAGTGATTAAAATATTCTGGAAATGAGCAATAATATTTTACTTAAGCTTTCTAAGAAATCATATATATTCAAATATAAAGAAATCAACTTACTATCGTTATACTATAAACATCTATTACTTGGGTGATTTAATCTACAAAATACTATACAAGGCTGTAAAAAGTACAGAATATTAAATGGATATAAATTATCCAATTAAAAGCCTTAATATTGTGGAATCAAGTTCTTATTTATTAGTAGGGAAATGTATATTTTCAGCTATAGACATTCTATTTATTATATACTTTGCAAATTTTCCCAGTTTGCTATTATATTTATTTATAGAGACGATTACTAGTCTCTATAAATAAATGAGACTATTACTAGTCTGCATTACTAAAATTTTATCTGATTAATGTATAACATTTTATCTATTATCTTGCATCTAATATTAAACCTAGGTAGGCCTTTAAGTGCCAGGATTTGACTTTCTGTCTATCAAGTAACATACCTTCAAAAATTATGGCCAAATTAATGATTTTATTTCAAGATACTCCTTATTATCTTGTAGTATGTATATGGCATAATTTTATAACATTTGAAATTTTAATGCATCTGAAATTTATTTGGCAACATATGTGGCAGGAACTCAACCTTATTTTTTTTTTCAAAGAGAAAATGTTTCCTATTTTATTTTCTAATTAGCCACTGAAATCTCCAGTGATGTAACACGTCTCTTGCATAATATTCTGTATGTTTATATATAATCATTTCTATTTATTAATGCTGTGGACCCTCTACACCACTTCTTTTATCTGTCCACTTATGAAGACAGCATACTCTTGCTTCAATATTTTATTACTTGGGAGAATACCTTACTAACAATCTAAAAATTAAATGATTGAAAATACTATTGCAAAACATTATTGTGGAGACTTAATGAAGAAAATTTTACACATAAAGATTTTCAATTATTTTTCTTCAAGTCTTTCTTTTTCTGATATCCTTGTGACATAGCCTCATATTTGAAATAACAAAGATCTGGGCTCTTTATGACTCATACCTCAATTTGTAAAGTGCTCCTCCTGGATTTTAAGCTTACTTTTTGACTTATTATGTGTTTTTTTTTTTTAAGTAAAAGTGCACATAAATTATTAAATGTGAAGCAAGCAATCAATAATTATCTATCAAATCACATAGGAAATGTATCATAATTAAATGGAGGAAAATTTGATTTTACTTATATAAACAGGAAAACTTCTTGCAGAATATAATTACCCAGCCTGCTGACTAGCAAAGTGTTCAAGCAATATTTGTTAAATACATTATATCAGATTTTAGTATTTATCATGTAATCACATACTTTTTGTTATGTTTTAACATTTTTCTCTCTGTATTTTCCACTTGGATTATGCCTGGCCCATGTGAGGAGCTCAGTAAATGTCAAGTATATGAATCTTATACAAAGATTGCATTAACAGGTTAACTAGAAACCTACAGCCAATGTGAGGATAGCCATGTGTCCCAGGAAGTCACTATGAGCCTTGGACGTTGCCTAATGAGAAAGATATTTTTGACAGAGTGCAGGAAAAAACATTCTCTTCTGGCAAAATTCACTTTGTTCTAATTATGCACTATAGTTATAGGAGAGAGGAAATTGCACTGGTTGAGACCTGGAATGTAATTGCAGTAAACAGTTTTAGAGGTTATACTTAGAAGAAGTGAAAAATTTATTTTTCAAAATATGAAAGAAAAAACTCCTTCAAAAATTTTGTTATTATAACCCAAAAACAAGAGCTTTTAGAAATAGAGATATTAAACACTTTGTATATTAAATTATAAAAAAAAGATAAAAAGTATAAATATCTGTTGTTATTATAATGGTCAGGTATACATTGACACATGGGGATAACATGGGAGAATATCAGGATCTTACTGCATACACTATAACTTTTATGTAAGTTGAAGACTTAAACTATGAAATCAATACACAATGATTGAGATTAGAAAGATAAAAAGCCTTGCCTGTCAGAAGAAAGGACAAATCCTTGACTATGGTTGAATTGATCAGTCAGAGAAAGCCTTGCTTCCACTTTGGCATCTTGGAGGGCTCACTCTGCAGAAGCTTTTTGGGATGCTGCCTCCCAGAAGCCAGTCACCACGCTGTGAAACTCTAGAAAAGGCCTTATGTATTTGCTTTCATTGGCAGATCCAGCTATTTCAGCCTTCAAGTGACTCCCCGACCATATTCCGGTTATGTAATTGAAGAAAGCCATAATAAATTGCAGACTCTAAACTTTCTAGTCAAAGCCAGATGCTGAGTCTTTTTAAAGTGAGGCCTCTGATGCAGAACAGCAGAGACAAGCCACATTGGCAATGTTCTGTATGGATTCCTGGCCACAAGAATCCATGGGTATAATAAATAGTTATTGTTTGCAATAACATATTTATTGAAATACATATTTCTTGTTCAATGGAAATAAGTGTAGTGTTGTTTCTTCTGCAGCTATAGATAATCAAAATAGAAAATAAGAACAACAATAGCAAGTGTGAAATAAAAATAGAGTTCTAAGCTGCCAGGCAGAATGAAAGGACTCTTGGTGGCAGAAGAGACCCCCCAAAAACCTTGAAAAATGAAATTTCTCAGATTTGATAAGATATGAGGTCAGTCACATCTCAATACTCCCCTACCTCAATAGCCATTTCAAGACTGTTTTCTACCGTTACACAGAAACCAGTTTCTGAAAAACAATGTCTGGAAGATTTCTCCACACACCACCTGATGTCAGGGCAGACCTCCCCTCCCTTCTCAGTTTTGCTATGACAACTGACAAGCCTTTCAAGGCATTCCACCCTGATAACTGACCATCAAGCATAGGCTGGTTCTGTCCAGTCCACGGAGGCTGCATGCAAGATGTCTTTGTGTCCTGTTATTCACCTTTTGACACAAGGAGCCAAGTTTCACTTCATTTTAATGTTAAATTTCTACCTCAAATTAAATATGGGACATAGAAATCAATCATGTCGGTTTATTCACTAATCCTATGTTTGGTTTCTCTCTCAAATATTCATAGATTCTCCTATAGCCTGTTGAATATGTATGTATAGCTAACTCCATTGGGTGTAAATCCTAGGCTTCCTCCTTTTGTCTCAGAAGCATCTGCTTTAGGTTTTGGCCAGGGGCTTCATTTTCCAACTTACAGGTTGTAATCCTTCACAAGAAATAAAGCTCTTCTTTTTCTTTCTCCGCAGATCTCATGGTTTTTTGTTTAAAGAAAAGTGTTCTTTTGTGCCTACTATGTGTCAAAGACTGTTCTAATCGTGTTAGTTAAAATACTTCAATCCTCAAAACAGGTGGGCAGTCATGAAGTCATTCAAGATCTATAGTTGAAAATTCTATTGCTGAGAATTCTAGTTTTAAAGGGAAAGCCTACGAAGAACATGCAATTCTCATCCTCAATTTAAAGTTGAGGACACTAAGGCCCAAGGAGACTAGTTTGACCAAGATGCTGAGCCAATACATTTTTTTAAAAAAGATGGTATTTTTTTCCTATTTTTGTTCTTCAAAATAAAAACCAATTCAGTCCTTTATGATCTTATCTTTTAAATAATATTGACTGTATTGTTTAAGATAATTCTCTCTATAAAAGAATTTTCTGCATTCAAGAAGCAAATTTTAATGTTGTTTGCTGCTATTGATATTTTTTTTCCCATAATTAAGTTTGCCTAGAGGTTTCTGTCTACTTTAAGGACCTGAGAGAATATAGCTGTTACTTTGCTTAAGTTGCACAGTAACAGATTCTGTTTTTTAATCTTTTGCATTACGTTTATCAGAATAAGTATTCCTTTCATATGTTAATATTCTTCACTAAAGTAGTTAAATAATGAGTCACTTGACTTCGTATTTTAAGAATATGGCAAATTCCAGGCTCTCCAAGCACTAACATTTAAGAAAACCGTATACAACATATTTACACATTGAAAGCTGAGATTAGAATGAAGTAAATAAATAAACTGCCAGGTGCAAGAAATGCAGAAGGAATTGAAAACAAGGACAAGAGCTTTTTAGACAATCTTTGTGAAAAAACTGATAATAGGAGGTGGAGCAGGAGAGGGTGGTTGTCAGAATTTTTTTACCACATTAACCTGTTAGCTTGATCATGTGGTGTCAGAAGGTAAGGCCTTGACCTGTGAAATGCAGAGAGTTGGATCTGAGCAACCTGAATATAATATGGAGAAATTTAAACAGCTGTAAATAAGTGAAAAAGAATGCAAATAAGTGTAAAAGGAAATTTGCTTGTCTGTCTCTTATAGGATCTGATGGAAAACAGAAATATTCTATTCTAAGTCATACTTGTGCTCTGTACTTTACAAACATTTGTTTTTAAAATGACCCTATGGACACTGCCGGACTCTGCACTTTGGTTGGCCATGGAACCCTGGGCCCAAATTCTCTTTCTCTTGATCTCTGTGTCTTGTGTCTTTATTTCCAGTTTCAAGTCTCTGCACCAGTAGAGAGGGGCTCACGGGACCCTATAGGGCTGGACCCTATGCTCCCCTAGCAGACCCAGAAGAGAAGTTTCTTTAACACAGTCCCTCATTCTCATTCCTTTGTCTCTGCCTGCCCTAGTAGCCCTTGCGGCCTGTGTTAGGGCTGTACCCCAGCGTTTCTTGTGCCGAACGTGGGGCCATCTAGGTGAAGAAATGCTGGAGGTTGGAAACGGAGGACTCACTGACAAAGGACACACGAGTACTAAACAAAGAAGCTCTGCAGGTCAGGGTGAAAGTAAGCATTAACGCTTACTTGAGTTTGTTAAGACAGCTGTTAAAAGTGCAGAGTGGAGCTAAGCACTCAGAATTTGCTGTTGCTGTTTAATACAATTGAACAGTTCTGCCCATGGTTTCCAGAAAAAGGAACTATGGAAGAATGGGAAAGAATTGGCAGGGATCTAAGAAAGGCCTCCAAAGAGGGAGCTAAAATCCCAATATTGGTTTGTTCTGTTTGCGCACTTGTTAAAACCTCTCTTGAGCCATTTCAAACTGAGATGAAGCTGAATTGGAGGAGGATGAAAAATGTAAAAGTTTATTCTTAGAATCAGAGCCAGAGGACTTAGAGAAAGAGGAAGTAAAAGAGGAGCGAGTAAAACAGAAACAAACAAGTTTTACTCGTCCTTCTGCTCTGCCTGCTGAGGTTAGCAAATGCCCTCCTCCTCCTGCCCATTTATAGACAGGAAAAATGAAACCCTTCCAAACTGTGCAGCCCAGGTAGTTGGTACTATGCCACCTGGTCCAACTAAGAGTCCTCTAGAAGCTGCTATTCAGAAGGCAAAGGCTGATGGCAATATGGAGGCATGGCAGATTCCAGTAACCATACCTCAACAACAGGGTGAAAGCATAACTTTTTTGGCTAAGTAGTTAAAAGAGTTTAAACAAGACATCAGTCAATATGGCCCAAATTCACCATTTGTCCAGACACTACTGAAAAAGGTGGCTTTAGATTATAGGTTTGTTCCATATGATTGGAACATGCTAGCAGAATCTGTTCTTACTCCTGCTCAGTTCCTACAATTTAAGGTGTGGTGGGAAGTTGAGGCTTGGAACCAAGCAAGATGGAATGCACAGGTGCAGCCCCCCCATCCCTATCACTGTTGATCCTCCCGCACAGTAATAGTGGGAGACTTTAACACTCCACTGGCAATATTAGACAGATCAACGAGACAGAAAATCAACAAGGAAATCCAGGACTTGAATGCAGATCTGGACCAAGCAAACTTAATAGACATTTACAGAACTCTTAACCCCAAATCCACAGAATATACATTCTTCTTAGCACCACATTGCACTTACTCTAAAATTGACCACATAATTGGAAGTAAATCACTCCTCAACAAATGTGAAAGAACAGAAATCATAACAAACAGTCTCTCAGACCACAGTGCAATCAAATTAGACCTCAAGATTAAGAAACTAACTCAAAACCACACAACTTAACGGAAAATGAACGACTGGCTCCTGAATGTAGACTGGATAAATAATGAAATGAAGGCAGAAATAAAGATGTTCTTTGAAACCAACGAGAACGAAGACACAGCATACCGGAATCTCTGGGACACACTGAAAGCAATGTCTAGAGGGAAATTTATAGCAATGAATGTCCACATGAGGAGCAAAGAAAGGCCTAAAATCCACACCCTATCATCAAAATTGAAAGAGTTAGAGGAGCAAGATCAAAAAAAACTTAAAAGCTATCAGAAGACAAGAAATAATTAAGATCAGAGCAGAACTGAAGGAGATAGAGACACAAATGAAGGAGATAGAGACACAAACCCTTCAAAAAATCAACAAATCCAGGAGCTGGTTTTTTTTAAAAGATCCACAAAATAGATAGAACACTAGCCAGACTAATAGAAAAGAGACAAGAATCAAATAGATGCAATAAAAAATGATAAAGGGAACATCACCATCTATTCCATAGAAATACAAACTACCATCAGAGATTACTACAAACAACTCTATGCAGTAAATCTAGAAGAAATTGATAAATTCTTGGACACTTGCACTCTCTCAAGACTAAACCAGAAAGAAGTTGGATCCCAGAATAGACCAATAACAAGTGCTCAAGTTGAGGCAGTAATTAATAGCCTACCAACTAAAAAAAATCCCAGGTCCAGATGGGTTTACAGCCGAATTCTACTAGACTTACAAAGAGGAGCTGGTGCCATTCCTTCTGAAACTATCATAAACAATACAAAAAGACGGAATCCTCCCCAACTCATTTTATGAGACCAACATCATCCTAATACCAAAACTGGTCAAAGACACAACTAAAAAAGAAAACTTCAGGCCAATATCCATGCTGAACATTGATGCAAAAATCTTCAATAAAATACTGGCAAACAGAATGCAACAGCAAATCAAAAAGCTTATTCATCATGATCAGGTAGGCTTCATTGCAGGGACACAAGGCTGGTTCAACATACGCAAGTCTATAAATGTAATCCATCACATAAACAGAACCAAAGACAAAAACCACATGATTATCTCAATAGATGCAGAAAAGGCCTTTGACAAAATTCAACAGCACTTTATGCTAAAAACCCTCAATAAACTAGGCATTCATGGTACATATCACAAAATAATAAAAGCTATTTATGACAGACCCACAACCAATATCATACTGAACAGGCAAAAACTGGAAGCATTCCCTTTGAAATCTGGCACAAGACAAAGATGCCCTCTCTCACCACTCCTATTCAATATAGTATTGGAAGTTTTAGCCTGGGCAATCAGGCAAGAGAAAGAAATAAGGGTATTCAAATAAGAAGAGAGGAAGTCAAATTGTCTCTATTCGCAGATGACATGACTGTATATTTACAAGACCCCATCGTCTCAGCCCAAAATCTCGTGAAACTGATAAGCAACTTCAGCAAAGTCTCAGGATACAAAGTCAATGTGCAGAAATCACAAGCATTCCTATACACCAATAACAGACTGAAAGAGAGCCAAATCAAGAATGAACTGCCATTCACAATTGCTACAAAGAGAATAAAATACCTAGGAATACAACTAACAAAGGATGTAAAGGACCTCTTCAAGGAGAACTACAAACCACTGCTCAATGAAGTAAGAGAGGACACAAACAGATGGAAAAACATCCCATACTCATGGTTGGGAAGAATCAACATCGTGAAAATGGCCATACTTCCCAAAGTAATTTATAGATTCAATGCTATCCCCATCAAACTACTAATGACCTTCTTCACAGAACTGGAAAAAAACATTTCAAACTTCATAGAGGACCAAAAGAGAACCCACATAGCCAAAACAATCATAAGCAAAAATAACAAAGCTGGAGGCATCATGCTGCCTGACTTCAAGCTATACTACAAGGCCACAGTTATTAAAACAGCATGGTACTGGTACCAAAACAGAGATATAGACCAATGGAACAGAACAGAGGCCTCAGAAGCAACACCACACATGTACAATCATCTGATCTTTTACAAATCTCACAAAAACAAGAAAAACAAGCAATGTGGAAAGGATTCCCTGTTTAATAAATGGCGTTGGGAAAACTGGCTAGCCATGTGCTGAAAGCAGAAACTGGACCCCTTCCTGACACCTTACACTAAAATTAGCTCCAGATGGATTAAAGATCTAAACATAAGACCTATCACCATAAAAACCCTAGAAGAAAACCTAAGCAAAACCATTCAGGACATAGGCATAGGCAAGGACTTTGTGGCTAAAACACCAAAAGTAATGGCAACAGAAGCCAAAATAGACAAATGGGATCTAATTAAACTCCAGAGCTTCTGTACAGCAAAAGAAACAATCATTAGAGTGAACCAGCAACCAACGGAGCAGGAAAAAATTTTTGCAATCTACCCATCTGACAAAGGGCTAATATCCAGAATCTACAAAGAATTTAAACAGATTTACAAGAAAAAAGACAAACCCATTCAAAAGTGGGTAAAGGATGTAAACAGACACTTTACAAAAGAATTTTTGTAAAGAATTTACATCAATGAGGCCAACAAACATATGAAAAAATGCTCATCTTCACTGGTCATTAGAGAAACGCAAATTAAAACCACATTGAGATACCATCTCACACCAGTTAGAATGGAGATCATTTAAAAATCTGGAGATAAGAGATGCTGGAGAGGATGTCAAGAAATAGGAACGCTTTTACACTGTTGGTGGGAGTGTAAATTAGTTCAACCATTGTGAAAGACAGTGTGGTGATTCCTCAAGGATCTAGAAATAGAAATACCATTTGATTCAGCAATTCCACTACTAGGTATATACCCAAAGAATTATAAATTGTTCTATTATAAAGACACATGCACACGTATGTTCATTGCAGCACTGTTTGCAATAGCAAAGACCTGGAACCAACCCAAATGTCCATCATTGATAGACTGGATAAAGAAAATGTGGCACATATACACCATGGAATACTATGCAGCCATAAGAAACAATGAGTTCATGTCCTTCATAGGGATATGGATGAATCTGGAAACCATCATTCTGAGCAAACTGATACAAGAACAGAAAACCAAACACTGCATGTTATCACTCATAGGTGGGTGTCGAACAATTAGAACATGTGGACACAGGGAGGAGAGCATCACACGCTGCGGTCAGGGACAGGGCTAGGTGAGGGACAGCGGGGCTTAGGAGGGTGGGGAGGGATAATGAGGGGAGAAATACCAGATATAGGTGATGGGGTGATGAAGGCTGCAAACCACCTTGCCATGTATGTACCTATGCGACAATCTTGCATGATCTGCACATGTACCCTAGAACCAAATTACAATAAAAATAAAAATTAAAATAAATAAATAAAATAAAATAAAATGACCCTATGTGCAGTATTTCCAATACCTCCAAACATAGAAAAGGCCATGAAACTTAATCCTGGACCACTAACCTTAAGGTGCCTGGCAGAATCAAACACAAAATTGCCGTGGTCACAGGATAACTACTAAAGACACCTACTGAAAAAGAGCTTACGAGGGAAGTTAGTGAGGGAAAACAATACCATGAGTAAGAAACAGAGAGAGTAGTAATCCTCAGATATTTCAGAATAAAAGAATCTGCCAAGGAATACAAAAAAAGTATACTACAAAACATCAAGAACATAGAATAATATATTTATATAATCAGGAGATAAAATAAGAAAATATAAAAATATGAGTCAAATTTTTTTTTACAAACTACTAAAACTCTTAGAAGCAAAGAATATAATCAATGAAATAATATATATACATTAAACTAGTTAAACATTAAGAAAATAAATAAGCTAGTAGACAAACTCATGAAATTACCTGAAATGCACAAATATAAAGAGTTCAAAATTATGTTGTAGAAATTAAGAAACATGGTGAATAAAGTGAGAAGCTAAAGATATGGGAAACTCTACTAAAATGCCAAAAAGAGATGCTATGGAAAATTAGAGAGCAGTAATATTTAAAGAACTATTGGCAGCAAATTTCCAGTTCTTGATAACATATTCCAGATAAATAAAAGACACTAAAATTAACACCAGAAAATCCTTTGAAAGCAACCATGAGAATATCATAATTGCATCAGTGTAGGGAAACAGTCCTTAGGAAAACAAAGAAATTAGAGAAAGAATTTCTGCAAATGGACAAGAAAGGAAGGATGAAGCGTCACAAAAATGGGCAAAATAACTAACACAGTTATTCTTACTAGGACGGAGGGAAATGTAAATTAAAACACTTAGATACCATTTCACATCTATCATACTGAGAAAAATTAATGTCTGAGAACTCTTGGTGTTATTTGGTGAGAATGTAAAGAAATGGGACATTTTATAGCTTTGCTGATGAGTTGTATTTTTTACACTTTGGAAAGTAATTTGGCAATACTAAGAAAAGTTTATCATGCTCATATCCCTTGATGCAGCAAATCAACTTTGTGTATTTCCTGTGAACAAGGAGACAAATAAAATGATAATTATTGCAGCCTCATTTTTAATAGAAAACCATACAAATGATCTAACTTTCCTTTGATATAAAAATGGATAAAATTATTCATTTATATAATATAAAACTACAAAGTACTGCAAACAAATGAGTGATATGCATATGACTAGGAAAATATTTATAATTCCAAGGTCAAATAAGAATACATACAATGAGAAACTATATATTGTTTTAAAATATGCATTTAAAAATGGTATTTTAATGAAATATAAATGTGTACTGTTAAGTTGTAATATAAAAATGTAAATGTATGTGTCAACCATGGGTTTGTTTTTTTTTTTAATAACCTCCATGAAAAAAAAATAAGAAAAATGGCTTGGGAACTTTAGTTACATCTATCATTTTTGTTTTCTTTTTAATAAAATTTTAAAAAATCAAATACATTAACATCTATTTAATCTTGATGATGATGGACACATGTGTGCCTATTATCTTATTGTTGTTTCTTTCCCCCGATAATAGTCTTCATTATTTTAAATAAAGAAAAAACTTTTTAGAAGAAGAATATATAGGTTTACACTTAGGAGCAAAATTGTAATTCAAAAATAGTTTTCAGTTGTGAGTGAACTTTAGTATAAACTATGTAAAGGAAATAGTAACATAAAATCAGTAATATCCCTAGGCAAGGGGTCAGCAACATTTCAACATAAGACTACATAGAATGTATCTGGAATCCTTAAATGGCTTAATGCTAGGGAAATGACATGTGGGAGAATTTCTACTTTGCACAGAGAAACACAAATATAATAACAAATTTTAGTACAGGGATTATTTTAAAAGATCATGCAATTATTTGTTAAAAAGAATTCAACTAGTAAAAAGTGCAAAGGTGATTGTAATATACACATAAGATTAATAAAGTTGCTAATGTGCTTCAAGTGGCTTTTCGCAATGATGGGCTTCTGGGTAATTTTCTCTGGAAGGGATAATGGACACATGAAGGAGGGCTGTGTAAGGTGACTAAGTCCCCTCTCTTCTCCACCACCATAGAAGTTGGGAAGAAACAGGCCCACTCTCATTGGCCATTCTGCCCTGCTTCTTGTTTTATCTGACTGGTCAGAATCCATGACTGCTTAATTTTGCCACATTTTACCAGTAGGTAGACTGTGCAGTAAAGGAAGAAGTTCAGACTTCCCCTCTCTCTCCTGCGGCCCACAGTGCCTATATGGTACACAAGTAAGAAGGGCATTTTTTTTTTTCATCAATTGCTAAATAGGTTAGTTGGGGCCTTTTCTGAGGACAAGCCTTAGCTTACCTTTCCTCACAGGGAGGCTTGATTTGCTAGTGCCAAGATTTAGATTCAAGGTAGAAATATGAGCCTCCACTAGAGTTCTGGGCAAAGCCATAAAGCCACATATTCCAGTTCAACTTTTGCCAGTGAGCCCTGCCTTGCCTTGATTTTAGTGGACCCAAATAATCACAAAATATACTTTGATTCCCATTTAGCTATGTACAGATCTCCCTTAGGGAACCCCAGGAGTAGAGGGATGATTAAACAGAATAGATTTTACATATTTGTCAGGTAAATGTTTTAACATCATTAAAATATTCCTGTTTTCTGCAGACTCCATATGAATAAACTCCTATTCCTCATGCAGAAAAAATATGATTACTACATATTTTAACCTAGGCACCTAAAAGCTTCATAAAAATACCCTAGAGAAAAAATTTTTAGAAAAGCTTGCGTGTTAACCAATTTACATATACCAGGTTATCTTTAATATTTCTCAAAACAGCATGTGTTCTTATCTGTACGTTTAAATTGTTTTGTTGATTGTTTTTTATTTTTTTTCCCTGCGAAGTCCCACTAACTGGAGTAGGAATTATTTGCAAGTAGAGTATCATCTATATAGTTATACTTCCTTTAATTAGAATAACATGATCTGCTAATTAAATTCTCTTGGAAAACAAGGTTTGTATTATTAGGAGATATATTTCCACAAATGTTTTTACTATCTCTACTATTTAGAAAAAATGAGGAAGTTTTTCAAAACTCATAAGCAGTACTGGGAAGTGTTAGGCTTTCTATGTATGCAAAACCTTTGGAGAGTTTATGAAACAGTAAATAAAACTTGTGTTTGTTTCTTTGTTTTCTCTGTAGCATGTAGCAAATTCAAAACCATTGAATATTTAAAGAAACTTATAGGTACGAAAGGGTTGTATAAATATTTTCAGTGCCATCCTGGAGAGAGAAAGACGGCACGTTAACTGTGGCCCTACGGTAGAGCAGGCTGAGAGGGCCAGATTGTAGAATCTGCCCCAAGGCTGAGACACACACAAAGCACAGATACTGCAGCACATGCCAGGAGGAAATCTGGCCAAGCAAGTCATAGATAGAAAGCTCCAACACTGGACACAGCATTAATCTAACAGGCAAGCAGAGAATAGCAACAAGGAATTCAGAAACAAATGATATTTGGAAGATCAGACCAGTAATCAGGAACTCAAGAAAGTCTTCAGAAGTTAGAGGAAATGGAACTAATCCATGTGAAATGTGTCAGGTGCTAGAGTGAAATGTTCGTATCCATTGATCCCTTTATTCCTCAGTAATTCTGAAATCATTTTCATTTTATCATAAAGGAAACTGTGGACCAGACGGATTAATTATAACTAGTAGTACCTGGTATTCAAACACTGGCCTTATTCCAAATCTTTTCTGTCCTCTACCTGCTGAAAATTAAAAACATGTTATATTTAATTAGCATATGAATTAATAAATCACCCCCAGGCTAGGCAATTTGGGATGAATAAACATGAATTGTTTCAAATGACACAAGTTTTAAAATGTTCAGGAGTCTCACTGTTATTCTGTTCTTATTAATTTATATTCTTTATAACTACAAAGGTGATACTAAACATTTGTCATTGGGCCACAGGGAAAAATGAAGTATTACAAAGTGTCTAGGCAATGTCTGAAATATACACAGTGCTTTTTTGGCATTCAGAAATACTCTGTTCTATGTGATTAAAGTCTCAGTTAAAGTGGTTGATAGATGTTATTTATTTTTTTAAAGTTTCTTTTGTATGAAGGAAACACTGCTGTATGTTCACCAAAACTCCTTTAATATTCCACCTCCCACACATGGAAAACCATACTTCCCAGATCCCTTGCAATTAGGTGGGTTATTTAACAAATTTAGGCTGATAAAAATGTGAGTAACTTATGTCATTTTTGAATTAAGGGCAAAGGATGGGAGGGGGTTAGGGGTTGGGGATATTGGTGAAAGGGGTTGGTCCTAGGCAGAACTTGACAAGAAGAAATTAGAATTTGAGTACTGGAAAAACTGGGATCCTAATAAATAATCCCCAAACTTAATCATTGTAAAGGAAACAAAGAAGTTGAATTTTCAGAGCACAGATAAATGGATCTGATTTGGAGAGGCAATGAAAATGTCTTAGTGTTGAGTGCAGAGTATTATTTTAGAATTGCTTATGTATTTTCTACCTAAAATTGAGGAGATTCTGGGTACATGATAAATATACAAGTGTATGTGTGCAAATGTGTACAAGGGATGCAAATAGCTCTAATATGTGGATAAGAAAAATGTAAAGTATCAAAAACTAGCTGGTGTTATAGAAATATTATATGATAAAAATATGCTTTTTGAATACTACATCTATATTCTGAATTAAAATAATATGAAAAAGGTTATTTGCATAACATAGTAGACTGATCAATTAGGTTGACAAACCGGATTATTTAAAAGAATGAGGCACATATGTTGTGCAGGTGAAGATAATCCTATGAGAAAAATGTATACCAATAAATAAAGGAATTAATCTGCTAATGGTATGTTTTTCCTTGAGGCCAAAATTTGGGAACTTTTAGTAATTTTCTGTAAAGAAGTATACATAAATCTGGTCTCCGGATAACCCTCAAACACTTTGACCGTGGAAAAATAGATCGTGTGGAATAAAACAAGAAATTCAAGTTACGGCTTTTATTTTACTTTTTAGATCCCAATCCCAGTAACTTTAAGACATTATCCCTATCTATTATGAATATCTCAAGGTTATTCTCCTCACTTGCACACTCACTGAAGCAATAAATCAGTGACTAATTGTACTTCACATTCTTCATGTTAAGTGTGGCTTGTGATGATTTACATTATTTAGAACTATAAAAGTGAGATTAAACCATTGCCATAAATGATTACAGTAAAGAGCACAGGAAGAAATGGCAACATTTTAATGAAAAGGGTAGCTTCTGCTTGGAGGCACTATCACTGCTCTGTGGCTTTCCTGGTGTTCCTAACGTGTTACCTTTAGGGTCAGAGCAATTACTGCAGTTCTCTGTGGAACCAATATTTTGCCATGTTTTATCATCTCAATTTAGATGCGTTTAAAATGGTGCAATGTCATCATCATTGCCATGACAGAAGATAAGCCTTCAGGTAAAACAGTGTTATCCCACAAGATAAAATTTTTATAACATTTTCAGTCTGAAATTTGTCATGTGTACTTTGCAATGTCACCCTAAGTTTCAGGAAGGTACAACATTTTTTAAAAGAATTAGAAAAGAATGTCTCAAGTTTTTCTTGCCAAGAAATACATTTCAAACTAACAAATTGATTAACTTGATAAAAATATGATTATTTTCAAATAGGATGATATGTTTTTAGTATCTTCTATACCTGCAGTGACCATAAAGTGAGTACTTTTTTATACCCTTTATAGTTGCCTAAGATAGTCATGTCACAATAACATTTACTGTAGGTTAGTTTTCTATAAACTGTACAAAAGGAAGAAAAAAACAATAAAAACTGGTAGAAGAAAAGTTTGAGTTATATGGAGTTCCTCAGAATTCACATCTGTAATCTTTAATTGATGAAAATCACAAAAATCTGAGTGATATTGTCTTGACTTGAAGGGCAAAAAACGACTTTGTGAAATTGTATCAAATAATAAAAACAACAGATGCAAAAGTGCTATAGGATTTAAAGGGAATGATTTGTAAGTCTTCACTCTCTCCACCCTAGGTTACCCATCATGAAGCTATTTGCCTGAAGGACTAATGAGTCTTCTAGGAAAAAAATCTCACTAACAAATGTGTCAAAATGGAGGAAGGGGACAATGGAGAGCAATCAGTGTCTCGCTCTCATAGTCTGCTCTTCCTTTCAAGATAATCTCTCAATGTAAGGGAAGAGGCTACAAGGAATTTAGGTCAAACATGTGACACGTGGCAGAACTGCTCTAAAATCTATGTGCTGGAGTGTAGCACAAAGATGAGAGGAAGGCTAAAGATTGATTTGCACTTAAGGAGTCAAAGAGGCTACACTGGAGCATGAATCAGACAGAATGGCCTGGACAAGAACTAGGATGTCACCAGCACCCAGAGCCTCTCCAGGCCCTATCTAGCACTATTCCCCTCTACCCACAATGGTAACCAATATTCTTTATTTTTATTTTTTTGAGATGGAGTTTCGCTCTTGTTACCCAGGCTGGAGTGCAATGGCACGATCTCGGCTCACCGCAACCTCTGCCTCCTGGGTTCAGGCAATTCTCCTGCCTCAGCCTCCCGAGTAGCTGGGATTACAGGCACGCACCACCATGCCCAGCTAATTTTTTGTATTTTTAGTAGAGACGGCGTTTCACCATGTTGACCGGGATGGTCTCGATCTCTTGACCTCGTGATCCACCCGCCTCGGCCTCCCAAAGTGCTGGGATTACAGGTGTGAGCCACTGCGCCCGGCCCACTATTCTAATTCCTAACATTGGACTATTTATCTATATGATCTACCTATAATTCTAGGATAATAATGTTTTATTTAGAGTTACTTAAGAGAGACAAGACATCTTTCTATAGAGAAGCTGAGAAATGTCTTCTACCTGGCCTTTGTATTTCCTGTTTTAGAATAGGTTAACTAGATTTTCACCTTTCAAAACTGATCTAAATTCTGAACAAAATAAAATAAATCTGGAGAGCTGACAGCAAATCAAACCAAGCAATTATGACAAATCTTTAGTAATTTATTTTTGGAATTATCTCTACATGGGCTTCTGCAATCTATAGATTCAAAGGAGATTGATAGAACAAAAAAAAAGGCATTTGACTAGAATACTGAATACAAGTAGGGGGAAAAGAAAAAGGAGATAGGAAAAGTGAAAGAGAAATAACATTAGCATCATATTTTTTCTTTTTCTTTTTTTAAATGTATACCAAGGGACTTTTAACATCTTCAAAGTTTTAACACTCATTTGGGATTTAAAAAAAACCCCACATTTTGCTTATTTTATTTGCTTTTATTTTATATCTTCTTACTAGACTCTTCAGCCTTTATATTACTCTTACAAAAAATCTTCTCATAAGTTTAAAAATGAGGAATAAAACCCACAAGACTCATGATAAGCACCATGATAATATAAAATCTATAATGGGAATGTACTTTCTCTATACAGTATAAAGTTTTAAAGCAAATATTTCAGAAAATATATTAGGAAAAGACTTTTCAGTTCCATTATAGAGGAATAACCAAAATACCAGAAGTCATCAGATTAAAATTCCTTCATCTTTCCATCAGCAAATCTAATAACATACTCATATGTGTTTCCATAAAATTTGCCTACCCTCCTATCACAATATATTGTGCAGGAAATCAGTTCCATTTGCATCCCAAGGATTTTGCTGCCGAAATTATTCCCTCTCATCTGCATCATAAATTTTTCCCACTCTACTGAATTGTTTTTCTTCAACTCACTAACACATCTTGTAATTTCTTGACTTAAAAACAAACCAAAGCAACAAACAAACCACAACTTCCCCTGATCCCAAATTTTCTAGCCCCACTGATCTGTTAAACTCTGTAGCAACTTCACAAAATTTCTTGTCCTCTCTTCCATTCTGTCCTCAACACATGCTGATTATCTTCACTCTCCATAACTCTTCTGAAAGAATCATCAACAGTGTCCTTCTGGACACACACATGGTCAGTTCTCTCTCAGGTCCCAGCTTTCTCTCTGAATAGTATTGGACACCATTGATAATTCTCTCTTTGAATAATTCTCTTCCCTGGACTCTCAGGGTACCATACACTCCTTGTTTTTTTTCTGCACCAGTGATGGCTCATTGATGTAGACAACCCTGGAGGCTATAACAAAATACCATAGACTGGATGGCTTAAATAAAAGATACTTATTTTTCACAATTCTGGAGCTTGGGGAGTCCAGCATCAAGGTGCAGACAGATTTGGTGAGGTCCTGCTCTCTGACTTACAAAGGCTGCCTTCTCACTGTACCTTCACATGGTAGAGAGAAAGAGAGAGAGAGTTCTGGTCTCATTATTGTCTTTTAAGGACACATCCCATCATGGGAACCCCACTTTCATGACCTCAACTGTATCTTGTGACCTACCAAAGAACCCACCTCCAAATTCCATCACATACATTCTTTCTATTTTTAGAATGTACTAGGCCTTTTCTCACTCCCAGACATTTACAAATTCTCTGTCCTCTTCCTCTCCCATAAACTTCACAAGGCCTTTCCTTGTGGTACATTGCTGTTGGGATAAAATGACACTTTGTCAAATGGCCTATCTCTGACCACTTTAAAATATGTACTATCCATCTGTCACTACCAGTCATTATATTATACTTCATTGTTTATGTTTATGTGTCTTTCTACCCCAATATCAGGCAAGCTTTTTAAGGGATAAGGCTTTGTTTGCTCCACAGTACTCCTTCACCCTAGAGTAATATCTGTAAATATTTGCTGAATGAATTAATGTGGGCACTCATTGCCTTGTACCGCAGAAATGCCTCACATAATACTGGTGGCTCCGAGACAACTGTTAACTGTTAGCACTTAAATGTGTCCCATCATGAACATTTTTATAGTTTGAATGTGTCCCCCAGAGTTCATGTGTTAAAAACTTAATCACCAATGCAACAGTGTTGAGAGGTGGAACATTTAAGGGGTTATTAGGTCATGAAAGTGCTGCTTTCATGAATGATTAATGCCATGATTTCTGGAGTAGGTTAGTTATCTTGGAGGTAGTTTCCTGATGAAAGAATGAGTTCAGTCTTCTTCTCCTTCTCTAGAATGTGCTCTCTTGCCCTTCTGCCTTCCCCCTTGGGATGATGCAGCATGAATATGGATGCCAGTACTATGTTCTTGGACTTCCCAGCCTCCAGAACTGTGAGAAATAAATCCATGTTCTTTATAAATTAGTCTGTTATATTCTATTACAGCAACATGAAACAGATTAAGACAAACATCGACACCACTGAGTTTATACAAAGAACAGAAACAACCTGTTCAAGGACCCAGTCGTGTTTGGCTTTGCTTTTATTTGTCCCTTACCAATTTTAAACTTGAATAAATTTAAGGAGATCAAAAACGTATTACTCATTTGTCTCCATTAGGAGTTTTGAGTTATCAAGTTAATGTTTGTTAAACTTGCTACATGTAAAAAAAAAATTTGAAAAAGAAATTGAACATTTTGAAATCATATTGGAAGGCTTTCATTTCTGGCATATCTAGATAGATCTCAGAGTGCAAGTTGCCTGAGAATACTGCTATTTCTTCACTCAGTGCACATTCTACCTCCCACTAGGCCCAGCTTTAGTAACATTCTTTTTGATTAGAAGTTTCCTTTTATTCTTGTAAGATGAATGTTTAAGCATACATCAAAGTATACTTGATCAGCTGAAGATATTTTTTACAAAAATAGTTAATGCAACACCTTTATCTTAATGAATAAGACAAGATTTCAAAACAAGCATGTTGCTTTAAAATCCTTCACTTTATTGCTAATTTTCTGAGGGTGAACCAAGGTCATCTTATGCTGGATAACAAAAAGTTAGATTTCCTTAATATAAGTAATATAAATCTAGACAATAATTAGGTAACTCCAAGGGCAGTTTAACTATTTCCCTTATGTCCTCTAAGGAAAAAAAATGTATTGCACATTTCTAAAGGGTGTTAGAGTAGTATAATTACAAATCAGAACTATTTGTGGTTAGTAGGTGTCATGTTTTGGGTTTAAGAGATTCAGTTATTAACCTAGTCAATTAAAAATTTACTGAACAAAAAATATAAGCCAGGCCTAATGTTAGGTATTAAGAATAGTCAGGACAAATTAGATAGAATTATTATTCTTCAAAATCTCAGAAGCTGCTCAGGGAGAAAGCCATATAACAAGTAACTGTAATCCAGTATAATCATAATGATTATTAGAACAGTACTAATAATATTATCATACTGATTTTTCTGGATTATTTTTTCCAGAGTTTGCAGGGACATTTGGATTGAATATGAATTCTCTGAATAAGCACTGCCAGATAGTCAGGAAGCCTTTACAAAGAAAGTAACAGTTTTGTTGTGTTTTGAATAGTGAACAAGGATGTGCAGGAAGAGAACAAAAGAAAAGATATCACTAGCAGAAAAAAAAAATGCCTCTTTGTAAAGCCATAGAAAATAATTCTGAGTTGCCATATAGGATACATGAGAATTTCAGTGTTACTGAAACAAAAGCTTTTGGAGAATGTATGGTTGATTAAATTGGTTATAAAATCAAAAAGTAAATTGAGGTTAACTTGTGTGCCAGTTTGCATACCTACTATACTGTACATCAGTGTTGATTTTATAATAAAGACAACGGTGAAAAAACATAAATCTTTTAGTCAGAAGACATCTAATTAGACGGTTTTAGGAAGATGAATCTGATGGTGAGATTATATATATATGTTTTTTCTATTTAGATAAATATGGTGCCAACAAGAACACTAACCAGTATGTTGTAGCTGAAAGACATTAAGAACGTGAACTAAAAAGGGTGGTGAGAATGGATCAAAATAAATGCTTAAATTTGGGAGATGTTTCTGATATACTTAAATGAATTTGGTGTCTTAGTGGAAGAGTAGACTTAAGAGAAAAATGTTAACAATTATAAGATTTTTGGCTTAGAAATAAGAATGGAGTTATATTCAACCAAAAAGACTAGAAAGCTCAGGTGGGAAAATACCTTTGAGAAGGAGAATGATTAGTTATTTTTGGGATAAATGGAGCTTGAAGTACCTGGGCACCTCTGGTGTTCATCCCTTGTCACCACACATTTTCCTTTTGAAAGTGCCACACAATATGACAAAAGGATAGAAAGACTTCAGCTAATACAATCATGCTTTTAATAGATTAGAATAGTTCTGGCCTTAAGGAGCTTTGAATTTAAGCATTCCATAAGTGATAAGCATTATTATTCCTCAGAACAACTTGGAGGAACTCACATTTCTGTGGATGTATGGCATTTCCTAAAATGCATTTAGACTTTTTGAACATTTAAAACTTATTTGATTCAAGAATTTTATGTAATTGGCTTTGTCTAATGAGGCCACATTGCATGGTTATCAAGAGTGTAGCCTCTTGGTTCAGACAAAATTGAGGTTTTAATCTTAATTCAACCAATACCTAACTACATAATTTTGGACAAGTTCCTTAATGGGAATAATAATTACAACTAGCCATGTTATTAGGAATAAATGATCTGGTTTAAAGAATTTTAAATACAAAATTTTATTTAAAGAACAATGCCTGACACATGAGAAATCTTAAATCAGTTTATTTATAACACTTAATTGCAAGAATGTAAAATTAGTGTTATTTTCCATTTCTCCAAACTTTACCTTTCCTGTCTAACAAATATTTCTTTGCTGGGGGACATAATAGCGACCCTAATTAATCTGAAAATTACATTTTAAGAAGTTTCTAGTCATGTAACGAAAATCTCCAAATAAGAAAGGGTCCCAAGTACATCTGGGAATAACCTAAACTATTTAGTATCTTCCCCATTAACATTCTTTTGGGAATAACCTTCTTTTACTCCAAACCAGATGGTTCTGGTAGGCTGCTAATCCAGGAACAGCCCCCTCCTTGTAGCTAAGGCCAGAACTCAATTCGGAATCTCTTTCAGATACACATAGGGATGAAAGTGGTGGGAGCTGTGTTGTTTGCTGCTGTGTCCTGGAGAGATGCCCCCAGAGTTTCTCCTGCTGTGGTAGATGTCAAGCTGCCCTGATTTCTGTGATTCTTGACACCTTATCCTATAATAATCATTTTTATTTTCTGATCTATGCAATTATTAAAATAAACCGCCATTTACTTTTCGTTCCTCCCTTTTATTAAGTTAGTTAAAATTAGAACTTGTTGATAATCAAATATCCTAAGTAATACAAAAACTGATACCTTCCAGGAGCTATAGGAAAAAAGACCATTCAGAAACATGAGGTGTTTTAGTTAGTTATCAAGTTATCAAGCTCAGATTGGGTAAATGGAATTGAGTTCTCCGTTTATATTCTGGATAAGACAGAATTAGTCTGTCTGTCTCAGTGTTAGTCTCTGTTAATCAAGTTACTCCATGTGGCCTCACAGTGTAATGTTCCTTTTGATAAAGTTTTGGAAGACTAAGCACCCTCTAAGGTAGATCAATATAAAAAAGATGAGTAATACTTTTAATAAATGAAGATTATTTTTAAAGCATTGAGTACTTAAATCTTAAAAAAATAAATAAAATTTGAAATATTTATCACTTAGGATTTTTATGTGACCACAATGAAAAAACATTTGCAACTACTGTCGTTGAAAATAATACGTAGAGACTGATTGTAGGAGTTGCTGAATTTGATTGATAGTTGCATACTAGGTGCAAACTTTAAGATAATCATATTGTTTTTAGGAAGATTAAGAGTATTTGCAGAATCCCTCCCAAATCCCTTAAAAATTGTTTTCATTATGTCCTATCTGACTGGAGATAATGTGATCCTCCTATAGAAAAAAAGTTATCTCTTCACTTCCTACCATGCTCCTCATATTATTACGTACAAGATAACATGCATTTAAACTTGAGGAAACCTAGAATTGGTAAAGCAGATCAGAAAAGTCAAACAGTTTTATTTAGGGGGATTTGAAGGTGGTTTAAGAAACAGATTATGGTTTTCAGGTGATAGCATGCCTATCTCTGGCCTAGCCTGTGCCCCTGCAATTTAAGATGGCAACAGGCAGCCAGCCTTGTCTCATTCATCTGGCTTTAAATTGGGAATGCTAGACAATCTGCGCTATCATTACACTTGGCACATGAGAGGCCTGAGCTGGCTCAGAAGGAACACACAAGTTGCATTAGTTACTATTTCTCAAGGGCCTTGCATGCCTACTACTTCCTCACTACCAACTGAAACCAAAGGAGTGCCTCAGATCGATTAAATAAGGAATCAAAAACCTCTTGCCACATTACAGATGGCTCTGAAAATATGCAGAGAACAGCAATAAGAGGGCAACTGAAACGTTATAGCCTCATTAATAGGAAGTCCCTAAGGACAAAAGGAAAATTCTCTGATTAGGCAAAAACTTCAATCATTACATTTTCTTTTCTACTTTGCTTAAAAAGAGTGATGACCTGGGGTCACGATCTACACTAATTCATGAGTTATGACTAATGGACTAGGAAATTAGGTTCTTGGAAGGCTTCAGACTAAAAGATTGGACAAGAAGTCTTTCATTTTTATTTCCACTACTTGTGATTATGGGGAATAATTTTAACACCAGATCTTATGTAAGTCAGCAATACTCCCTGAAGATACTGGATTTAGATCAAAGAAGCCTCATGACATAGAACTCTGTAGTCTTTAGCTAGATATTAGATTGCCTCTCTTTGACATATCATGAATTTGTTTGCAATTATAAATGGGTCAGTTTTGTAGACAAGGGCATTTTTGGAAGTGAACATACAGAATATGGAGAAAGGTGGTGATAGTGTGTGCTTGTGTGTATGTGTGTGTGTGTATGTGTGCAGTATAGTAATAAAACAATATGAAATAAATAATAAAAATAAATAATGTGAGAGTAGATTACTTGTCCAGTCTCAATTTTCTTGAGATGTCTTATGTTCAAATTGATTCTGGTAAAGCTGTCAATCACAGAATTCTGACTGTAGTGTATAGGGTTGGAAGATGACTCAGACTAGACAAATTTCTTTCTCAGGCTTTTGAGTTCAGTAGAAGTACTCAGGAATGGAATACCTTTAGTCATGAGTGAAAAACAAGGTAGGTTTCTATAAAGAATGTTAAAGATGTTTGTATGGTTGTAATTCCTGGAATTATATGTTTCCTGCCTTTCTGAAACCTACTTTTATGGGTTTTTTTTTAAACTCTCCTTTTGAGGAGTTGCAGTAATCACCCTTTTCCTGCTCTAAATTAGTGAAAATAGTTAAATCTACAAAGAATCTATCAGGGTCCCTATAAAAGCCACTTGGATATTTTGTCATAAATGTAAAAATGTGTATATTTCAGAATATGTAAATATTTTATTATATGGTGACTATGAGAAAGAAATATGTTAACTATTTTGAATTATGGATAATATAATATCAGCTGAATTTAAATATTGAATCAATATTAAATTTAGCAATGTGTGTCAGAGAAGGCATATCCATCCAGTTTCCTTTGCCTCTTTATAATGATGGGGCATTAAGGGTATGGAGAGGATAGCCAGGATCTTTCATATGTAATATCTGTGATAGAAGAAATTTAGGTTAATAATTAACCTTATTCTTCATGTTTATCTCATAGTTAGAACATCTATGTCTATTCAATGTAATTTAACTGGGATTATGGGAGAGAGTTTTATGGAATAAAATTTTATGAAATTTATCCAGTATTTTCACTATCCCTTATATCAGGAGAGGGTACAGTCCAACTTCCCCAGCTATCCCTGGATACACAAAACTAATTTATCTAGAAGTGAGAAGTTCTGGGTTTAGAATGACCTGTGGGGGCAGAGTGAATCACTTATCCCTAAAATATCTATCTAAAATGGACCCTAGTTCTACAAAAAAAAAAAAAAATTATACCCCTGGCTTAACCTGGCATAAAAGTCAATTCATTCAAAAAGTTACCTGGCAATTATTTACTGAACTGCATAGAAAAGGACCTGCCATCTATTATGTTGCCCTAAACAGCCAATTCACTTGCCTGTTACAATGGTGATATGAGGAATGTGCACCAGAAAAAAAATGTAAACTGTTTACATGTAATGTGCATTCAATCCTTCTTACTCATTCTGAAAAATTCTTTCAACTGGAAAAATTAAAACATATTAAAGCCAATATATATAAAGAATGACATTAAATTGTTTTCAGTCTACATTTTAAGAAATCAAATATGCTTTGGAACTGCCACATTTGAAAATACTTTTTTATTAGACAGAGTCTCACTCTGTTGCCCAGGCTGAAGTGCAGTAGCACTGTCATGGCTCACTGTAGCCTTGACCTCCCTGGGCTCAGGCGATACACCCACCTCAGCCTCCTGAATGTCTGGGACTACAAGTGGAAGCCACCATCCACAGCGGATTTTTGTATTTTTAGTAGAGACGGGGCTTTACCATGTTGCCCAGGCTGGTCTCAAACTCCTGGGTTCAAGTGATCCACCGGACTTGGCCTCCCAGAGTGTTATGATTACAGCTGTGAGCCACTGAGCCTCGCCCTCTTAAAATATTTTTTATCAAAATTATTTCTGGAAATACAAAACTTGAATATATTATAATGTATAAAATAATTTGCTTAACGGAGTACAAAATTAATAATCATATAACAAAATCCCAACATTAAGTATTCACATTTTTATAGTTGCCTAGATAAAAAGTGTTACATAGCTACAATTTTAATAATAGAATTAGAGTATCCCTTTCCTGTGTCAAAATATGACTTACAAAAATAGCAAAAAAAAAATCTGTATCTGTATAGGGGTAGTAATGATAATATGTATGTATAATGTCTATCAAATACTAGAGAAAATCTGTCTTGGAGTATTCTAATCATATTTCTCCATAAGTACAGTGCTTTTATAAATCAATTACAGGTATATGAAACACTTTGGGAATTTTGTTACTTACTTGATAATATAACAGAGGTTTCAACAATTTTAATATCATAGCATTTTATTATTTTCTTTACAACCAACATTGTATAGCACTTTCATTGCACACCATCCTAATAAATGCATCTTGTTACACAAAAATTACTATCTACCATTCTTCATATTCTTGAAACCTTTGACCAGAACCCAAAATAAAATGTCTTTCATAATTTAATCTGTCCTGTGCTCCTCCTACCACTATACTCTTTCAAGCTTTCTTTTCTCCTATCCTTGCTCCCAAATATGTCCACTGTGAATTCTGAAAGTCTCATTCCATGATTAAACTTTATTACAGACTCAACCTTTTTCTTTAATCTTGTGGTCTGGTGTATATAATTTCTCTGTAGAACATTCAAAAGATAGTTATCATTCTCCTACACTGTGCTAGCATGTAAGTGTCAAGTGGGATTGGTATAGCTTTAGATTTCCACTGCCTTTTCTACACCATTGCTGCTAATTTCTCATGTTTTGACCTTTTCCTCTCTCATTGATAACTTTGTTGCTAGCTTTTTCTTGTCTTATTCTGCATTCAAATGTTTACCACCATTCTGAGTGATTAAATGTCCATAGAAGAGCCCACACACAACACACTGGGTTCCTTGTTCCTTGACCCAGACATTCTTGATGACTAATTTGCTCCTAAGTTGCTCCATCTGCAGCAGCCATCCCCATGGCCGTAATTTGAACTTGGTCATTACTCACACTACTTGAACACTTAAGTAACAATTTAAATAAACATTTTGCTTGAGTAAGGAAAAAACTGCTAACCTTTTATCTCTTTCCTACCTGATGTTGGTCAGACTAGCATTGTGTTACATGAATAAGGAAGGGAATGTCATGTTATGAACAGTGGTGTGCTACTGGTGCCTGAAATTTGTGAGTCTGTGAGATGGCTTCCACATAGAACGGTCAATGCCTTAGTGTAGTCAGACTCATTGTGTAAGTAAAGGGATAATGGGTTAACTTGCTAATGACCCCAGCATGCTACCCTATTGGTTCGTCTATTTTACTTTTTAATCACAAAGGGAGGCAGTTATGATTTGGGAGTCATCTCTATCTTCCAGATAACCTGCACCCTCTCCTAATAATCCCACTATACTTTTATACTAAGCGGTCAGTTAAATTGATTAAAATAGTAGAGAGACCTTTTCTCCAGACCCAGCCATAAATTTGTTCCATCCTCACTTTTCTTTATCCAGAACATGTATTGCCTTAGGTGTACTTGAACCCATCCATCCAATCCCTGGAGAAGTTTGGAGGGTTAAGTTTTTGTTCTTCTTGGATAAGATCAATCATTGGTACATGCATCATATATATATGATGCATATACTTATCTTCATTCTCATTGCTATGAGTATAATACAGACCATTGTTTTCATTAAGGTTATTACAACAGACCCTCAACTTATTTATATACCTACATATTTATCCCCGTGATTTCTGGGCCTACTTGCCTTCTTGGAGTACCCATTTCTCATGACTAAATCTCTACAATATTACTGCATAATCCTGATATAAACCCTTTTCCTCTGTAATGTTACCTCTCATGTCCGCAACCAATTCTGTATGTGTGTACCCATGTAATAGGAAGTTGCCTTATCCTAGCATGCATTTCACTATCTGAGAATTTTTTGTTCAATTGCCTATATCTCTCTTGTGATTTTTGAATTTCCAAGAGGAAGGGGCACATATATCCTGTTCTTTGCTGTGTCATCATAGATTAACTACCTATTGTAACAAATATTTGTTTAAAGAATTAATAAGTTATTGAGTAAGTAAAAGCTGTGAATCATAAGGTTGAACGTTTCTATCTAAATCCGTTTTTTAGTTGTCTGATAAGCAGCCATTACCCTTGCTCCAATCATCAGTAAGATACATAAATGCCAAAATATACATAAGGAAAGGAGAACCATGTGAATGCAAACTGCAAGATGGGCTGATTCATCTATCATATTTAGTGTCAGTTAGGAAATAATAAGTGAAGATCCAATTGGGGGTAAATAGATTCCACTGCCAGGAAAAGTGAGTGTTATTTGAAATTCACTGTGCGTGGGCATAATAAGGAATTATTAGCTGATATTTTGTAGCATTAGACTTCATGATTATTTAAATTAGTGCTACTTTTGGTGATTCATGAAAGGCAAAGAATTTCTAGAACTACCTACTGTCTAAATATTACACTTAAATAATTAATAGACATTCAATTGCTGTTTCAAAAGAACCATGGTAAAAGTTTATTTAAATAACCAGCTGCTTAACCAGTAATGAAGTTGTTCCCCTGTGCCCATTGTCCCTCGCTTCCTCTACCCTTTCTGGATCTTGCTGTGTCACTACAACTTGTTCCTTCATGTTCAGTATCTTTATATTTAATGGTTCTTAAAAAATTAATGTTTAATTATTATGGGTATGTACTAATTGTGCATATTTGTGGGGTACACATGATATCTTGATACAAACATGCAATGTGTAATGATCAAATCAGGGTAATTGGGATAGTCCTCATCTCAAACATTTACCATTTCTTTGTGTTAGGAACATTCCAATTCCATTCTTGTATTTATTTTACCTGCACCTTGTAAATATCTTGTACATTCTGTCTCACATGAATTAGAAACTTTCCTTCATCTCCCACCCTCAGCTCAAGCTCCGGGCCTGTCTCTCCTCTATTGCCTGCTAAGCTTCTGGGGAAGAAAAACACTCCACATTTTCACATATACTCTCAGGTCTCTAGAGGAAATGTAACCCATTCATAATTTTTTTTTTTCCTTTGGCTCTTCTGCTTTGCCATGTATTTTACCACTTTCTCTTAGTTTTTTCTTTGACATTTCTAATAATTCTATTTCCACTGCCTTGTGAGATCTCCTTCCCTCAGCTCTTATTTAAATATTGGTGTATTCAGACTCCCATCTTTTGTTCCTTGATGGTTTCTACATTTCCTCACATTTCTCAGGGATTTAACAAGCGTCCATATGCAATGGACAACAAAATCATTATGTCTTCTTCTGACCTTTCACTTGAGCTTCAGACTTGTATAATAAACTTACTCAAATACACATACACATGTACTGGGTAGCTTCCTGGCAGGTTTTTTGTATGAACTAAACTCCGCAGGAGACAGTCAGAAAAAGGCTCTATTTTCCCCGTTTTCTTATCAGACACTCTCTAAACTCATTCTTTTCTCTTACATCTAGATTATCACTTCTTTGAGTCCTTACTAGGACAAAGGAAACTCTCAATTTCAGTTATTTAACATTTAAATCCTATTCAAATGTCCTCTTGATCTGTCTGGGAGCTCATTTCCTTCTACATCTCAGGCCTGCAATGGAGAAGAGTGGTGCAGTGAAACCCCTTCCACTCTTAATTTCTCTAAGTGGTTAGCAGATGTTAGCATAAATCAGATCCACCTGGAGGAATTTTTGAGCAGGTTGCTTTGCCTCTCCCTGAGCATTTCTGATTTGGTAGGGTCTTATGGGTCTGAGAATTTGATTTCTATCAAGTTCTTTGGTGCTACTTCTTCTCCAGAATTATATTTATAAAATCACTTCCCTGATCCTACCTTCCCTTGCTGGCTTTTATTGGGTTGCTGGAGGTAGAAGAAAGGTAAGAGATATTAAAAACCTAATTAGATTATTAAACTTGGAATTTGGTGTCAACATACGCAGGCCCCAAAGAAACAATTTTTGGTTCTTTATCTTAGGAGTTTCTGAGTGTTCCACAGAGATCCTCCTGATGGGACTTGTACCTGTAATTCCCTTGACATTCATCTACTCCCCTTTTGACCACCCCTTTCAGCCATTGGTCTGCAGGTAATCACCTCTCTGATGGAAACCCTCTACTTCTTTCAGGGCTATTGTTAAGATGACCCTAAGCCAACTAACTTCAGAATTCTAATGAAATCCCAAACACATGGTATTTGCCCTGCCTTCAGGATAAATAAGGTTTTTTCCATCATAGGCCTTCTTTCTTCTTCTTTTTTCATTTTGATATTTCAGATATACATAAAAGTGTTTTATCCTTCTTACTTATTCTGGAGGAGTCAAATGCTAGAACCCAAGTCCCTCCATCTTCAGAAAATTCATATTCGGCTCTCCAAACAATTTCTGTGAAGCCCCACTCACCTGACTTGAGGTCATCCTTTTCCATCGGGTGGAAAAAGCAAATGTCACAGAATTCCAACGATTCACTTTAAAAAAACAATTTCAAGAAATCATCTTCTCAAATTCTCATTTCCTGTTCTATACAATACCCAACTCCCCTCTATGACAACAATAAGAACAAAGGGGAGAAATGGGCTAATCCTGGCAACATCTTATTACAATCTCTTCATATCTTACAGAAGTATCTAGAGCCTTGTTTTAGGATGTGGAGTGCATGGAAACAATTTTTCTTGGCCTTTGAGTCTTTGCAAAAATTCTGAAACAGAAATAGCCCATTTTGACATCCTGTCACACCTACCATGTGCCAGAAAATGTGCTACACTCCGATAAAAAGATGTATAAAGTAGCCCTTGATTATGAGGACTTTAAGCATTGGTTTAAACTTTTAGCAGGTTTAAACCAATCTACATAAAGTAAAATGTTATAGGTGCTCTGATAGAAATTTAGGGAACATCTGGACATAAAGAGCATAGTGGACATTTTCCTGGGACTTTATAACCCACCGGAGCTATGCCAGACACTTTCAGCCAGAAGGCTAAAACTGAATCCACTTTTTTTCCCTTCAGACCTGCTCGTCCTCCTGGGTTCCTTGCCTCTGGCAAATGACCCACCTCTCACTTAGTCATGTGAGGTGAAACCCATTCTATGTAACTTTCATTCTTTAGCTCTCTGTAAGTAATCAATATGTCTTTAAAGACAACACAATGTATTTAATCTATCCTCCTCTACTCCCTCACTATCACCATTTATCTTTGTCATACTCAAAGAAATTATCTCAGTTGGTTATGAAATTTGAGTAAATATTTTAAAATCGAGTCCCCCAAGTTCCAATTATTTTTTGGTTAGAACCAGAATAAAGTGTTTAAATCCCATGTATAACCATTCCATTGACCCATCACTTCCATAAAAATCTCCAGTCTCTTGATTGTGACATAAAAGATGCTTGGTGGCCTGGCAGCTACCTACCTGTCTTTTGTCTTAGTCTTCACTACCTGTGTTCTCATACTTTTCTCTCTCATAATACGCTGTCATGCTGCTTCTGGTCTACATGGTTCCATTCACACTATTCCTTCTTTGTAGAAAATCTTCTTACATCACTCACTTAATTAATGCCTAATGGGATAGCTTAACCACCATCTCACATAGCTAACTCATGTGGAACACTCTGGCTGGGCTAGCCGCTTACTCCCCTCCCAGACCGTGGCACGGTGTATAGTTTTACAACATCAAACTTACCAGTGCCCATCTCAAAGTGAAAATCAAAGAGGCCATCCTTTTTTTTTTTTCAGATTAATTTTTAAAATTATGCTGCTAAAAAAATTTGAGATGATTGTAGATTTGCATGCATTTGTAAAAAGTATATCAAGATTCTATGTACTCCTTGCCTGATTTCCCTAATGGTAACATCTTGCAAATATATATAGTACAATATCACAACCAAGATATTAACATGTATCTTACAGGACTTATTGAAATTTCCCCAGTATTACTTGTACTGGTATGTGAATATTTATTTCTATGCCATTTTATCATATGTTTAGGTTGATGTGTTTATAACCACAGTCAGGATGTAGAGCAGTTGAACACTATAAGAATCTCTTGTGTTTGCCTTTTTATAATCACATCTGTTCACCTCTTTCACCATTCACATTCTCTTAATGTCCTTTTTCTGTTCTAGAATCCTATCTAGAAAACAACCTTACATTCAATCATCATTTTCTCTTTTGTCTCCTGTTGCCTGCATATTTACTCAGTATTTCCTTACTTTTAAAGATCCTGAAAGTTTTGTAGGATGTCCCTCATTTTTTTTTCTACTGCTAAGTCTAGGGATGTCAGTTTTAGGGAATACGTTTTTAAAGGTGTGATTGTTTTCTTAATACAAGGTATTCAAGGTATGTGTTATAAACGTGACATTTTATTTCTGGTGATAGTAACCCTGATGTCTTGATTAAGGTAATGTTTGCCAAACTTCTCCACTATAAACTTCTTTTTCATCCCTTTTTAAATTTTAATCTTTGAAGTCACTAAGTGCAGTCTATACTCAAGAAAGGGAGAAAATAAACTCCCTCTCATGGAAAGTTTTTATAAAAACTGTTCAGAATTCTTTTTTATAGATTTGTCTCTTCATTTCAGTTTACTTATTTATTCAATTAATTGTTTATATAGCATGGAGTTCTGGATATTTATTTTACAGTTTAGTTGTAATTCAGTACTGCTTTATTTTGTTGCTCAGTTGTTCCAGCTTTAGCCATTAGAAGCTCTTTCAAATTGGCTCCGCTATCTCCTTGGCATGCTCTGATTCTATCTATTTTTAGCATTTTTTTATTGACTGTCACTACAAATTGCCCCACACTCATTTTTTATTTTTCCTGCCCCAGCCCTATTATCAGTCATTTCTGCAACTTTCTGTTTCTCTATTGAGTTTACTTTGCACCTTTGGAAAAATCAGTTAATTATGTTAGTATTTCTCAATTTTGTCCCATTGATATGTGTTTCTATTATTTCTACACTGTCTTGATTACCGTAACTTCCCAGTAAGTCTTGAAATAAAGTTATGTTACTCTTCCAGCTTTATTTTTCTTTCTGAGAATTATTTTGTCTATTCTGGTATCTTTGTCTCTCAGTATAAATTTTAGAATCAACTTCTTATTTGTTAATATCTACAGTTAGATTTTCTTTTTATTTTTTCTGGTTATTTCTATTTATTTATTTAAACATTTTTTCCTTAGAAAACCCTCCAATACTTACTGTCTTAAAACTATAATTTATTTAGCCCACTGTTCTATATTCAGCACTTGGGGTTGGGCTTACCTGGGCAGGCTGGTCTCACTGACATTTACAGTGAGCTGCAGTTCAGAGGACAGCTCTCCTCCTGATGACTGGGTAATTGGTGGCTGGAGCACCAGATAGTTGTGAAGGGGCAGACGATTTGCCTATGTTCTTTCATTTTTCAGTAGATTAGCTTAGGCTGGGATTAGTCACATGACAGTAAGAAAGTTTTTGTCATATATTGGCTAGGAAGTTGCTTCCTTTGCATTTCTATTGGTTAAGTCCATTTGGTCCAAACTCTATAGCTAACTCTTGGTCAAAGTAGGATTTGCAATCCTGTACCTTATTTATTTATTTAGGATTGCAGAAATTTGTTAGAATTAAAAGACATTGTTTAATTAATCTTCTGTGCCATGAGACTCCATCAGGCTGTCTACAAAGACCACTGGGAGGCTGAGGATCACCTGAGCCCAAAAGTTTGAGGCCATAGTGATTCCCCAAAAGCCACTGCACTCCAGCCTGAGTGACAGAACAAGACCCTGACTCAAAAATAAAAAAAATAAAAAAAAGATTTTTAGCCACATTTCTAGATTTCAATTTGAATGGTACTTGGAGAATGCAGAATATCAGATCTTTCATTGTCATCGAGTAATTAGTGGAATTCTATACTTTAATCTCCAGTTCAGTTTACTTCCCACAAAACTATGTTCTCTTTATATGGTGGAAAGCTTTTTAGGAAGATTTTGTTTAGAAAGCACCCATATCTTACCTTGATAAATATATTTTTCTGGCTCTTTGAACCAGCAGGCAGAATATAAATTTATACTTTGTATTTACTAGTGCTAAGGCAGAGAATTGTCAAAATATATTAATAGGCTTATTTAATAGCTAGTAATGCTGTCTACTGCTTTATAGTTAAAAATATTCATGTTTTAGCTCACTTCTCTTGCTGGGGTTTATAAGGAAGAGGACATTTATTATTCTCATTTTTCAGATGAGAAAACATGAGGCTCAGAAAAACTGAAATTTAAGCAGAGTTACATTGCTAGTAATTAAGAGGGTCTGGACTTAAGTTTATTAAGTAAGGTCCCTTATTTGTTTCTTCATTTAAAATGTGTAAATCTTAGGGGAAAAGTTGACTAAAATTTTACTAAATAGTAGAACAACAAGAAAAAATAAATGATATTTCAGATGTCATTCTTCTTGTTATGTCAAGGTTTGTTATGCTTATGAGAAACTATAATGGTTCAGGAACTACTTGCAAGAAACTACCTGGATGGTGGTGGGGAGGAGAGTGTATAGACAAATTCTCAGCCCCAATTCCCAAAGCATTTGCTTTTTTAAGTCTCTAGTGGCCTAGAATTTTTTGGACAAAATTCTTCTTATGCATAATTTCAGTCTGAAAAGAACTGGTAACAGGGCCCCAAAAGTTAGAGATATTCAAGGTTATGTATGTGTGGGTATGTCTATGTGAGGGTATGTAAAGGCACAGTTCCTTCAATTTTATGTGAGTTTTCATGTGTGTGTGTCTTTGTGTTCATGATTAATATTGGGAAGAACTGCTGCCTGATAACCATTCCTTATTGGTGTGAAGGAAATTACATGAAAAAATACTCCAGATATGAACCATTATTCTTGAATTTTCACTAGGTAATTTTTAGAAATTATATCCACTCAGTAATACACTTCTTACCCCTTACATTTTGCAAGATCAATACTTTTACATCAACTACATATTTTAAGGATGTAGTATATTTCTCCAAGCATCTTAAACATGGGCACATATGTTATATGCAGACAGATGTTTTACTATAATGGTGCTTAAAATGGATTGTGAGTTCAGATTGATTTTTCTCACATTAGTTGTTTAAAATGGCTTTTCTAAAGCCGACATATAATGGCATGATTGTCCCCTCCAAAATATCAAGGAGAAAAATATTTAAAAGGCAATGATATGAAATATTTGGAAAGAAAGCTCATATTTATTCTCCTTTAAGTGGCCTTTGGGACAATTTTGCTTAAAAACATTAATGTGTTTTATGAGTTTTGATTTATAGGTATTTTTAACATTAAGCCTTTAAGGTGTCAGCCCAACTAATTGTGCTGCCTTGCTCTTTCTAAAAGCATGAAGGCTGCTGGTTATACCTTAAGGGGACTGACAATAAAATGAGTAGGAGTCAGGTTTCTTAATAAGGTTTAATCTGAAATAGAAAAGAGAGATCTATAATAATGTTTTGAATTTGAATAACATGTTAGCTAAGAGCAACGAAACGAAACATTAATTCGAACAGAAGGGAAAGCAGCTAAAATCACATTATACTTAGCAGTCACAGATTCACTGAGGGACTGCAATGGGCAACAACAGCACATCACTTTCTGATGTAGACTTTTGAAGCATCTGATGTAGACGGTATTGACTCTCCCCCACATAATTTGTTCCCCATCCTTACAATCACTGTCATTTCAAGAGTAGGGGAAAAGTAATTGAAAACTGGACTGTAAACCCAAAGGTAAAAGAATGTCTGGATCAACAGAGAAAAACACATTCATCCCTTTTGTATATGAAATCCTTGCAAAAATGAATCTTGTACTTAGTGGCACACACAGCCTCAGTAAATGTTAAGAGGAGTGATTTTAGAGGCCATGTTCTCAGACTTTCATGTAATAAATCTGAAAAACCAACAACAAAAATAGGCCTAATATTAAATAAACAGAAATGTAAAATGTAAGTCATATCTAAACTAAAAAGGCATCTTTTAAGACAACATATCAAAGCTCCTGATAAAAATGAATCATATTTGTTCAAATATTTTCCTTTTTCAGAAATAATACAAAATGTGTGTTATTGTTTAGCTATAAAATCAACACCCCATTGTCAATATTGCAAGAGCTAGAGGAGCAAGATCAAAAAAACTCAAAACCGGGCAGAAGACAAGCAATAACTAAGATCAGATCAGAACTGAAGGAGATAGAGACACGAAAAAAAATCCTTCAAAAAATCAATAAATCCAGGAGCTGGTTTATTTGAAAAGATCAAAAAAACAGACCACTAGCCAGATTAATAAAATAGAAAAGAGAGAAAAATCAAATAGATACAATAAAAAACCATAAAGGAGATATCACCACAGATTCCACAGAAATACAAACCACCATCAGAGATTACTACAAACAACTTGATGCACATAAACCAGTAAACCTGAAACAAATGGATACATTCCTGGACACTTGCATCCCCCCAAGCCTAAACCAGGAAGAAGTTGAAACCCTGAATAGACCAATAACAAGGGCTGAAGTTGAGGCAGCAATTAATAGCCTACCCATCAAAAAAAGCCCAGGTCCAGATGAGTTCACAGCTGAATTCTATCAGACATACAAAGAGGAGCTGGTACCACTCCTTCTGAAACTATTCCAAACAATCCAAAAAGAGGGAATCCTTCCCAAATCATTTTATGAGACCAACATCATCCTGATACCAAAACCCAGCAGACACTCAACAAGAAAAGAAAACTTCAGGCCAATATCCATGATGAACATAGATGCAAAATTCTTCAATAAAATACTGGCAAACTGATTGCAACAGCACATCAAAAAGCTTGTCCATCACGATCAAGTAGGCTTCATCCCAGAGATGCAAGGCTGGTTCACAATACACAAGTCTATAAACGTAATTAACCCCATAAAGAGAACCAAAGACAAAAACTACACGATTATCTCAATAGATGCAGAGAAAGCCTTTGACAAAATTCAACAGCCCTTTATGCTAAAAACTCTCAATAAACTAGGTATTGATGGAACATATCCCAAAATAATAAAAACTATTTATGACAAACCCACAGCCAGTATCATACTGAATGGGCAAAACTGGAAGCATTCCCTTTGAAATCTCGCACTAGACAAGGATACCCTCTCTCACCACTCCTATTCAATATAGTACTGGAAGTTCTAGCCAGAGCAATCAGGCAAGAAAAAGAAATAAAGGGTATTCAATTAGGAAAGAAGGAAGTGAAATTGTCTCTATTTGTAGATGACATGATTGTATATTTAGAAGACTCCATTGTCTCAGCCCCAAATCTCCTGAAACTGATAAGCAATTTCAGCAAAGTCTCAGGATACAAAATCAATGTGCAAAAAACACAAGCATTCCTATACACCAATAACAGACAAACAGAGAGCCAAATCAAGAACTAACTGCCATTCACAATTGCTACAAAGAGAATAAAATACTGAGGAATACAACTAACTAAGGATGTAAAGGACCTCTTCAAGGAGAACTACAAAGCACTACTCAATGAAATAAGAGAGGGCAAAAACAGATGGAGAAACACTCCATGCTCATGGTTAGGAAGAATCAATATCATGAAAATGGCCATACTGCCCAAAGTAATTTACAGATTCAACCCTATCCCCATCAAGCTACCAATGACCTTCACAGAACTGGAAAAAAACACCTTAAACTTCATATGGAACCAAAAGAGAGCCCACATATCCAAGTCAATTTTAAGCAAAAAGAACAAAGCTGGAGGCATCACACTACCGGACTTCAAACTATACTACAAGGCTACAGTAATCAAAACAGCATGGTACTGGTACCAAAACAGAGATATAGACCAATGGAACAGAACAAAGGTGTCGGAGGCATTGCCACACATCTACGACCATCTAATCTTTGACAAAACTCACAAAAACAAGCAATAGGCAAAGGATTCCCTGTTTAGTAAATGCTGTAGGGAAAACTGGCTAGCAGTGTGCAGAGAGCAGAAACTAGACCCCTTCCTGATACCTTACACTAAAATTAACTCCAGATGGATTAAAGACTTAAAAATAAGACCTAACACCATAAAAATCCTCAAAGAAAATCTAGGCAAAACCATTCAGGACATAGGCATAGGCAAGGACTTCATGACTAAAACACCAAAAGCATTGGCAACAAAAGTCAAAATAGAGAAATGGGACCTAATTAAACTCCAGAGCTTCTGCACAGGAAAAGAAACAATCATTAGAGTGAATCAGCAGCCAACAGAATGGCAAAAAATTTTTGCAATCTACCCATCTGACAAAGGGCTAATATCCAGAATCTACAAAGAACTAAAACAGCTTTACAAGAAATATAAAACAAGCCCATTCAAAACTGTGCGAAGGATATGAACAGACACTTTACAAAAGAAGACATATATGAGGCCAAAAAACATATGAAAAAATGCTCATCATCACTGGTCATTAGAGAAATGCAAATCAAAACTACATTGAGATACCATCTCATGCCAGTTAGAATGGCAATCATTAAAAAATCTGGAGACAACAGATGCCGGAGAGGATGTGGAGAAATAGGAACACTTTTACACTGTTGGTGGGAGTGTAAATTAGTTCAACTATTGTGGAAGACAGTGTGGTGATTGATCAAGGACCTTGAAATAGAAATTCCATTTGACACAGCAATCCCATTACTGGATATATATCCAAAGGATTATAAATCATTCTATTGTAAGGACACATGCACATGAATGTTCGTTGCTGCACTGTTTACAATAGCAAAGACTTGGAACCAACCCAATGCTCATCGATGATAGACTGGACAGGGAAAATGTGGCACATATACACTATGGAATACTACACAGCCATAAAAAATGATGAATTTTTGTCCTTCATAGGGACATGGATGAACCTGGAAACCATCATTCTTAGCAAACTGACACAAGAACAGAAAATCAAACACCTCATGTTCTCACTCATAGGTGAGTGTTGAACAATGAGAATACATGGACACAGGGAGGGGAGCATTACACACTGGGGTCTGTCAGGGGGAACTAGAGGAGGGAGAGAGTGGGGTGGGGAGTTGGGGAGGGATATCATGAGAAATGCCAGATATAGGTGATGTGGAGGAAGGCAGCAAACAACATTTCCATGAATGTACCTATGCAATAATCTTGCATGTTCTTCACATGTACCCCAAAATCTAATACGCAGTAAAATATATATTTTTTAAAAAAGAATGTATATTATAAGCTGAAAAAAAATAGAAAAGGAACAACAAAATAAACTAAAAATATTGAGTCGAATGAGTATGATAAAAGCTAAGATTAGCTTCAAAGTAGGAAATAAACAAATATAAAATTTTAATAGAGTCAATTGCTCTTTCTTTAGAAAGTGTTATTAAGAAAGAGAGAAAAAAAAGGATACATGCAACCTGAGGATTGAGAAAGTGAATAGGACTACAAACACAAAAGTGATTTCAAGTACTATAAGTGATAGTTGATGCAAATGTATGACATCTTAGAAAAATATATATTATAATAACTGGCTTTAAAAGAGATTTAAAAAATGAACATTTCAAAACTTTAAAAGATTTTCAAAGCCAAAGTAGTATTACTTACGAATTTTAACATACATTTAAGAGACAAATAAACCCTTCATGCTTTAGAAAGTTTCATAACAGGGTGTCATGAAAAATCTCTCAGTTTATTTTATAGTGCTGGCCTAATCCTATTACCAAAAACTTAATTTAAAAATTATGCATGCACAGACACACACACAGACATACACAAATAATAACTGAAATGCACTTTTGAAAATATATGTCTGAATAAATGAATACATGCAATTAAGGAAAGGCATCATATTGTAAAAATAGTCATCTTGTTATATAAATTATACATCTAATTTGATGCCAACCAGAATTAAAATGGACATTTGTAAAATAACAAATTATTCTAAAGTTCATAAGGAAAAATAGTATGAAATTGCTAAAAATAATAATAAAAAAACAATAGTGACGATGTATCTGCCCATTGGCTGCCACGCTATTTTAATCAGAATAGTGTAATATTTGTATAGTAAACATCTAAGATGTCAGTGGAAAAACAGAAAGTAAAGAAATTGATCAAAGTATTTATGTGGAAATAATAATATATTAATATGACCAAACAACTAGTAGGCAAGTGTGTTTCAAAATTGATTCTAGACGCCCAAAAATCTATTAAGAAAAAAAATATGTATTTTTACTTTTTAACATACAAAAATAAATTTTGGATGTATTATAGTTCTAAATGTAAAATTAAAATAAGTATTAACATATTGGAAAAATGTATAAGAATTTTTATATTATCTGGGGGTGGCAAAAACCTATTTAAGCAATTTAGGTAAGCTCAAATCGTAAATCAAAATTCTCACAGAATAAATTACATAATATGAAAAATATTATTTTGTAAATGATAGAATAAACAAAAATAATAGGCTAATTCTAAACCAAACCTTTACTCTTAAACTTAACCTGACTCACAAATTGTAATAAAATTTTAAATCTATATCAGATCCTATAAGGCCCTATATAGTCTGACCATGGCTACTCATTGATATCCCTAATATATAAAATATTGCTACTAGTTGCATCGCAATTAAAAATAAAAACAGCCATGTATTTATTTCCTGAAAGTACATTTACCAAATAAACTATAAAAGTAATGAGAGGCAGGTTCTAGGTTAAAAAATATAGATAACTCTTAAGGGGTTTTGAAAATAGTGTCAACATTTTGGTTTAGAGTTTAAAGATATGATGAAAAGTTCTTTTTTGAAGTCTTTTATTTTTACCTTGAGTACTAATACTTTCAAAGTAAAATCATGTTTTTCTTCTTCTAAAATAGATTTTTAAAATAAGCTTTCATTTTGAGATAATTTTAGACCTACCTGTTGTTATAAGAAATAACAAAGAGATTCCATGCACTGCTTACCCAGTTCCCACAGTGGTTATTCATATTTTTCCCATTTAAAATTTCCATTTGTTTCTTCCTTATATGTGCTGTTTCCTTAATGACAGTTTCCATATTTTGTCTTTTTAAATCTGTTATTTATTTATTTATTTTATTGTACTTTAGGGGTGCATGTGCAGATCATGCAGGGTTGTTGCATAGGTACTTACATGGCAAGGTGGTTTGCTGCCTCCATCCCCCCAACACCTATATCTGGCATTTCTCCCCATGTTATCCCTCCCCAACCTCCCCACCTCCCACTGTCCCTCCCCTATTCTTCCCCAACAGACCCCAGTGTGTGATGCTCCCCTCCCTGTGTCCATGTGTTCTCATTGCTCAACACCCACCTATGAGTGAGAACATGCGGTGGTTGATTTTCTATTCTTGTGTCAGTTTGCTGAGAATGATGGTTTCCAGATTCATCCATGTCCCTACAAGGAACATGAACTCATCGTTTTTTATGGCTGTGTAGTATTCCATGGTGTATATGTGCCATATTTTCCTTGTCCAGTCTAACATTGATGGGCATTTGAGTTGGTTCCAAGTCTTTGCTATTGTAAACAGTGCGGCAGTGAACATACATGTGCATGTGTCTTTATAACAGAAAGATTTATAATCCTCTGGGTATATACCCAGTAATGGGATTGCTGGGTCAAATGGAATTTCTATTTCTAGATCCTTGAGCAATTGCCACACTGTCTTCCACAATGGTTGAACTAATTTGCACTCCCACCAACAGTGTAAAAGTGTTTCTATTTCTCCACATCCTCTCCAGCATCTGTTGTCTCCAGATATTTTGATGATAGCCATTCTTATTTATTTAATAATTTATCTATTTTTGAGACAAAGTCTCACTCTGTCACCCAGGCTGGATGGAGTGCAGTGGCGTGATCTTGGCTCATTGCAACCTTGGCCTCTTGGGTTCAAGCAATTCTCATGCCTCAGCCTCCTGATGTAGCTGGGATTACAGGCATGCACCACAGTACCTGACTAGTTTTTGTAATTTGGGTAGAGATGAGTTTTCACCATGTTGGCCATGCTGTTCCCAAACACCTGACCTCAAGCAATCTGCCCACCTCAGTCTCCCAAAGTTCTGGGATTTAAGGCATTAGTCACTGTACCCAGCCTTTCCAAATTTTCATTTTTTCCCTTCTCAGTGTTTGCTGATGTTGGTTAGGGTGAGGCAAGCGTTGTACCTAGCAGAGATCTAGCAGGAAATATATATTGCATACTTAAAAATGCTCACGGAAAGAGTTTAATAAAGGACATTTTACAACTGTATAGACACATTTATGGGAGATGAAGAAGGAAGGTGAAGTATCACATGGTTTGGCAATAGCTGGTGACTTCTGCCTCTCCTAGGATTGAAAATGGCAGGACTTGCATCTATAGGAGGGTGGTGCCCAACTCCAGCTGTGGCTTGTAGTAAAGGAACCAGCCACTGGTAACCACAAGCTAATAGAGAGATTTAAATGCAGTGGCAGTTATCTGTGCACACCCACCCTCTCTCATTGGAGTTTTCTACTGAACAAATGTAACTGTAAATCTTGAAAAGAAATCTACCTGCTACAGAACAGAAAAGTCAATTACTGACACACAGAATAGGATAAAGACGGATGGAGAGTGAATCTCAAGGGCCAAGTGGAAAATATGAAGCAAAGAGGGGATTCCATACAGTAAAGAGGAGATCAAATGAAGCGCATTTTAGTGAGAAGGTTAGCCTTTCTAGAGAAGAATTCAAATGAGACAGATATTGGATATAAAACGAGATCATGTAGCACTGCAAAGGCAGCATCAGCAGTCTCAGCTGATGGAATGTAAACAATTCACAGGTTATGAAATGGCTAATAAGCACATATAGGTAGTAAAAGAGATGACATAGCAAAGCTTAAAATACTCAGTTCTCTATTTTTAATGAAGAAAATGCTTTTCACTATAAGGCAAAAGAATAAAAGGCAAGTGCAATTTAGCATAGTAAAATATAGTAATTTACATTAAAAGGTGTTTAATTACAACAGAAAGATAGTGGAATGGTTGAGAAGATTGGACATTTTGTACAGATGAATCCATTTTGGGGAAGGTAAAATCCAGATTGACATTGTGAATATGTGTCATTTTATTTGGAGGATTTGTGTGAGTGTGGCATTTTTTTCTCATTTACATGAACAAGCTGTAGTGAAAATAAAGTCTCAACCAGAAATCTGCCTTCCAAAGCACGACTATAACCGTCTAATCACGACCCTTTTCCTTTTCAATACAATTAGGGTCATTAGACCTACATCTTCCTAAGAGGGAAAGAAACACCCAATAACATCTTGGCAGGTGCTGCATAATCATGCCTCAAATGACTTTCTGAAGATAAAAAGAAAGTGGTATTTGCTTGCATAACTGAACATATCTGCCTGAGTTGTTTTCCTTCAGATGTTATCCTGGGAATAGAAACAAAATTGTTCTTTCTCTAGCAACCTTCAAGAAGCACTGTGATCTAGGGCAGCACAGAGCCAGCAATGAGAGACAGAATGGCATTCACAATTCTGGAAGAAAACACAGGAGTAGAATATGCACAAAATGGCTGTTTGGTCTCAAGACTGAATGAATTATTATCTGGCTGTGCTGGATGTTCTAATTCCTTTCTCTCAGAAGACTGTAAGTAGATACATATGCTGACTAACTACATATGTGGATAATACTGGCGAATGCCAGTTTTCGCTAATAGTGTTTGTATTAAGCTCTCTACACTTTTTAGGCTGGCACTATTTGTGGCCAGAAGCATCTTCTAAACTATAAATCCTTGAGAGCAGTGACTGTCTCTTACTCAACTTTGTATTTGCAACTTGATCCTAGTGCATATGCAAAATCATAAATGCTTTTGACATTAAAAATCTCTTATATTCAAGCTATAGTTACAACTCAAGGCAGCTTAAGAGTAGGGATTATAAAAGACCAATGCCTAATATTGTATACACTTGGGTTTGTTTTTATTTAATTCAATTTCTGAAATAAATTGAAAAGAAATGAATTTTTAGTTTTATGTATGTATTTCTTGAACATAACTTTGTTTTACCCCAAATACTAAAGAGAGCTCACACCAGTTCCAGGAAGTGTAGAAATAGGACTACACTACACACATACTACCACTTTCCCCCAGCTTCTTGGCAGGTATTAAAACTTCAACTTGGAGCTTTTCTATTGAGTCCAAACACAGGGTTATACCATTTTTTAATGCAATACTCTAGGCTAAGGGTCCCCAGACCTTGGGCCATGGACCCTTACTAGTCAGTAGCCTGTTGGAAACCAGGCTGTATAGCAGGAGATCAGTGGCAGGCGATCAAGCATTACCACCTAAGCTCTGCCTCCTTTCAGATCAGCGGCAGCGTTGGATTCGAATAGCACTGTGAACCCTATTGTAACCTGCATATGCAAGGGATCTTGGCCAGGTGCTCCTTATGAGAATCTAACCAGTGCCTGAAGGTCTGAGGTGGAACAGTTTCATGCTGAAAACATTTCCCCCACTCCATCCTTAGGAAAATTGTCTTCCATGAAACTGGTCTTTTGTGCCAAAAACTTTGGGTACCACTGCTCTAGACAGGCACTCCCAATAAATCTGTGTTTTAAACAACATGGAACCTGATTGTTGTCCTGGGTTCAAAGACATGCAGACATGTATCATGTAATGAAACATACACACACACACTCACACACACACACACGCACACACACACAACCATCTATATACTCTTATTCCTGCAAACTACAACTAAATTCTACTATACTTGACCCAAACTATGTACTATAACTAACGAAACTATGCTCCAGTTAAATTATTCAAGGACTGTACTCAAACTAACTAAACTACTTAAATCAGGCAAAATAAATCTACATATATTCCATTATCAGCATACTGTGCTTTTGAAACTCACATTGTATTTTGAGTTTTTTTTCAGCTGAAGCTATTTATTTACTATATGAGCCTATTATGCCTTATTGATGTATTTTATTTCTGTTTGGTAATAACTTCTAGCATAGACAAACACACTTATCCTTGCAACAAACATTTATAGAGTGCCTATTATGGATTAGGCCTTATGCTAGGAAATGAAGTTTTCCAAAGGACAAGTTAGCTCTGAAGAAACAAGATTTAGATTCCAGATTGCAGTTAGCCAGTTTGGTTTTTGTTACTATACTATCCATGTATTTATCCATGCTTATATTTTATAAATATTTAGCAATGATAACTCCATTTATTATATTTCTGTGTATTGCTATTTTATCACTAATTTTCAGGCAAAGTTGTTCAATGAAATGAGAAAATTGAAAGAGTGATTCATTGAATGAGTGAACATACTGAGTTTCAAGAAGGTATATTCACTATTTTAACTGATCTGTCATTGGTTTACTTTCCTCAAATTTAAATGACATTTAAATGGGTGTGATGGCTTAGAATATCACTCTGGTATTGATTTCAATGGACTCCACTTGAAGTAGAGTCTCAAGATGTGACAAGATGAAGTCAGGTGTCTAGTACTCATTGGCTTATTTTGCTTGGAGACACCTCCTTGCCAACAGGTAAAAAGGAGTATGGTAAAGATTCTGGGCTTAGAAAGAGAAGATTATACGTAGCTTTTAACAGTGGCAGGGCTCCAGCAAAGTAGCCTGAGGTTGAAATTTGGGACCCAGAATCAATGGGTAATGAGTCAACTGATAAAGAAGCGAAGAAAGTCATACCTCTATGATACAGATACAAAACTCATTTTGTGTGTCCAAAGTGTCCAGCCAGGCCCTTTGGCAGATAAAAAGCAACAAGATCATTTCTATTCCCGACTGGTTTGTGGAGTTTCCTCTCCCAATGCTTCTCCTGCCCTCGGTGATTGGCTTCTGTCCTAGGTGATTGTGCTAGCGTGTCCAGGAGAAATTAAGTGTAAACTCCATTGTAGAAGATGGGAAATAATAAGGCTTTTTAGAATAGAGAAATACAGATTGAGATACTTTATATTTTCTGACCTTTAGCACTCTTCATTGGTTCTCACTTGCCTTCCAGAACAGAAATAAAATGGTATCTTCTCTTACATTTTGCAGAAACATACATTTTGTTTGCTATGGGATTACATTTCAATACATTGTTCAATTTGTGTCTAGTCTATTTTCCTTCAGGTTGTTTTCATTTCTCTGCATGGCCAAGAATAACCTACAATATACTCAAGAATATACTCCAATTCTCTAGTTCAATACGCTTCACAATATGCATTTATTTACCCTTACTTTTATCATGTCAGACTCCACTAAGATATAAAAACAGTTAATTTACTATTGGTGTGTATTCATACATTTTTATCAAGGCTTTGAGATCTGTTGAATTCATTGTATGAATTTGGAAAGAGTGTGTAATCAATATTCATCAGAATCCATGTTCTGTTTGGTTCACTCTTTGCTCTTGACAGATCTTTACGTGTATTATGAGAATTATAATCATTAGCAGTGTTGCTATTTTATAATTTATTAGACATAATTTCTCTCTTTCAGAAATAGATGTTCTAGGAAGAAAGAGAAAGTTAATATGCGAATAACTATGACAACATGAAATAAGTGACTCATAAGGTGCATGAAGATCATGTGATTGAAGTTCAGGAAAGAAAGAGATCTGATTGAGCAGAAAGAACTTTGTTTACTAGGTTACATTTTATTTGGCTCTCACATTATGAGAAAATTTTTAAAATATATATATGCATGGAAACTTCTTTATTCTTAAGTTTTAAGAGATAACATTGTTACATTTTGGGCCATTATTACCTTAATAGTTCATTAATATGTTTTAAAACAAAATATTATACAATCAAAGATATTAAAACAAATGCCTGAAAGCAATCTCTCACATAGAAGAAATAATAATTTGTCTTAAAAGTTACAATATGCCAAAACACCTAAAGATTCTTAAACATAGTACTCTCTGACATGTGTGGAGCTTGGGTTACAATTTCATGGGCTTTAGGCTACCTAAAAACATCACAATGTCCTGTTAAAAAAAGTCACAATGACTCTTAAAAGCTTTACTTTCCTCTTACAGAAGAGAACTGAGAACATTTGCCTTCAACTCACATAATGAAATTTCAGTAGCAATCTTCATCATGATACATTTTATTTCAGGTAAAATAAAAGGTTTATCATGATCTGGAGTGCACATCTAGTACTAAATTCTAGAATGTAAAATCACTATGAATGAATCCTTTTGAGTTCAGTTCTGCTTAAATCATTTATCAGGTCAGGTGTGTGGTGGCTTATACCTCTAATTTGTGTATTTTGGGAGGCCGAGGTGGGTAGATTGCCTGAGCTGAGGAATTTGAGACCAGCCTGAGCAACATGATGAAACCCCATCTCCACCAGAAATAGAAACATTACCTGAGTGTGGTGGCCCAAGTCTGTGGTCCCAGCTATTCGGGAGGCTGAGGTGGGAGAATCACTGGATTCTGGGAAGTGAAGGTTTCAGTGAGCCCAGATTAAGCCAATGCACCCAGCCTGGGCAACAGAGCAAGACTCTGTCTCAATCAATCATTTATGGAAGTCCCTCCTGCATGGTAACTTAGTAATTCCTCCCATGCATTTTTAGGTAGATTTTCCTAATAATATTTCTTTTACACAAACACACCCTGCCCTGCTATTATGACATTTTCTCTTGCTCTTCCTGGCACTTCTGGCTTTCTTTCCTCCAAGAACCCACAGAGTTTTTTGGTTTTATTCTTCCTCCTCATCCTATTCCTGTGGTTGTGTTTTTCACTTCTGCAAACCAATCCTTTTCTCCAGTCTTCTCCTCATTAAGTAATTGCCTTTACAATGGACAGTTTATATGGTTGCTGTTCCTGTCTGCCTGAAGGGTAGTAGGTAGAGGTGAAGTGAGCTACAACCATCAACAGGTTTCCTTTTATCCCAGATTGTTTTTCCATATATGTTGCATGTATTATTCACAGGAAATGCTCTTTTTTTGAGACAAGAGTCAAGCTCTGTCACCCAGGCTGGAGTGCAGTGGCGCAATAGCTCATCACAACCTCTGCCTCCCAGGTTCAAGCAATTTTCCTCCTCAGACTTCTGAATAGCTGTGATTACATGTATGCATCGCTGCGTCTGACTAATTTTTGTATTTTTTTAGTGGAGACGGGGTTTCGCCATATTGGCCAGGCTGGTCTTGAACTCCTGACCTCAGGTGATCCTCTTGCCTCAGCCTCCCCAAGTTTTGAGCCACCACACCCAGCCTCTTACTTTTTAAATACCCTCTACTTTGTGAATTAGTTGCCTAACTGGCCAGATTCTGACTGTCCCCCTCCTTTGGAGATGACCCTTTTCAACTTCTACCATTCTCACAAATGCACAAAGAATCAGAAATGTCATATAGTCTTTATAGCTAGCCTGGTACATGAGATATAATTGATTTCCAACTTATGAATAGTGAATTGAGGCCTAGAGCAGTTGGAACGTCCTAAGTTGTCTCACGAGTGAGTAAAAGATCTAACTCTACAAAGCAGGCCCGACAAACATCATCTTACCTCACACTCAAACAAATCAAAAATGTAAGTTTTACATCTTCTCTACTCTTAGAGTTTCACTGAGGCAAATATAATTTCTTAGGAAAAGAATAAAACCAAAAAGTTATTTTCATGATGGCAGCCATAACTAGTAGAAGTGAAAAAAGCAAAGGAAATATAGATTAGGAGCCCCTTAGAAAGTTTCATGGACACTTTAGATTCTGTGTCTGGTAGAAAATTTGAGCTACAAACAAAGTTTTGTCTTGTTTCATAGCCTGTCTTCAAATGGTAACATATCTTTTTAATTTGTTTAATTAAGTCAGTATTTCACACTACTTGATGTTTAATGCAAACTGACATGCTATTTTAACCACAGTGCCAAACTCACTGTGTAAGAATCACCTGGGGAATTTCTTAATTATAAAGATTTCTAAGCATACCTCTGGAAGTTCTTATTTAATGGGTTAAGGGCAGGGTCCAGGAATCTGTATTTTTAAATGCTTTTTCTGTGATTCTGATGTACAGCCCATGAGAGAAAGATTAATTCCCACTGTGTATAATCAACAATTCAATAAAAACATGGCTTTCATAAGAAGAGAATTTATTAAATTTCTAGACAAGAATCATTTCTTGGTTTCCCACAGGCTATTTTTATCACTTTTCTAAATTGCACTTTTTCTTAGTATTTGTCAGGGAGTTACTTTAGAAGGAGAGGACAGGCTTGGAAATGTGTATCAGTGTTATCTATTCACTTACCCAATCCATAGTAAATATTCATGTGGAGTCAATTGCAGGAGTAGGGAGGGGAAAAGAATTAAAATCTAATGAAAGTTAATCAAAGAGAAGAACTTCCTTCAGGCTGGCCATGCATGTCTGTGGTTTGTCTGTCATTTATAATGCTGCAGCCTCTGGTTCATAGTCAAGCTGTAATTCTGCCAGTTAATGTATCCAATTAACCCCACTAATGAGCTAATCAACAGTGTAAAATCTGTGTAAAATCACTCAGGGTGTATGATGAATGGGAAATGCACTGAACTCTCCTAATATAAAAAGTGCTTTACTGCACTTGTTAAAGTGGCACTGTCTTATCCCTCTCTAAAGGGTAATTTATCACCAGGGTCCGTAACAGTGCCATGCCCTGATAAGGCAGAGGTGGCAATAAACCCATCAGAAAATGATTACTCAGGAATGTGGAGCAATTACAATGTCTCCATGTATCAGAGTCATAGCCTGGAGAGCAAATATGCTTTGCTGTTGATTCAGGGTTCAAACAGAGAACCAGCAGTAAACTTGAAGGTGATCCATAACTTGTAAATGGATGGTATTTTAGATACATGCATATTTGTTTAAAATTCTCTGTAGCAAATGTTTCTAGTATTCCAAGCTCCATAATATGTTCTATTGTAAATGAAAATAGTGACTCGTTCCAGAAACTCTTTGTTATAAGGATAGGACAATACAAGTTTGGTTGCCCTGTAGGAGTTATCAATTTTCTCTAAAAATCGATCATCTCTTATGGAAAAACTTTCATCAGCAAATTCATAGTCCTTTTCTCTTGTTCACATACCAAGGTAACATTCTAGAAAGGCTCACTCTCGTGTGAGAAATTCAGTCATTCCTTGTGGTATAGGATTTAGAGACACCCTCTTCAGGGTATGGATCACAAAGCAAATTCCAGTATATGTTCTCTCTCTTAGTATCCTTTTATGGCACAGTCCTTGGATGTTTTATCTTTTAAATCAGTTGGAAATGAAGGATCAGCTTCGAGGAAAAAAAATTTGGCATACCATGTTCATTTCTGGATAATTCTCTACCCTATTTGCTACTGTAAATGATCTAAATCCTTGTCAGTATTTTGTATTTTTTTTTCATAATTACACTAATTTTATAATAATTTCTATTAGGGCAAGTTTCTTTTCTGCTTTTTTTCCTTTAGAAGTGCCCTGGCCATTCTTGGCCATTTCTTTTTCTTATAAATTTAGAATTATATCATTCAGTTCTGTGAAAAAAAATCCCATCAAGAATTTGACTGGATTTGTACTACATTCAAACAACTTGGGGAGAATTGGAATCTTTACAACACTTGGACTTATTACAGGGTCGTGTGACAAAGAATTAGTATCAACTATCTGTAAATAATTACTACAAATCTATGTGTATATATATGTAACTTCAGATATCTTCATAACATTTTACTGCTTTCCTTGTAGAGATCTTACACATCAACTGTTTAGTTTTATTTCCATATACATAGTATCCTTTGATGTTATTATAAACAGTTTCTCCTTGATTTGATAATCGAAATGTTTGCTGCACTTACATTTATAACAAATTTTCCAAAGACTTTGTAGGATTTTTCTATACAAATAACCAGAAGAGGGAACCTGTGAGGAGCGACTGTAACTTTGGGAGAGGCAATTTCTTCAGAGAAGAGAATCCTAGGGAGGGACTCAACTGTTGGCTGTTACCAGGTGACACTTTCTGAAGCTGGGAGTATAAGTTCCCTGGTCCCAAAAGTGGGTGGGGACTTGGGGTATCGGGGACCTGGGTCCGTCTTAACGTATCAACTACAACCTGGCCAAGATAGTAGTCTGAGGTTACAAAATAATAAGCAATACTGCATTCCAGGAGTAATTTCATATACTCCTCTCCAACAGTTTTCTGTCATTAGCTCCTTGCGTTACTGTTGTACATTTATTATAATTAATTAACCAATATTGATATATTAATAACTAAGCTCAAAATTAACATTAAGATTCACTTTGCCAGTATTTTCATGTTTCTATTTCTGGTCACTTTTCTCAAAATTATGGTCCTCAAAGCAGGCATTCCCTCACTTTTTTACCTTAAAATATCTCTCTACCTTTCTTTTAACTGCAGTTGGTCATCTTTCCTCTAACAGAAGACATGGCCCATCTTCTTTCTAATGCTAATTCTCCCTCTCATATTGGTAATCTTATCCATGCTCTATTGGTCATAGTTTTATATGTTCAGTCTCTCCTTTTATACTGTTTTTCCTTATTTTCATCTAAAAAATATGCTCAAGCATAACTCCTACTGAGAGTGGAAAGATATTTAAGGGTGGAAGATATTTTTCTTCCACCCTTGAATTTTCCCTCTTGTTACTATATTTGCTTTTGATATTACTTACAAATGTACTTTTTGCTCACTGTCTCCTTTTTGTCAATGCCTATACCAACTTAACCTAATGATCTTATCTCCTCATTTATACCTACTAGTAAAACTAAAACTGCTTTCTCAAAACCAGTGGTTTTATGATAGTGCTCATCACAGTTAACTTCTTTGAAGAAAATCTCACACACTTAAAATACATTTGCTTCCCCCAAATTATTACGCCCTCACTTTCTATGACAATTGCATTTTTGGTCTTACATTTCTGATTACTTTTATCTTCTGTAGACTTTAGTCAGCTATTCTTCTGATGTATATATTCTACAATATAATTCAATATACACATTTAAAAATATTTCTACCATACCTACCCACAAAAGTAGAGCACAGTTCATCCCCAATAGTTTGACTATACCCTCAATAGTCCAAATATGAAACTGCAGTTCTGAACTCATTTGTGAATTCCAGGTCTGGATTTCTAAAATCCATTAGCTACTGTTGATATCTTAAACGTAGTATTTGCAAAATTTAGCTTACTAAATCATACCACTCAATCATCATGTCCTTTTTGGATTACAAATTATTTCCACTAAAATTAAAGAGGAATTTATTGGACATCCTTGTTTTCCCACCTTCTTTATAAGTGCCAGTTTTATGAAGTCCAATAAAACCCATTCACTTCATAGAGTAAGGAAGGTGATTGCCAACAATTCCTGATTTCCATTGTCTTAGTCTGCTCAGTCTGTTTTAACACAATACTATAGATTGGGTGGCTTAAACAGCAGAACTTTGTTTCTTACCATCCTGGGGGCTGGGAATTTCAAGACTAGGGTGTCAGCTCATTTGGTTCCCGGTGAGGGTCTCCTACCTGGTTTGCAGACAGCCTGCATACTGCTGTTATTCTCACATGATAGAGAAAGAGATGATCTCTCTTGTGTCTCTTCTTATATGGGCACTAATCCTATTTATGAAGTCTCTACCCTCATGATCTAGTAACCTATCAGAAGCCCCAGCTTCAAATAATATTACATAGGGGATTAACACTTCCACATATAAATTTACAGTGGGGAGGAGGACAACTATTTAGTCCAAAGGATTCATATTTGAGCTTCAAATTTTGACGTTTTGATTGAATCTTTTTTCCTAGTTCCAGTTTGCAAAATCAAGGAGAATTCCTCTAATTAGCTCACTTTAGGCCATTTGAGAAACATCTGACCATTGTAAGCTCATTTAAGTGAAATGAGACTGATATCAGAGGTTGTGTGATTGTTCTAAGCCAGGCATGCACTTCAACTGTCACCAATTACTACCTACGTTTTGTTTCTGAACTATAGCATCAACCAAATCCAAAAGCTAAATATTGTAGCATTTTCTTTACCACTTACTTTCCCTCTAAAGCCAATCACTAAACTTTAGTCATTCTATTTCTACATTGTCTTACTTGTATTTCCATTTTCCTTCTTTTCCGATGCCGATGCTGTAGTTCAAACCCATCATATCTCTCCTAGACTATTGCTACATTGATTTCCAACTTGAATCTCAAACATTTTTAGAACACTCTTCCTAGTCAACGATGATGATGATTACTCTCAGTATACATGCAGACTATAATTTCTCTCTTCCCTCCATTTATAGCCATTTTTTTTTACTATTTCTTCTTTTTTTTTTTTTTTTTAGTATAGAAAGTCATAACAATCAAATCTTATGGGGAAAGTTGCCAGTTAATACTTTCTGTCTTGAATTTCTCCACTTTCTTCTCTAGAAACTGGTGGAGGTTTTCACCTACACCGACCAATTAAACCAGCCTTTCCAAATTACTAAAGACATCCATGTGGCTAAATTTACTATCAGTTATCTGTTTCCTTTTTATTCCAACCTTAGCAGCATTTGCTACAGATACTCACTTTTCATTCTTGTATTACTTTCTTCTTGTTTTTTACTTTCCAACCCATTCTGATTTATTTCTTGTATTATAGAGGTTTTATTTTCATTGTTCATTTATCTATAGATCTATACCTTTTCTCAACTTTAAATGTTGGTATTCCCCAGGGTTCAGTCCTTAGGCTTAATTTTTTTCCCTTATATTGGCTTTCTCCACAGGGGTTACCTGTGCAACATTCTCTGCCCTCTGTATATGTAGACTTATCCTTGATTACATTAACATACTGTGACCTTCTGGCATATCTACCATTTCTTTAATACTTTCATATTTCTGCAATACATCCTGTGCCCATATAATTGACTTTGATCAAATCCTCACCCATTCCCTGCCTCAGTTACCAACACTGTTATCTCTAAGACTCAACTCAGTGCTACCTCTCCCGTATAACCTTTCCAGCTAATCCCTCCCACCCACATCAAGTAGAATAAATTATCCTAGGTTTCTCATCAGTGTGTAATCTATGCTTCCTTTAACCAATTATTTCATATTCTGTTATATTTTCCTATCAAATGTTTGGCTGCCGCCCAGACTGCAGTTCAATAAAATAATGCTGTGATCAGTCTCTGGCACACTATCCAGGCACTCTTATAACTAACTTTATAAATTCAATTCCACCAGAAAGCCTAGAATTTTGATCTCTATCTAGTTCAATCTATATGACTCATCTCCTCTCAGGAAGTTTTTTCCATCTTTCTAAAGTCTGATGTGGTTCCTAGAACTAGTTTGATTCAATTCTTATTCTCAGTCACAAGTTAGTAGGCGATACATTTTTTTTTTTTTTTTTTTTTTTTTTGAGACGGAGTTTCGCTCTTGTTACCCAGGCTGGAGTGCAATGGCGCGATCTCGGCTCACCGCAACCTCCGCCTCCTGGGTTCAGGCAATTCTCCTGCCTCAGCCTCCTGAGTAGCTGGGATTACAGGCACGCGCCACCATGCCCAGCTAATTTTTTTGTATTCGTAGAGACGGGGTTTCACCATGTTGACCAGGATGGTCTCGATCTCTTGACCTCGTGATCCACCCGCCTCGGCCTCCCAAAGTGCTGGGATTACAGGCTTGAGCCACCGCGCCCGGCCTAAGGCGATACATTTTTGACATTTAAATATTATACTTATTAATTCTATTAAATTTATTTAACTTGAATTTTTATTGTTATTGATATATTTAAAACTAAAAAAGTATTCATTTCATTTTACATAAATACCTTTAGCCTTATTCAAATCAGAAAAAGTAATTATAGATGTTAACTTGCTGAAGTTAGATCACTACAGGAAAGAGTTAAAATTCTTTAACCTATTTTATTTAACTCCCAAATTCAGACTTGACTCTTGTCCCCTCTCTTCATCAGTTTCCTCCTTCCCTTTACTTCTCCCTTTCCGTCTCTGGCAGAGTGTCTTCCACCCCACTAGGAGTTCTGTAAATATTTGTTGAATTGCTTACAACTTTTGTGGAAGTTAGTGGTTTTGCTGTGAAAATGCGGAGAGGCAGGGAAGGTTAATTGAACATAAGTCTCAAGGTGTCTGTGTTATTTCTCTCCTCAGTACTAGCTGGCAAAAGGCATTTTTCTTTTTTTCCTAGTGCCTCTTACAATCAGCCACAGGGGGTCTTGGAAAGCTTAGGGCAAAGTCAAATAACCCAGTCAACCCATTCTAGGGAGGCTTTGCTATGTGCTTGGAAAGAGATCACAAAGTCGGAAGAAAGAAGAAAACTCACTTCAAGCACAGCAATATAATTGTAATATTTGATAGTAAGAACACAGTATCTGCTATTTTACAAGATCAGATTATTTACAGCATGTGTGAAATATATAGGTTTTCTGAAATTTGACAATACTGAAAACAAAATAAGACAAAAACATGGTAGTGGGAAGGTGTCTTTACATTTTTGTCTGTATAGAACATTCTAAAAATATAACAAATGGCTGATATTAATGATCCAATTAAGAAAATTGTTCAGAGTAAAAAACTACAAGCTCTGCTACCTAGCCAGATAAAATGATGTTACAGAGTACCTTTCTAGTCACACATAATATTCATGGTTGGTCATTCTGCTATGTTAATTCAAAAATTAATTTTTATACTTAAAAATTATGTCAGTTTTACATTTTTAAAAGATGAATAATAAGTTCCATTTTACAAAAAATATTATGCTCCACAATTGTTCACATGTTCAGTTTCCCTGTGGTTTCATTGACTATGGTAGGAGCAGAGAAAAATCATTGAAAGACATTTTATATCTAGATCATAAAGTAGAAGAAAGCTTTTGGTCATAGTTATATTTGAAGTCAATGCAATACTTTAGTATTAGGTAAACTTTAAGTGTTAATTGTTTACATCACTGACACTATGCTTGCTAATCTCTGACTTACGCATTCCAAATCCCTAGAAAGAGTTTTGTTTTTTTTATTTTACCTACACAGGAAAACATTAAGTTATCAAAATATATATTCCATTCTCCCACTCAATCACAGTGATCCTGCTCAAGAGATCTTAGATTTATATAACTAAAGCCACATATTCTAAGAAACTCTTTTCAAAAACTCTATGATAAAATATTACCATTAAGTAAAAAAGTTAATACTTTAACTTGCAGAACTTCAGCTAATAAAGTTTCTACATATTTAAGAAATTTTACAGTTAAATTATGAAATATCACTTTGTTGGAATTTGTCTGATAGTTTCTTCATAATTAAATTCATAATAGATATTTTTGTCAGAATCATAGCATAAATGATGTTGTATCCTTCTCTGTATAACATATCAAAAAGCATATGGCATGTAGTTTTTCAGTTTCTGGTAAGGAAAAAATTCATCACTTGGCTAAGTTGATATGTTCTAGATTTCTCCATCATAAAAATACCTTTACTTCTTTGTAATGAAAAACAATTAGTGGGGCACTCCTTGGAACTACATACATGAAGATCCTTTTTCCTACTAAAGTTTATCCAGTTTTCTTTTTTAAAAAAATTATAGAATAATTTGCAGAAAACTTTCCAAGATAGTAGTTCTTTTATTTATCACAATTAATTTACTTTGATATTAATATCTTGCATTAGATGATACATTTTTGATAATTGATAATTGACTATTGACACTAAATATAGTCCATACGTTAGCTGGTTTATTTAGCTTTTATCTAATTTTTTTTTTAAGAAGGCATTTCACTCTGTCGCCCAGTCTGGAGTGTAGTGGCATGATCTTGGCTCACTGCAACCTCCGCCTGCTGGGTTCAAGCAATTCTGCCTCAGTCTGTCAAGTAACTGGGATTATAGGCATGAACCACCACTCCCAGCTAATTTTTGCTAATCTCTTTAGATGTCCCTATATGGTGACAGTTTCTCAGATTTTCTTTGTGTTTGATTACCTTGATAATTTTAAGGGGTACTAATCAAGTATTTTGCAGAATGTTCATCAATTTTGTTTTGGCTAATGTTTTTGTAATGACTAGACCTGGTTTTACCTTTTGAGAAAGAAGACCACAGAGGTAAAGTGCCACTACATTATATTATGCTAAGAGTTCATGCTATTAACACGACTTTTCACCATTGATGTTAACTTTGATCACATAGCTAGGACAGGGTTTGTTTAGGTTTCTCACCTGCAAAGTTACCCCTTTCCCCTCTTTCTATATGCTACTCTTTGGAAGAAAGTCATTACACACAACCTACTTTCTGAAGGAAGGCATATCTAAATTGTTTTTAAATCTTCTGTATGGAGATTTGCCTATCCTTCCCTTTTCATGTATTTATTCAGTCATTTATTTACTATCAGTATGAATCCATAGATACTTATTTTTACTTTAGGTTAGAGCCCAGTTCTATGTTATTATTATTATTTTCTTTTTGCTCAATTTGTTCCAGCTTTGTCACTAAGAGATATTTCAATTGGCTCCTGTACTTCTTTGACGTATTTTATTCTTTTCTATGATTTCAACTTTTATTTTAGATTCAGGGAGTACTGTGAATATTTATTACATAGGTATATTGAATGATGCTAAGTTGGGGTTATGATTGATCCTATCACCCAGGTAGTGAACATAGTACCTGATAGGTAGTTTTTCAACCCTTGCCCTCCTCTCTCCCTCCAGCTTCTAGTAGTCCCTAGTGTTGATTGTTGCCATCTTTATAGCCATGAATACCCAATATTTAGCTCCCACACATAAATGAGAACATGAGGCATTTCGTTTCCATTCTTGTGTTAATTTGCTTAGGACAATGACCTCCAGCTGCATCCATGTTGCTGCAAAGGTAATGATTTATTCTTTTTTTATGGCTGTATAGTATTCCATAGTGTATAGGTACCACATTTTCTTTATCCAATCCACCAATGATAGGCATCTAGGTTGATTCCATGTCTTGTTATTGTGAATAGTGCTGCAGTGAATATACTAGTGCATGTGTCTTTTTGGTGAAGTGATTTATTTTATTTTTATTACATACCTAGTCATAGGATTGCTGAGTCATGGTCATATCTCCTTACTGTTTTTATTTGCTTCCCTCTGATGATGAGTGATGTTAAATATTTTGTCATTTGTTTGTTGGCCGCTTGCAAGTCTTATTTTTCTGTTCATGTCTTTTGCCCATTTTTAATGAAGTTATTTGATAGTTGTTTGTTTAATTATTTAGGTTTGGGATATTAGAACTTTGTCAGAGATATAGTCTGAGAATATTTTCTCCCATTCTATAGGTTTTCTGTTTACTCCAGTGACAGTTTCTTTTGATGTCCTGAAGCTTTTTCATTTAATTAGGTCCCATTTATCAATTTTTGTTTCTGTTGCAATTGCTTTAGAGGACTTTGTCATAAATTCTTTCCTAAGGCTGATGTCATTGGTTTGTTTTTTAAGCACTTCCTTACAATCTGGTATTACCAGATTGTTTAGGCTCATCTTGCATATTTGCTACCCTAGACTTGTAATGATCCATTTTTTCCAAGGAGCCCTATTCTTTTCTATTAGAAACTAAGATCATACTAGATTCTCAGTATGCTGATTGCTACTGGGGTACTATTGCTTCTAGGCTTTTTCAGACGACACAATTTGGAATTTTGTTTCTATTATGCCCTATGTATACATACATATTTATAAGTATTTATGTATCTATCAAATTTTAATCATTACTAAATTAAACATGAGTTTATACTGATGTCTCCAACTTAATTTGGTATTAAAAGGTTTGTTCTATTCCTGCTCCCTTGATTATGAGGGAAAAAAAGGCTTTCATTATCTACAATTTGTTTATGTGTTTGTTCAGTCCTAATACGGATATATAGTGGTTTCAGAATTGCTAACTCATAGACCTATGAGAAACAACTCCACCAACCAGAGTACAGTATTTACGCACAGTTCACATTTTCTTCAGTGTTACTATCTCCACTTCTCTCCAAAGTCACTTGGGTGAGCAATTTTTCACCCTAATTTCTTCAGTGATGTCACACATTTTAATATATTTAGATTATTTTACCACAATTTGCATTCCATTTTGGGATTCCTTGACCTCCCAGGTTAAATTTGCATACATTAAAATTTACTTTTTGGCTCTAAAGTTCTACATGTTTGATGAATTCAGTATCACACAAGAGTTTTACACTCTTACAATAAAATCTCCTGTGCTTCACTTATACAATACTTCCTAAACTCCTGGAAACCACTGATAAGTTTTCTGTCTTTATAGTTTTGCATCTTCCAAAATGTCATATAATGGATTGATATATATATAACCTTTTCACACAAGCTTCTTTCACTTAGCAATATAAATGAAAAATTTATTAATGTCATTGTGTTCTTTTTATTACTGAATTTAATTCCATTGTACAGATGTATAACAGGTCATTTTATTCATTCATCTTCTGAAACACATCTTGGCCACTCTCATGTTTTGGAGATAATTGCTGTAAATATTCAAAGGCAAAATTTTGGTTGACATAAGTTTTCAAACCAGATAGATAAATACCTAAAAGTGGCTTGCCAGGTTATATCAGTCTATGATTAGTTTTATATGAAACTGACAAATTGTCTCCCAAAGTGACTATTTCAGTTTGCATTCCCACTAGCAAAAGACAAGATTTCTTACTGCTTCACGTACTTGTCAGAAATCAAGACTTTCCTGAGAGCACTCCCCTCTTTTTCCGTGAACTTATCAATTTTAATGTATTATATTATTGCCATTACATCATTTATTTTGATTCTCACATTTCCCAGATTTGGCTAATCAGGGCCCATTTAAGTTCATCCTCTTGCTTTTGACACATATTTAGTATAGACAAGTTTCTAAACAGACAACAAAATGAACCAAACTGCAGCAATAAAAACACAGAGGAAAAAGGTTGGAATCCAGAGTTGTTATGTTGTCTAAACTGTCTGATTTTCAACAAAAATTCGTAAGGCATGAAAAGAAACCTAAAAGTGTGGCTAGTACTTGTGATTAAAAAAGACACTATAAGGAACCCTAGATATTGGATTCAAGGAAAAAGACTTCAAAGTAGCTATTATAACTATATTCAAAGAACCAAAGAAAATAATGTTTAAATAATTTGTGATAACAATAACTCAGAAAATAGGGAATCTCAGTAAATACATAGGAATGCATAATAAAAGAACCAAATAGAAATTTCAGAATTGGCCGGGCATGGTGGCTCATGCCTGTAATCCAAGCCCTTTGGAGGCCAAGGCAGGCAGATCACCTGAGGTCGGGAGTTCAAGACCAGCCTGACCAACATGGTGAAACCCGTCTTAAAAAAAAAAAAAAAAAAAAGAAATAGAAATTTCAGAGTTGAGAAGTACGATAAATGAAAGAAAATTTACCAGACAGGTTTGAGCCTGACAGAAAAAAAATGAATCAATAGGCTTGAAATTGACCAATGAAAACTATTCAATCTAAAAACAAGGGAGAAGCTGGGCATAGTGGCTCATGCCTGTAATCACAGCACTTTGGGAGGCCAAAGTGGGTGAATCACTTGAACCCAGGAGTACAAGACAAGCCTGGGCACCATAGTGAGACTTGATTTAAAAAAAAAAAAAAAAACAAAACAAAGAAAAAGAAAAAAGAATAGGGAGAAAAAATATTTATGAGACTTGTAAGAAAATATCAATCATATCAACATGAATCTAATGTGACTGCCAGATCAAGAGAAAAACGGAGGGGTGGAAAAATATTTGAAGAAATAATCCTCAAAAAATCCCAATTTATGTAAATATTAATTTACAGATCCAAGAAGCTAAACAATTCCTGTATAGGATAAACACAAAAATATCTAAACCTAGATATATCAAAGTCAAATTGCTGAAAAACAAAGAGAAATTATTCAAAAACAATAAGAGAAACAACTCAACATGCAGAGTAACAGCCATGCAATTAATAAATTGCTTATAATTTGAAATAATGAAGGCCAGAAGGCAGTGGGATTTACACCTTTCCTGCAGTCTATTTTATAGATTCCTGAGCCAGAAATTTCATTGCTTCTATTAAAGTATGTTACACCTCTTAATGCCTTTTTTCCTATTTTTGGTAATCAATTAAGGATCTCTTTTGCTCTCTTTCTACCTATCTCTATTTATTAGAAAAAATTGTTCAACATGCTGATATACTTTTTATCTTCAAGTGTTTAACTCTGTGTTTCAATAATTTTTATTCACTTCAATGAATTACAGTTTTCCTTTTTATTGTTAGAGGAGACCTGGGTAGAGTTAAACATTAGTGTACTCTATTGAGACCAAATAATGATTGTTGCATTTGCCAATAACTTCAGAGGGAAAGTGAATTTTTAAAAATGCTGAGTTCTAAAACACAAAGCACATATAAATTGATTTGGGGTGGCCAATATTTGAAGTTTTGTGATTTTGAAGTTATCTTGTTCTATGTGGAGGAAATTTCATAAGACAGAGTCCATCCTACCAAAACAGTACAACAAAACAGGTGGCTCGATCCTTCACACTGTCCCTAATACCAAAGTATCCCTTTGAGCTATTTTACCTCTTGATTGCTAGCCTTAATATTAGTTTTAATGTGATTAATATATAAATAACGTTTGGGACTGCAATTTTTTGTAATTAAATGTAATTTTTTTGGCAACTCAATCCTCTGAAAAGACCTGGAAAAATGTTAACATGTAACTAATGTAAAACTAGTGACTAATTTTCCCATTAGCTGGTTGCCATTTCTATGATCCTCTGATACCCTTTAACCCATTCCAGCCTATAGCTTTCAGGTACTTCCTCTTATATTCTTCTACCCACATCTCAAACCACAAAACCCCTGTTTATGGCAGACTAAGGTATGAATCATAACACTGACTACATTCTACATTCAATACATCTCTATTTTATTTGGTACCCAGAACTAATTTCTGCTCTCTCAAAGCAATAATAAATATTTTCAGGCTACCATGACTTGACAAGTAGAAGCTAGAGATGAGGAAGCCTGGATTTAGTTTTGCAATTTTTAATCTTTTAATAACAGTACATTTGAACAGTAAGTACATTTTGAAAGCCTAGGAATCAAACAAGCTAACATTATGGTGATGACTTTGAAATATGGATTTTAGCTTACATGGCAATTTAATTGCTAGTTAGAAGCAAATCCTGTGCTGTAGCAATAGGGTTAGTCAGTATTTCTCAAAATTCAATAGTGCACTATTGATTCATGGCTGCTATGATATGAGGGCTTGCTGAAATAGCAAGGGTTTCCAGATAAAGTAATTCTGAACAATAAAATTGTTTAAAGGAAAAAACTGTTAAGATAACAAATACATTTAACTCAAACCAAACCAGACTATTAGGAACTTGGAAATCTGTAAACTTAATTAATAGTGGCTGTGTGGTTTAGATTTGAAAAGTAGAAAAGCCATGCTTTTAACATGATTTCTTTACTACTGTTTCCAGAAACAGTTCAACTACTTGTTGCAATAAATGCACTGGAAATATTTTTCTGAACAAGAAAATATAATCTCATACACAATAAGACCTGGAGTCTTGATGATAATAAAGGATATATGAAATTAGTATAGACCACAATTATTCAGGCCCCAAATCTTTTGCATGCCTTTTCTTCTCCCTGTGGCTTTGTGAATTTGTCTGTCCAACATTGACATTTCTTACAAGTCTCAGGAAGAGAATAATTTATCAATTAGGTAAAAATTGCCCTAAATGCTTCAAGCTCCTTAAATATATGCCAGTTTTCCTCCATACCTCATACTTACTCAGTATTTATTGCTTTCTTTTCTGATGTTCAAAATCTTTCAAATCTTTCTTTTCTTAATTTTTGTACCAAATTAATAATGAAGTTATACTACAGTGTTTTTCTTCCTGATAGTACTTGCATTTTCACCATTAAATACATTTTAAATAGTAAGTGTGTTGCTCACCAGAGGTCCTGAATATGAAATAAATTTTCTAGGTTAATGTTTTTCAAGTCAGTGATGTGAGAAAAACAAAATTTCTAGGACATTTGTATGAAGATATATGTGGGTGAGGAGGAGAAGGAATTGGCCAGATGGAAATATGACTTCTTGGACAATTATGAGACATTTTCTCCACATCCCACTTTATGACTGAAAAACACTCAGCTGTCTATCAAGTCAACTTAAATCAGCACCATCACCCTTCGTTCTGTGGCCAGCCACCTCTGCTTTCACCTACTCTGAGATACTGTCCCACATCATGAGGAATCTTTATCAAATAAAGCCCAATAACAAGCATAGGACACGAAGTTGTATCAAATAACAGGTATTAGAAAATAAGGAACATGCTTCCATATCTGATAAAATTTATTCCTTTAGGACAATTCTGGTTAGGCTGAGAGTTGATTTTTTTCCTTTGAGAGATAGTCTATAGCAGTGCTTCTCAACCTCCAATGTACATTAGGATCATCTTGAGAGCTTTTAAAAACATCAGTGTCTGGCCTTAATCCAAAGATCTTCATTTAATTGATTTCCAAGGAAGCCTGGACATTGGTTGTTTTTAAAGCTTCCAGAGTTATTCTAATATGCAGCTGAAGTATAGAATGTTGAGGTCCCCGCAAAAGCCATAATGCAAACTGTAGGTTATTTCATTATAGTTTAAAAAGTGGTGTATATTTATTTTGGTGTATTCTTAAAGTTTATTCACGTTTAATCTTTTATTTTCAAAATGTAATATATGAAGGTACTTGACATATTACAAAAAGCGTAAAGGGTTAATTGACTAAATGAGGTCCTATAGGTAGTTTATGCCAGATAGTGAAATCCGACTATGCCATGCTGTGCTATAAATGGCTAACCCAGGATTCTTTCTAAAAAAATATATTTTCCTAAAGAGACCTCTGTTGAATTCTGATCCTATAAGAAGTCATCTGAAAGAGTATATTGATCAAATAACCTGGAAAAATTCTTTAGAACATACCCTAATTTTGAATATTTTGAATAAAGTTGATTTTTTTAAAGACAGCGTTCTGCTTTGTCATCCAGGCCGGAATACAGTGAGCAATGATAGCTTACTATAACCTCAAACTCCTGTCCTCAAGCAACCTCCAACCTCAGTCTTCCAAAGTATTAGAATTATAGGCATGAGTCACTGTACTAGGTCTGAATTGATTATTTGAAACTGCTCTTTGAAGTCCTGTAGTGAAGGAAATCACTTGGAGTGATTAATCCTGTATTTTCCTAACTCATTTGACTATAAAATATATTTTATAATAACACATAGTAATATTTGGCAAATCTTAATCTAAACACATGTTGAAAATCACTGTTCTATATCATACTGTTCTACTTCACTTATTCAATAAACTACATTAAAGAATCTTTGTAAAATGTTATGAATTAATATTTCCTAAAATTCAGAATGCTAGAGAAGGTCTAACTCTTTTACCACCTATGATAAGATAGTGTATGTTCCAAAAAAATAAATAAATACTCTAATAATGTTTTTTAACTTGGGGCAAGGGTTGCAAATCTACTGAATATTTTGTGTTTAAAAAATGACTTAAAGTGTGATCATAATAAAGGAATATAAATTGGACTTTTTTTTTTTTTTTCCTAATACTTTAAGATCTGGCATGCATGTGCAGATCATGCAGATTTGTTACACAGGTATACACGTGCCATGGTGGTAGTTTGCTGCATCCACGTCCCTGTCATCTACATTAGGTATTTCTCCTAATACCTTTTATATTAGATCTGTTCACAAATATTTATGTTTCTATCTATATATTACTGATAGCAGTGAGGGCCCATCTGGAGCAGCTGCTGTGTAGACAACAGCTGCCGCAGGGGAGGCACACAGCAGGGCTGTGTACTCCACGTGTGTTCCACTGAGTGGGCAGGAACAGGAGCTGGAAACAGGTAGGAGCTCCGCTTCCCTCTGAGTTGGCAGGGAGGGAGCCCTGCCTTCCTGTGGCCAGCAGCAGCTGCCCAGCCATACATGCCTGCATTCCCAGGAATGCCTGGGAATACCTCCCCGCCCCTAGGGGCTGGGAAGTGCTGCTCTGGCTACCTGGCCTCTTTCTGCTCCCTGCGCCCGCTTTGATTTTACAAAGCTGAGACTGAGCCTGGGCAGTGTCATGATCTGGCTGGATGTGCACTCACTCAGGGTAGCACTGACATGCCAGTCCCCTGCCACTTAGGCCCCTCCACACTTTGGGCCCTGAGGAGCACAGAAGGGAGGCCGAGAGGGTGCTTAGGGCAGCTGGCAGGGGCTTCAAGGCACCTCTCACCATAAACAACCTGGGTGCCAAGAACAACATGATTGATGGCAGCAGGAGGCAGACAGGCTCCTGGATGGAAAGGGGTGTATCCCCAGTGAAGCCTCACTTTCAAGCATGGGGGCTGGGCTGTCAGTTCTGGTTGGAGTCAACAGCCCGAAGTAAGAACTTATGGTGCTTTTATACAGGCCCACCCATGGCTACCAATGGACCAATCAGCACACACTTCCTCTCCTCTGAAGCCCATAAAAACCCCTGGAATCAGCCATACTCACAGAGACATCAGGACTACCAGCTGTGGAAAGGAGCTACCCATTTTGAGTCTCCTCCACTCATAGGGATGACCTGCCTGCAGAAAGGCGCTACCCATTCTGGATCTCCTTTCAACTGAGACCTGGATACTCATTTGGATGACCTGTCTGTGGAAAGGAGCTACCCACTCTGGGTCTCCTGAAAGCTGGTCTGTCACTCAATGAAGTCCTTTTCTGCCTTGCTCACCTTCCAGGTATTGGTGTACTTCATTCTTCCTGGATGAGGGACAAGAACTTTGGACCTGCTGAATGGTGGGACTGAAAGAGCAGTAATACAAGCAAGGCCGAAACACCCCAACACACTGTGTTGTGTGTGACATGAAGGAGAGAAGAGCTGCAGCCCTTTAGGGAACCAAGACCTGAGGCTCCCTAAGCAGTGGCTGTAACATCCTCTTTGGGGCTCTGCAGTTCCTGGCATCTGCAAGCTTCCTGGCTCCACAGGTGTTCACCTCATCCAGACACAGGTGCCCACAGTGGAAGCTATGTGCAGTACGTACATCCAGTTCAGCGCAGCCTCACACAGAGCCAGCACCTGTGCAAGCACCTGGACCTGCTCTCCCTGCCATAGCAGTCAGCATGCCTGACTGTGAGTGGTGGCCCAACCCTGTGCTTGCTCGCCCACACACCCCTCACTACTTGGCACTTGGCTTGCCCTTGGGAGGTGTGGGATCTCGGCTGGTAGCACAAGCTGAGTGCAGCCTGCCAGGCTGAGTGGATGGAATGAGCCCACGGGGCACGAGCAAACTCAGGCAGAAGGTGCCACCAGTCACAGAGGTTACTGGCTGGTGAAGTGACACTCCAGGATCCCATGACATTACTATGCACGCACTAATTTATTTCACCAATTTCTGTTAAGTACTGTTAAAGTTTAAGTACATTTTGGGCATTTCAGCGTTTTCTACTACACTCAATCTTAAAATATTACTGTACAGTTTTAATTGAGCATTCGATTCAAAAGAATCATATAACTAGAACTCTAGATGTAGTGCATTTTCTTACTGTAATGAAAGCATTCTGAATAGTGATACTCATATTGTCCTTTGCCTAATAGAAGATCCTATTGATTCATATTTGCTAAAGCATACATTTACTTGGAGACTGTTATCATAGTGTATGTTCTACAGATGGTTACTTAAATGCACACACACGCACACACACATTCCCAGTTTATTGGATATATAATGATTTAACTGCACATACTGTAGCTTTAAAGTCTGTCTTTTAAATTTGAGTTTTTGGTTTTGTTCTCATTTGTTAAGATACTGGTTTATGTCATCACTCATGGCCAAATCTATGTATGTATTGATTTTCTATTTTAAGGGTAATTTCCATTTGAAAGTTATCACCAAATAACATTTCTTTATTATCCTATGTGCTTCTGGATGTTTCTGTCATTAATTTAATTCAATGATTATTTTTTCATGATAGAGTAATAATAATTGAGAAATTATAGTTAATCATAAGGGAATGCCTTCCAAAGGAATACTGAAATCCTCCTATGGATTTTCTAATATAGGTTATACATAATTTTCACAGGTTCATTTTCAAAACACTTAACAATTGGCTACTTTGTTTATTCATACTATGATACCTGTTTATAATAGATGAGAAATCTCATGTTTGAAATATGAGTTTCTTTTAGCAGATTTGTATTCATATAAACAACCAGCAATATTAGAAAATGACAGAAATTTTCTGAAGAAATAAAGCAGGAAGTAAAGGCATAAATAATATTTCTAAGCTATTGGTAATTCTGGTCGTGTTACCCCTATTTTTAAGAACCTAAAATAAACTTACTGAAATGAAGCAGTAAGATACAATGTCTTGTTTCTCTACCTTGGACATTTTCAACAGCAGGAGGTATCCAATGATTGTCAGGTGGCTTTTGTTGTTTCTGAATACCAAAGAAATAAAGAACTGCATTTTAAGCTAAGTTTCATTTCTAGAGACCTAGTCTAAAAATTCTGAAACCACACATTTTCTTTTGCTGTACCTCTAAACTCAGCACCTTCATCAGTTGCCTCTACTTTCCTTTCAGGTCTAGCAGATGCAATAGTACTGACTTTAGAACCCCTTCATTAGCAGGCTTAACTAAGTATTTTTCATTGATTTTTTAAAATTTGGTCCTACACTTTGATATCTTTAAAAGTTACCCAAACTCTTCCAAGCACATAGCATTATCTCCATCATTGAGGCAAATTAACCCTCTCTGTAATGGTTTATTTTGGTTTTATTTGCTTCAAATTTTACCTTGAAAATGTTAATTAGATATCACATCAGTTAAAGAAAAACATTCTAATGACAAAATGTGGGCTTCCATTCACTTAAGACTTCAGGATATAAACTTACATGGCAATAGAAACAATAAGTCTTTATGTTGAAAGTGAAGTTAGCCTAGTGTTCTAGAACTGAAGCTTCCAATATCTATGTATCAGTGAAAATGGTGATTTTAATTTTCTAAGAGGAAGTTCCTTCCCTTGTAAAATGGTGTAGTTGAATTTGGTGATCACTGAGGATTTTATATAAAAGGCATAACAACTCAGCATTCAACATAAAATATGCATTGAAAATACATTAAAAATTAATTTCTACTTAGAATTTAGAACTAAAGAATTCAAGATGCTACTTATCAGAAAGCTACCAATAATGTAGAATTGCAGTTCTAAAATAGCTTAAGCCAGACATGAAGCAGTTTTGACCTAGAATAATTATGTTTACTTAATGGTTATGTGTTTGAAGAGTTAAGCTAATGTGCAACAATACTTCCTGGACACATAAAACCTACCACAATTGAACCAAGAAGAAATAGAAAATCTAACAGAACAATAACAACAAACTACCTTAAACTTCATATGGAACCAAAAAAGAGCCCACATAGCCAAGACAATCCTAAGCAAAAAAAAAACAAAGTTGGAGGCATCATGCTACTTGACTTCAAACTATACTATAAAGCTACAGTAATCAAAACAGCATGGTACTAGTACCAAAACAGAGATACAGACCAATGCAACAGAACTGAGTCCTCGGAGGCAACACCACACATCTACAATCATCTGATCTTTGATAAATCTCACAAAAACAAGCAATGGGGAAAGGATTCCCTATTTAATAAATGGTGTTGGGAAAACTGGGTAGCCATGTGCAGAAAGCAGAAACTGGACCCCTTCCTGACACCTTACACTAAAATTAACTCCAGATGGATTAAAGACTTAAACATAAGACCTAATACCATAAAAACCCTAGAAGAAAGCCTAGGCAAAACCATTCAGGACATAGGCATAGGCAAGGGCTTCATAACTAAAACACCAAAAGCATTGGCAACAAAAGCGAAAAGAGACAAATGGTACCTAATTAACCTCCAGAGTTTCTGTACAGCAAAAGAAATAATTGTTAGAGTGAACCAGCAACCAACAGAATGGGAAAAAATTTTTGCAATCTACCCATCTGACAAAGGGCTCATATCCAGAATCTACAAAGAACTTAAACAGATTTACAAGAAAAAAACAAACAAACCCATCCAAAAGTGGGCAAAGGATAAGAACAGACACTTTTTAAAAGAAGACATATATGAGGCCAAAAAAAATATGAAAATATGCTCACCATCATTGGTCACTAGAGAAATACAAATCAAAACCAGATTGATATACCATCTCACCCCAGTTAGAATGGCGATCATTAAAAAATCTGGAGACAACTGATGCTGGAAAGACTATGGAAAAATAGGAACACATTTACACTGCTGGTGGGAGTGTAAATTAGTTCAACCATTGTGGAAGACAGTGTGGAGATTGCTCAAGGACCTAGAAATAGAAATTCCATTTGACACATTACTGGGTATATATCCAAAGGATTATAAATTGTTCTATTATAAAGACACATGCACATGTATGTTCATTGAGGCACTGTTTACAATAGCAAAGACCTAGAACTGACCCAAATGCCCATTGATGGTAGACTGGACAAGGAAAATGTGGCACATATACACCATGGAATACTATGCAGCCATAAAAAACGATGAGTTCATGTCCTTTGTAGGAATATAGATGAATCTGGAAACCATCATTCTCAGCAAACTGACACAAGAACAGAAAACCAACCACTGCATGTTCTCACTTATAGATGGGTGTTAAACAATGAGAACACATGGACACAGGGAGGGGAGCATCACACACTGGGGGTCTTTTGTGGAGGGAACAGGGGAGGGACAGTGCGGGGCAGGGAGGTTGGGGAGAGATAACATGGGGAGAAATGCCAGGTATAGGAGATGGGGGGATGGTGGCAGCAAACCACTTTGCCATATATGTACCTATGCAATAATTCTGCATGTTCTGCACATGTACCCCAGAACCTAAAGTGCAATAAAATTTTTTAAAAATTAAAAAAACGTAATGAGATTGAATTCGTAACTAAAAATCTTCCAACTTAAAGTCAGAGACTGGATGACTTCATTGCTAAATCCTATTAAGTCTCTAAAGCAGAATTAATACTAATTATTTTCAAATTATTCCAAAAATTTAAGAGGTGAAAATTCTTTCTAACATCCAATGTGGCCTGTATAACCCTGGTACCTAACTCAGATAGAGACACAACAGGAAAAGAAAACTACAGGTCAATTTCTCTGATAAACCTAGAAACAAAAATTTTCAACAAAATACTAGCCATAGAATCTAACAATACATATAAAAGGTAATACACTATGATCAAGTAGGATTCATTCCAGTAATGCAAGGATGGTTCAACATATGCATATAAATAAATGTTATACATCACATCAATAGGATGAAGGAACAAACCGATATGATCATCTCAATAGATGCAGAAAAAGCTTTTGCTAAAATTTAATATCCTGTCATGATGAAAATTAATAAAAAATTAAGCACAGAAAAAAAATGTATCTCAGTAATAATGGCCTGATATGACAAACCCACAGCTAATATCTTCCTGAATGGGGCAAACCCGAAAACATTTCTTCTAAGAACTGGAGCAAAACAATCATGTCCACTCTTGCCACTCTTATTCAACATAGTACTAGAACTCCTCACCAGACTTGCAATAAGGCAAAAAAAGAAATGATGGGCATACAAATAGAAAAGGGAGAAGTCAAATCATCCCTATTTGCAGATTACAGGATCTCATATAAAGAAAAACCTAAAGACTCTAACAAAAAAACTCTTAGAACTGATATACAAGTTCAGTAAAGCTGTAGTATACAAAATTAACAGGTAAACATTAGTTGTGCTTCTATAAAAGAACAATCAACTAGCAGAAAAAGAAATTAAGATGATAATCCCATTATAATAGCTAAAAACAAAAAATAAAATACCTAGAAATGAATTTAACCAAGGGGGGAAAATTACCTCTATAATGAAAACTTCAAAATCCAGGTGAAAGAAATTGAGGAAGATACAATCTAATGAAAAGACATCCTATGCTATCAATCACAATAATTAATATTGTAAAACTAACAATACTACAATACTACTCAAAGCAAACTACAGATATGATGCAATTTGTATCAAAATACCAATGACATTCTTCACAGCAATAGAAAATTCTAAAAGTATTAGAAAACCACAATAGAACCTGAATATCCATAGCAATCTTGAGCAGAAAAAAAAAAGCCAGAGTTCTCAAACTGCCAGACCGCAAAATGTGCTGCAGACTATAGTAACCAAAACAGTATGCTACTGGCATAAAGACAGACACATTGACCATTGGAACAGAATAAATAACCCAGAAATTAATCCTCACATCTGTATAGCCAACTGATTTTTGACAATAGCACTAAGAACTCTCTTTGAGGAAAGAGCAGTCTCATTAATAAATGATGCTGGGAAAACGGGATACTAATATGCAGAAGAATGAAACTAGACACTTATCTATCACCTTATGCAAAACCAACTCACAAGTGTTCAAAGAACTAAATGTAAAACCCCCAAAATTAAAACTACTGAAGAAATCATGGGGGAAATGCTTCAGTACATTGGTCTGGGAACAGATTTTCTGAATAAGACCTCAAAAGCACAGGCAACAAAAGCAAAAGTAATGAAACTGGATTATATTTAACTAGAAATCTCTGCACAGCAAAGGAAACAAGCAACAGAGTGATAATAAATTCTACAGAATGGGAGAGAACATTTGCAAACTAGTCACCCAAAAGGGGATCAATATCCATAATGTACAAGGAATATGAACATCTGGACAGCAAAAAAAGAAAAACAAATAATTCAATTTATAAATGAGTAAATTATCTGAGCAGACATTTCTCAAATGAAGACATACAAATAGGCAACAAATAAATGAAAAAATGCTCACGTTGGGAACATTGGCTCACGCCTGTAATCCTAGAATGTTGAGAGGCTAAGGCAGATGGATTGCTTGAGCTCAAGAGTTCAAGACCAGCCTGGGCAACATGGTGAAACCCTGTCTGTACAAAAAATACAAAAATTAGCCTGGAGTGATGGCATGCTCCTTCAGTCCCAGCTACCTTGGGCGTTGAAGCAGGAGGATCACTTGAGCTGGGGAAGTTGAGGCTGCAGTGAGCTGAGATTGTGTCACTGTACTCCAGCCTAGGTGACAAAGTAAGACTGTCTCAAAAACAAAAAACCTTCAAAATCTTTCATCATCAGGGAAATCCAAACCACAATGAAATATCATCTCATTCTAGTAAGATGGCTATTATGAAAAAGACAAAAACAAATCCTGGCAATGATGCAGTGAAAAGGAAACACTCATACACTTGATGGGAATGGAAACTAGTACAGCCACTATGGAGTTTCCTCAAAAAACTACAAATAGAATGACAATGTAGTCCAGCAAAGTCACCACTGGGAATTTAACCAAAGGAAAGGAAATCATTCTATCAAAGAGAAATCTACACCCCATGTTTATTGAAGCACTATTCACAACAACCAAGATATGGTATCAGCCTAGGTGTCCAACGACAGATGAATGGATTTTAAAAATGTGGTATATATACACAATTGAAAGAGAAATAGAATGACATCCTGTAATTCTGGGCAACATAGATAGAACTGGAGGTATGCTAAGTGAAATAAGCCAGGAACAGAAAGTTAAACACCACATGGTCTCACTTGCATGTGGAAACTAAAAAAAGCTGATCTTGTGAAAGTAAAAAGTAGAAGAAAGAATACTTACTAGAGGCTGTGAAAGCAAAAGGGAAAGCGATACAGGAGAGATTTGTTAATGGGTACAAAATTACAGCTAAATAGAAGGAATAAGTTCTTATATTTTATACCACTGCTGAATGACTATAGTTAACAATAATGTATTTAATAGTTTCAAATAGCTAGAAGGAGGCTAGTGAACAATCCCAACATAAAGAAATGATAAATATTTGAAATGATGGATATGCTATCTACCACGATGTGATCACTATACATTTTATGTATTGAAACATCACTATGTACCCCAATAATATTTACAATTATTTATCAATTAAAAAATACAAGCAAACATATTTGAGTAAATATACCTTATTATCTTTCAGAATGTAATATACCCAATATTTTTTCTTCTTTTTCCTTTTTTTCTGTTTTTGTCCTCTTCCTCCTTTCCATTCCTTCCCTCCATTCACTTCTCTTCTGTTCACTTTAGAAGTATTTTACTAACAAAATACCATGTTAGGAGACAAAAAGTCATCACTTACTATTTACCTTCTTTTCCTTTCTTTTTTTTTTTTTTGGAAAGTCTTTGGACAACATAAGAATTCCACAATGATAGTAGAAAATAAGGTAATTCTATCTATTCTCATTTTTGCATTCACTATTACAGTGTGAATACAGAATCTTAACTATCTACAAAAGTAAGATACTTACTTTTCACATTTAACCTTAGTGAATTTGAATGGACTTTTGAAACTATAATGTATCAAATGAAATTGAAAATACTTTTAAAATACAGTAGAAGTGTTCCTCTTCCTGGCTCCCACATAAGTAAGGACGTGATTCCACGTAAAAAGAAACAGTTAATCAATCATATTGATATTGGGAATGTTTGCATATCAGTCTATAGGACATTAGCTGGTCTATGAGTAGCTTAATCCAATAAAAGCACAGGTAAAGTGTGAAGAATAAAAAGTGAAAAATTTGGATGTTTATGTAGTTCTGACACAATGTAGCTAAAGTATCAGGAAAGTCATTTAGTTTCTCTGGCCTGGTTTTCTACTTTATAGAATGATGTTCTTCTGTGTAGTTATTATTAAGTAAATTAAAATATAAAATATCCCATTAAAAAGCTTAATCCAATATGTTGCCTTTTGACACTCCTCCTTATGCAAAGGTAAATAAAAGCAGGGAAGATTAGGGGAAAATATGAAAAAATGTATTGAATACTTTCTATGTGTCTAGGCATCTTTATTTATTGTTCCATTTAATTCTCATAGCTACCTTATGTGATAAATATTACCTAAATTATAAGGTTGAGGATTTTGTGGCTTTACCAGGCATTTTGGCTAGTATATAATAGATTGATGCAGGTATATACATTGTGAGACTCATTCAAATTTTATTTGAGCAATGTGATATTAAATTTGAACACATTCTACCTTTCCACTTGCCAACCAATCATCTGTTCCCTTCCACTATATTCCCTTCCACTGTATACAGCAGAAATTCTATGCAAATAACACACTGTTAACGGCAGAAACTATGTGTTAGGCATATAGCAGCATCTTTTTATGTCTCCAAGGACTTCACAAACTTGTGTCACCTTGTTCTTGTTCTTTGAGAAGTTGTAATTCTTTTCCTATATTTATAGCTGCGACTTATGCTTTTTAATTCTGCTATTTAAAAAAAAAATCTCCTTATTGTCACACATTGTTTTTTAGTTATTTTTTTTCTCAATAGAAAGAAGAGAAAAATTATTCAAATTCTTTGGTAAGGTAAAAGAATACATCAAGATCTAAGTATTTGTTTGCTTTCACTGGCAATGAAAGTGTTCTTAACAGCATTTAACTGTGGTTTGATTGGTTCTCATTACCACTTACTTAATATTTTCTCCCAAATCCTAGGATATTTGGTATCCTCTCCCGGAGGTTCATGAAAGCAAATGGCATTAACTTTAATCTATTCAACTATATTTCACTGAACACAGAACTTACTGTATTGTACTGTATAGGAGACTAATTTAGATTTTGAAAAAATAAAATATATACATATCTATAGCATTTTAATTTGCCATTTGTTATTATATAAGCACAAGGCATGCAATCTCAGGAAAGTAAAGACCAAAAAGGAAAACTAATCTAACTAGCAATGTAATAGTTACTTCTCTTCCTAAAGAGAGTAAATACAAAGGACCAAAATAACAAATCATTGACCAAATTTTATAATGTGCTATATATCTTATAGTCAAATGGTGGTTTGCAAATAAATGTTTTTAGAGCTAAATTTGTTTCTGTTTGTTTTGATATAATAGTGATGCACAATGAAAATGAAATGTTCATTGATACATACTTTGAATTGTGTGTGTGTGTGTGTGTGTGTGTGTATGCATCAGGGAAATACACACATATACACACACATATATTTCAAAGTAGTTGGCAGCTGCTGTTCCAAAATACAGGTTGCCATTTGTTAATTTTATAAACATTAGAACTTTCATAGAAAGTCATTGTAGTGTTACTGCAACATCTAAAAGAGTTTATGAAACATTGTAAATCAGACACCCTCATCTGCATTTATTCTCTCTAATCTCCCACTGATCAAAACAAATAACCCAAAACTAACAATGTGGCATAAGAGAGAAAAATTCTAAAAATAATATAATTTTTCTCTACACATTTGAATTTTCATAGAAAAATTTCATGCTTTTCTTATAAGATGTTGAGTTAACATCTTTTTCATAAAATGTAAACAACTCTATCATAAACTCATTGTATTCATAATTCCTTATTGAATAATGTTTACTAATTATTTCCCTCATCAGTGGATAGACCAAAATATATACACTTAAGAAAAAAGAAATCTGTAATTTAGACAGTAAATATTTGCTCAGATAGTTTTTGAGCATATTATAAAATATTAAAATGGTTCTTTATGATCTATGAAGTATATGTGTTAAAAAAGTTTCTTTTGTCTCTTTATGATCTATGAAGTATATGTGTTAAAAAACACATATACTTCATATGGGAGCAGTCAATTTTAGATTTAAACAAAATTTAATGAGAAATTTTAATAGTTATAATTAACAAATAAAATTTTATTTTAAGAATACAACTACACAGAATAGTCAAATATTTTCTTGCAAAAAAGCATATAATCCAGAGCAATTGACTAGTATACAGTCCTAGCATTGTAAACAAAAATAATGACTCTAGCTTGTAGGTATCAAAGAAACATCTTGTAATTTGGTTTAAAAATTACAATGAGAAGATAGCATGAGAGAAATCTACCATGAGAACCAAACTTGCATTTTTAACTTAAGCTAATTATCTTATAAGTTATAGATTGCAATACTGTCAATACATGAGGACACTAATATAAAAATAAAATATTGTAGTGAAAATACTAAAATAAAAATAAAATACTTGCTGAGCCCTTACTTAAATTACATAAAATTTAACATAGCCTATGTACAGGTATGATTGTGTGCCCCTTATTTTATAAACATAAACTTAAAAAATGATAGTAGCATCACATCTCAAGCTAAGCAGGTACTGGCAAAATTTACATTATATTTTAGTCATATATCACATGATAAATGCCCAGACAAAAGAAACAGAAGAGAAAACAGAGTATTGGGATTGCAAATATCATCAGGAGATGCCCAGAAGTAAATACAGTGCTACTTAAGCATACCATTTAACATCATATAGATCATTATTTTAATATTTTTCTCAAAAGCCACTGAAAATATAGAACTTAAGTCAAAGTACCTAGTATATAACTCTCTTGCAAAGCAGTAGCTACTTATGTTAACTTAATTCTTTTATGTTGTTGCTAAATATGCTTAATAATATATTATTTAGATTTAATTGTGCAAGTTTTTAAATCTTATTTATTTCTGATTTATTGTTTTTCATGTTGTTTCTTTAAGAGTAGAAGGTATGATAAGAATAGAATATAGTAGTGTATCATAGAGTGCAATGCTATTTCGATAATCGGGTTATCTTCTGTATAGATATGTTACTTGAAAGTAGACCAATAAAGGTTTGGTCTACCTACCAGCTACATAAAGCAAGTCATTAATTGCTCTGAATATCAATTTTATCATATGTAAAATTGAGTTAATAATAAAATTAAAAACCACCACACAGGGTAAACATACAGATGGCAAGAAGATATGCAGATGGCATATAAGAACATGAAAAGATGTCCAACATCATTCATCATTAGGAAATGCAAATTAAAGTCCCTATGAGACATAGATAACACTGTTTATCTATTCGAATAGCTAATATGGAAAAATAACTGACAACAACAAATACTGGTGAGGATGGGAAATAACAAGGACTCTTATTCACTGCTGATGGGAATATGAAGTGGTATAGTGGTAGAGCCACTTTAGAAGAGAGTTTGGCAAATTTTTATAAAGTTAAACAAGCACTTACATTCAACCAGCATTAAGTATTTTCCACATGAATGAATAAATAAATAGTGAGCATGGAAAATTAAAAAGAAACAAAAAATGCATAGAAGAACAGCTTGCTTGAGTTTTCCTTAAAAAAGGTAGAAGAGCTTCAGGAGAATAAGCACACTAGGAGCTCAGATCTTGGTTTATCAGTACCATCATCAACTGAAAAACTAGGGCTCCTTGGGAAAATGGTGAGTATTAAGACTGAGGCAGAACAAGAAGACAAACCTGGAACATCTTATTGGCTGAGAAAGCAAAGAGTTACTGAAAGATTGATGACAGGGTAACAATAGGACACAGGAGTCAGTCTTAAGCAGCTCCTTCTGGCTAAAACTGAAGCAATTTTAGCTTTAAAATAAATATCAAAAATAATAAGTTAACATCCAATGAATAAAATGTCCATCTAGACGTTCAGGCAACTATAAATAACATATAAATAAACAGGGAGGAAGATAAAGCTCTTCCTTAGAGTTAAATGCCAACTGATACATTTAAAAGGAATGATGGAAACAGAAAATCACACTTTGGCAACTCTCATTTTGGTGGTTAATTCAGAAAGAAGTACTTAAAGAATGCTAGAGCTGGTGGGTAGATATTTGATGAGAAACAGGTGTTGCATGTGAAAAAATTGATAGGATTTTCTTAGAAGTATTCCCCATATAGAAGTTATCAAAAGGCAATGAAAAATTAAAACATGAAAGATCTATATTCTCTGCAGCTGTCAAATTCATGAAAGACAAAGAAAGATTGAGAAACTGTGGCATACTGAAAGGGACAAAAGAGACAGGAAAATTTACCCTATCCGGGTTCCTAGAGTAGAAAGCAACAATACACATTGTTGGGACAGTTAACAATATTTAATGGAGGTGTATGAACTGGATAGTAGCATTGTAATAATTTTCATATTTGAATTGTTGCATTGCAGTTGTTTTGTGATTAAGTAGTAAAATGACTTTTTTTCTGACATGCAAACAGGAGTATTTAGGAATGATGAGGAATTGTGTCTAGGATGCTTCCGAGTAAAGGAGATAGAGTGATGGAGGAAACATGGTAAAATGCTAACAACTGAGAAATAAGGAAGAATCAAAATAAGAGGGCTTGTGAGCTCTTTGTACTATTCCTGCAAGTTTTCTGCATGTGAATTTTTTTTTAATCATATATTAAAATATATTTAAAAGAATTGGTAAAAAGATGAGTTAGAGAAAAATAAAGTGTGCAGATTTTAAAAAGAGAGATGGAAGATAGGATTCATAGAATAAGCTGAGTAATATTGCTGTGTGCTTATGATTATGTTAAGGCCCATAAGATAGAAGAAGAATAGTATACGGTCTTCTCTAAAAAATCTTCCACTCTTTGCAAGGAAATAAAACTAAATTTGATGTTAATTGCTATATTGTGATATTCTATATTTTCATTGCTACCTACTTTCTTATTATTTGTCCTCTATTACAAATGTTTGTAGTATTTTGTAATAATATATGTATTAAAGAAACAGAAATTCAATTGTAAATTAAAATAAATTATAATATAACATACAATATGATATATATTTGTATGATATTTAAGTTAGAAAATAAAAAAGAATCAGAAAAAAAGCAAGTAGGTACAGAGTGTATACAAATAAAATGTAATTTGGTAGATCCTATAGAATATATTATTTAGAGCCCGAGATAAAGTCCATGTTTGAATATTAAAGAATTCAAGCTTGAATTTTGAATTTAGATGTTTTAACATTTAAAACAGCTTCAGTTGAAGGAAATTCTTGGAAAATTTTGGGAGCTAATAGGAAGTAAGATTAGAAATGCCACATACTTCCAGGTTACAGGTACCTTGACAATAAGGTTTGATTTAATTAAAAGAAATACGGTATCACAATAACCCTGAGATATAAAAATACAAATCAAGATTCCTGAAATGGTTGCTATGGAAGCAAACGATATTGTTCATCCTTTCAGTCATTTTAATGCAGAGGTGCCTTATATTTCCCACCTCTGGGCTTCTAGTTTTTTTCAGCATCTCATTAGGATTATTTAACGGAAGTATGTGGCAGGCAGAGTTTGAAAATTGGACTGTTTACAAATGAGTATCTTCCTCAGTTTACCTGTCTAATTGTAGCAAATGGAAGAGTGTAAGTCTTACAATCATGTCTTTGTTTGATATGAAGTTACTTTTGTGCCTATTCTTTTTGCTTCACCTGCACAAAGCCAAAGTAAAGAATACAATGCACAGAATTTCCATATGTAAAGGCCGCTTCAATTACTATTAATACTTGTGTTTAAATTTACTATGTGTAGAAAAATCCTGTCTGCATGTTCCATGGGGCTCCTTTCTAAGTTCCTAAAAGATTAGAACTGTAGTGCAACCACCCCTGTCATTTACATCCCACTTTTATGTGTTGCTGCTTTTATGGAGTGCTAAATTGCTTAATTAAATTTTACTGGTTTATTCTGCTTGCTCATTCATTTCCTACTTAATCCAGCCTACAACATTTTCTTCCTTTAAGTGAACATATGAAACCTTACAATATAATTTTAGAGGTACATTTAGGCTGTGAAAATGGCTAAGTGGTTTACTAATTTAAGGTGCTATTTGTTGGGAAAAAAAACTGAATACTCCACAAAAGTATCAAAGTCATAAGCAGTGTCAGTATATTGGATTTAACAAAGCTTTTGAAGGCATCAATATGGGTTAAATGCTTACTTTTATTAGGTGTCATTATACTTTATTTCTAAGCTTTTTTTTTTTTCAATCTTATACATTTGGAAAACTGTTTATTCCTGAAACTAAGAATAACACATAAAATAAGCACTTTAGCAAATTCCCTTTCTAGGGTACATAACAAGAGGAAGGAATACCATTTTCTTTATTATACTTCCTTCACAATTGAAAGTAGTGGGACGTGATAAAGCATTTGAAATGTTCTCCATCACTCACTTGCACACCACCTCCAAATCTTTCTAGTTCCTCTCTGAACTATTTCTTCTGTCTTCAGATGACTTCGTACCTTTATATAAAACAATGGTGTCCATTTAAAATGCTTCCTTCATTGTTTTATTTTTGCATATTAAGGATTAACTTCTGCTTTGTCAAACTTATCTTCATCATGCCCGTGATCAAACTTTTTTTTTCACGGGACTAAACTGTCTTAGTTACTGCTGAATTAGCAACTATTAAATTCACTCTTTGTCTGTTCCCTATAGTTATGCCTAATATTTTAATATGTTAATCATTTCTATTATTAACAATGCACATAACACATTTATTGGCAGGGCATCTATAAATGAGTTGAACCTTTCTCTCCAGACCAGATTAGTGGCATTAGTATAATCACAAGCAGAGGCTCTCTTACTGGTTTCGAAGCTTCAAATAGAAACTCTGTCACTGCAGTTTTTAAATTTCAATATACTTAATTTTCTCATTTGTAAAATTATAGTACTCAATATAATTGAGGAATTATGGTTCGCAAATGAGCTAATTATGTTTAGGATATGAACCCCAAATATCTTAGACAGGTCTCAGTCAATTTGGGAAGTTTATTTTGCCACAGTTAAGGACACACCCCTGTGACACAGCCTTCGGAGGTCCTAATGACATGTGCCCAAGGTGGTCTGAGGACAGCTTGGTTTTATACATTTTAGGAAGATATGAAAAATCAATTAATATATATAAGATAAACATAGGTTTGATCCAGAAGGTGGGACAACTCAAAGCAAAGGTAGGACAACTTGAAGTGGGGAGGGGATTTCCAGGTCATCGGTAGATAAGAGACAAATGGTTGCATTCTTTTGAGTTTCTGATTAGCCCTTCCAAAGGAGGCAATCAGATACGAATTTATCTCAGTGAGCAGAGGGATGACTTTGAAGAATGAGAGGCAGGTTTGACCAAGCATCTCTCAGTTTGACTTTTCCCTTTATCTTATTGATTTTGGAGCCCCAAGATTTACTTTCCTTTCTCAAGAACATGGCCTAATGAGGAATCTCATTTTATTAATATGTTTAATATTGTTAATAACCAAAAAAGTTGGATGTTCTTTAGGTGTAATAAATACCTTCCAGTTGCATTGCATGACATTATTCATACAAAGTGCCATGTTAGCTGATCACCTCCTCCCTGGTCTCCCTGTTCTGGGTACCTGCAGACCAAGGGCCAGCCAGCCCATCTTCCAAGAGCACCTATCAATTGGAAAGGACAGAAGTAACAGAGATTACAAATACAATCTGCTACTTTTCCAAGTTTTAACCTGTTAGTTGTTTGATCCTAGAAGTTGAGGCATAGCCAGAGGCAGCTGGGATATGAGTATGTGTGGCAGAGACCATCCTCTGAGGACTCAAAGCAAAGGCAAACTGCCAATAGATGAGAATTTATTTTATTATTTTAACTGGCTGTACTGGGGATGTCTGTATGAATATCATCCTTTCTTTTCCCCAGTGCTAATCTCTCTTATCTTAATCTCCAGGCAATTTCTCTACCAGGACTAGGGTCACGCCATATTAATTTTTATTCCTCTTTCTCATACAATTTCAGTCTATCTCACCATATCAAATAATTTCTTTTTCCTTCAAAACTGTAGAGATTTTTCTATTAAGGAAAATAAAAAGACTCTTCTAAGCACTCAAACTAATATCTTATCTCACTCCTTTTCATGGCTATTGTTTGTATGTTTTCTCAATATAGTTTCTAGGGCTGTGTACCAGTTAAGGCATAACCAGTCAGCTTTTTTAGATGGGGTATTTCTTGACTTTAATGAACTCATCCCACTAAATGGAAATGGAATTCAACAGAGCCAGTAAAAAATTGAGCTCTATGCTCACAATCCAACTATTTTTATCATGCATATGGCTTCCAAAGATTAAGTTCTGATTTAACATCCTGAGGTCCACTTTTACACATACACACACATAATATGTGTCTATAGATACACATACATTACACATTATATATATGTGTGTGTGTATATGTCTACATAAATAAATACATATATATATATAATTTCTTTACATGAGTATCCTGTTGTTTTTTCAAACTGATTATTTCCAGCATATTGAGTAGGTACTTAAACGTCTTTCTGCATTCCCTATCTTTTAGTACCTCCTTATTCTAATTATACAGGATGGAAATTTTGGAGTCATCTTTGATCACTCTTTTTGCTCTTTTTTCTATATTGAATTAGTATTCTATTTTCAATAGTTCAGTCTCTTAAGTTTTTCTTAAATTATTATTTCTATAGCTATATTTCAGATTCTCATTACAATCTACATGAGGTATCTTAGTCAATTCAGGCATGGCAAGGCAAAACTGGAAACCTTATCTGCCACCAAATACAAACACACATGTGTACATATACACACATACTTATCCCATCTGCTACATTTACCCTTCCTACAGTGCTGTTTATTTTTTTTTAAAAGGCTTATTTATTAACCATTTGATCAAAGTATGTAATCTGGGAGTTGTCCTTGACCAATCATTACCAAGATATAGTCCATCTCCAGGTCCTTTCAAGTTTATATATCTGAGATAAGTTTTAAGCTGGAATCTTATTAAAATGCAGATTCCAATAATGTTTATTTAGGGTGAGACTTGAGGCTCTATATTCTGAGTTGATCTTAAGGAATGCCCATATTGAGGACTTGAGAAACATATTTTGTATAGCAAGGATCTATCGGGTCCTACATCATCTGGCCCCTTTCCAATCTCTCAGAATTTATCACAACACTCTCCATCTGACTCACTTGGCTTCAGGTCCCTTAACTTCTTTTATTTTCTTAGTACATGAAACTCTTTCATATGTTCACAACTTTGCATGGAGAGTCTCATTTGTCCACAATGCTCTTCATCACTTTTTGTACTACTAACCCTGCATTCTTTACATGTCAACTTATTTTATTCCTCTGGCAAACACAGTGTAATGGTTAATTTGACATGTCAACTTAACTGGGCCATGAGACACCTAGATTATTCTAGGTGTTTCTGTGAGGAGGTTTCTGTATGACGTTATGTCTGGATCTATAGACTGGGGAAGCAGATTGCCCTCCTCTGTGTGGGTGGGCCTCATCCAGTTCACTGAGTGGAACAAAAAGGCTGAGTTTGGGAGAGTTGTTTCTCTATCTGACTGTCTTCGAGCTGAGACAACAGGCTTCTTCTGCCTTCAGGCTCAGATTCAGACTAGGACTGAAACTTACACCATGGGCTCTTCTGGGTCTCCAGCTATGTGCTCTGTACTGATAAACACCCACATAAATATTTGAATAGCACAGCAGTAAGGGCTAAAAAGAAAAAGATATGATTATGGAAAAAAAAGAGGTATATGGTACATAGGTGGTTAGGGAATTATTCCAAAAGGAAGTAGAATTTTAACTGAAAATTAAAAGAGTAGAAAGAAGCAGAAAAAAGGATAATTTCAGGCAGAGGGCACATCCTTTATCAAGATATTGAAATGGTGTTGTTGGGGGCCATTAAACAATACCTCAAAGCTGGGTACTTTGGCATTCTGAGTACTTTAAATCGAAGGATATTAGAAGGACCTCAGAAGCAATGGTTCTCTCTGACTTTCACTCACTTACCTATACACCTGACTTTCACTCACTCACCTATCTCCAGCCCCTTTTTGTCTTCAGAAGTGAGTTTTAGAAACCAGAATTCCTCTTCCTCATGACAATTCATAGAAACTAGAAATTCTTTCCTTCAAAATAAGTCATAAAACCTAGAAACGTCACTCTCTGACTTTGTCCCTTCTCCTCTGAAGATCCTCCAGAGACAGGTGCCTTGCCCTTACCCAGAGAAAGGAATGCTACTGGAGAGGCCAAGAATAATCGGAATGGATAGGCTTTGATGGGTTCTCCTCATCAGTTTACTAACATTAGATTATACCCTCTTCTCCCCAACCTTTTTTTTTTTTTTTTGGTAGAGACAGGATCTTGCTATGTTGTTCAGTCTGTCCTCAAACTCCTAGCCTCAAGCAATCCTCCCTCCTGGGCCTGCCAAAGCACTGGGATTACAGATGTGAACCATCACACCTGACAAAGATCATACCCTTTTTTTGTACAATCATATTTCTACATGTTGCTCATTCTTCATTGAACTAAGCATAAAACAGTTTTTCCTGACTTTCATTCTTCATTACTGAAGATGTCCATGTCAGGTAAAACTGTTACAATTATTATAATTTTCACTTGTTAATCTGCCTTTTGTTATAGAAGTGTTGCCCATGACCCTTGTGATCAAAAAGTCTTATCTTTTTACTCCAGCAATTTCATGACCAGCTGTGTGTTTGCAAAGTCTAGAAAAAAAAAATCAGTGTGTCTTAAGTGAAGGGAGTAATATTTATGGGATGTTAGAGAGAAGGCAGGAGATAAATTATGGAGACACTTACAGACCTTGGTAAAGAATATAGATGTAATCTAAGCACAATGGGTATACAATGAAATAAGGAGAATATATTACAAACTTTTGTTTGTTATGCTTTACTCTGTCGGGACCTCTATTTCCAGTCATGACAGAGAAAACTGGAACCAGGCATGTGATCTCTTCATGAAAACTACTGCAAAAATAATAAAATACATGAGAGACAACATATCAAGTATGAAACGGTTAACGGAGCTCTGTGATCATGGGAAGAAAAACACACAAGGTGAACCAGATGTTCACCAGGTGGACCCTGGTTTCTGCCTAGAGACTTTTTTGTGCTGCAAAATATTGAGGCAAAATAACAGTGGTTTTGCTGAGCTGAGGAGGAAAGTATTAGATTCTTTTTGGCTTGTGGAGTAGCTGAAATATACAGCTTTGGCTATCTAAGATGAGAGCTCTCTTCCAGAGAAGGGGATCTCGAAGTATTTGTGGTGAATCATCATGGGTCCTTGAGTAAGAGCTCAATGATTAACTTCAGATGAACAGAGCGTCAGCCCAGCCAGAATGGAATGATTTGCCCCGCACCCTCTGAGCACATTGAGCATTCAGGTGAGACTCCAGAAAATACTGTCACTTAGGAGTCAAGACCACACCATGTAGTAAGTGGCATGTTCTAAATGCTAAGTACGAAAAAGGAATAGAATGTTCTTAGCAATAACAACATCAAATCTGATAGGACCTAAGTATAGGTCAGTAATTGAAATACCTGACAAAACAAAATGCATTGCTTTTTAGTGGGTGACAAAATACTTCAAACACTACATAATATAATCCACTATGGCCAGCATAAAAATTAAAGAAAATATTAAATATATAGAAATAGAAAGTGTTACCCATAGACAAAAGAAAGAGCAGTTAGAAAAAGCAATGCTGACATGTTGTAATTAGCAGAAAGTACGTTTCAAGGAGTTGTTGATACCTTTGGTTTGTGATGTTCCCACATAACCAATATAGTTTTCTTGGTGTGATATGGAACAGGGAAAGTTCGGGAGTAAAAATGTCTAAGCTTATAAAAATAGACAGTTTTGAGCTAAATGAACATGTGGGAACACATGTTGATTCTGAATTTAAGTCACCAACACATTTTTATTTAACGTTTTAAAATATTTTTTGCTGGAAATAATGTTTAATTATAGTGGGTTTTAGTCTTAGAAAAGTAATAAAAACTGAATTTTCTGATGTATGAATTTTCTGATGGCTTCAAAATATGTGGGTCACAGTGGTGCAAGATAAGATTTGACATTTTTGACTGAGAGTTATAGGAAGTATAAAATTTATATATTAATCATTGCTAATTCATTGTTGTTATCCTTTCTGAGTCAGAAGTTGAGTGTTAAGAGAGACACTTTGTTAAATTATTTGTCATGTGACACTTGGACTACCATGAACGTTCCTCATCCTTTCTAAGCTTTCATTTCCCTACATGTAAGCTTGGAATAATGATACAGATTTCACTCTTTTTTAGTATAAAAGTGGGAGATGTGCTCCTTTCACCTCTCTACTTCCCTGAGTGGGCATTGGTAGCCCTAATAATTTATTTTTGAAAATGCAAATATGGTCATACTCTAAAAAGCTCTTTTATAATCATCTATTTTTATTTACAAATTAAGATTTTTTTTTTTTCTGAGACAGAGTCTCGTACTGTCACCCAGGCTGTAGTGCAGTGGTGTGATCTCAGCTCACTGCAACCTCTGCCTCCCGGGTTCAAGCCATTCTCCTGCCTCAGCCTCCCAACTAACTGGGACTACAGGCGTCCATCACCACCCCTGCCTAATTTTTGTATTTTTAGTAGAGACGGGGTTTCACCATATTGGCCAGGCTAGTCTTGAACTCCTGACATTTTAATTCTCCTGCCTCAACCTCCCAAAGTGCTAGAATTACAGATATGAGCCACTGCATCCGCCCTAGATAGTATAATTAAATATTTTGCTTATAATCTTTTTTCCCCAATTTTTTTAGGTCAGTGGATCTTTTCTAGACATAATTCTTAGAATACAAACCGTTTCTTCTCATGGTACAGTTTTGGCCACAAGTCTCAAAAATGTATTTTGAAATTCAGAAAACAAAAATTTGTCCATTGTTTTTCTCAACATTTCTGTTATGGCCATCACTCAGAAACTGTCAAAAAACCCATTGCTGAAGCTGTTAGTTTCTGCTAAGGACAGTCAGGAGAGATGACATTATTATATCAAAATGATTGTTGCAACTCTATGGTCTTGCTGTTTCTTTAATATGTAAATAATGCCAGAACAGAATTCAAAATGCCTTAATTCTAACTATTTTTTTTTACTAACTAGGTGTTATAAAATACTGATGAGTCATTCCACCACTAGGATCCTGCTTCCTCACGCTAAAGTATAAGCACTTATCTAGCTTGGTTCTGAGAGATGTGCTAAAGATCAAGTCAAACTAATCATAATATATAAGAGCATTGTAGTGGATTCCATTCTGTAATTGTTGTAACTAGTGAGTCAAATAAGTTCTATTTTCTTAACGAAAATGCCAACAAAATTGTTTTTGTTTTCTTTTGATACATAATATATTTTACATAACATCCAAGGGTATGAAATGATATTTGAATCAAGAAATCAATTTCATTTTTAGTTTTTCTTTCCGAGAAAGTTTCTTTCAGTCATTTTATTTCCTCTACCTGCATTTTTTTAAATGTCTAAGCATGGAAAAACTGAAAGCAATATTTGAAGGTGATTCATTTATTAATTAAATATTAATTAGGTCTTTCTATGCAGCTGGCATGCTGTACATACATGGAATACAGCAAGAATAGAACAGAAAAAAATGTTTTTAAAACTCTGCTTTCATGGAATTCACATTCTGGTGAAAAGATTCCTAAAGACACATTAGAAATGACTGTGCATATATACTCAATAAAGTTATGAATTGTTCACCTTGCAAACATTATTTTGTTCCTCACATTTCATGTCATCATAAAAGAAATAAAATATACTTGTTTATATGATGGTAGGATTAAAGATTTTAATGTAAGACCTCAAACTATAAAATCCTAGAAGAAAATCTAGGAAATCATCTTCTCAACATTAGCATTGAAAACAATTTATAACTAAGTCCCAAAAGCAATTGCAACAAAACCAAAAATTGACAAGTGGGATCTAATTAAACCAAAGAGCTTCTGCACCTTAAAAACCATCAACTGAGTAAAGAGACAATGTAGAATATATTTGCAAACTGTCTATCTTACAATGGTTTAATATCAAGAACCTGTAAGGAACTTAAACAAATCAACAAAAGAAAACCAAATAATCCCATGAAAAATGGGCAAAGGACAAGAACAGACACTTCTCAAAAGAAGACACCCAAGTAGCCACAAACAGATGAAAAATCACTCAACATCACAAATCACAAGAGAGATGCAAATCAGAACTACAGTGAGATACCACCTCATGCCTGTTGGAATAGATATTATTAAAAAGTCAAAAAATAACAGATTGTTGGTGAGGCTGTGGAAAAAAGGGACTCCTTATACACTGTTAGTGGAAATGTAATTAGTTCAGCCACTTTTGAAAGCAATTTGAAGATTTCTTAAAGAACTTAAAGCTACCATTTGATCCAGCAATCCCATTACTGAGTATATACTCAAAAAACTATAGGTCATTCTATTAAAAAGGCACATGCAGTCATATGTTCATCTCAGCAATATTCACAATAGTAAACACATGGAATCAACCTAGGTACTCATCAATGGTGTATTGGATAAAGAAAATGTGGTATGTATACACAATGAAATACTATGTAGTCATGAAAAAGAACAAAATCATGTTCTTTGCAGCAACATGGATGGAGCTGGAGAAGACTATAATCCTAAGTGAATTAATGTAGGAACAGAAGACCAAATAGCACATGTTCTCACTTACAAGTGAAAGCTAAACCTTGAGCACTCATGGATATAATAATGGGAACAATAGACACCATGGACTACTAAAAGGGAGAGGGGGAGAGGTGGGAGAGGATTGAAAAACTACCTAGTGGGTATTATGCTCACTATCTGGATATACCCATGTTAACAATCCTACACATGTAACACCTATATCTAAAATAAAAGTTGAAATTAAAATAAATAATTAAAAGGATAAAATATCTGCAATATAGAAGCTTGTCTGATAGTGTCTAATGCAAGAACACATATTTAACCATTATTTATAGACAAGATGGAAAATTACTTCATGATATTTTAGTATAGTATTGCATCAACTATGGTAGAAATGCCTTTGTTTTATTAAAGTTTGCAATCTAAGACAAACAACAATGACAGAACACAATGTTAATACACAGAACTTGCAAAACATTTTTTTAAAATTTATTTATTATACTTTAAGTTCTGGGGTACATGTGCAGATCATGCAAGTTTGTTACATAGGTATACATGTGCCATGGTGGTGGTTTGCTGCATTCATCACCACGTCATCTAAATTAGGTATTTCTTCTAATGCTATCCCTCCCCAACCCCCCATTCCCTGCTATTCCTCTCTGAGCCCCCCACCCCTTAGGCCCTGGTGTGTGTGATGTTGCCCTCCCTGTGTCTGTGTGTTCTCATTGTTCAACACCCACTTATGAGTGAGAACATGTGGTGTTTGGTTTTCTGTTCTTGTGTCAGTTTGCTGAGAATGATGGTTTCCAGTTTCAATCCATGTCCCTGCAAAGGACACAAACTCATTCTTTTTTATGGCTGCATAGTATTCCATGGTGTATATGCCCCACATTTTCTTTATCCAGTCTATCATTGATGAGCATTTGGGTTGGTTCCAAGTCTTTTCTATTGTGAACAGTGCTGCAAGAAACATACTTGTGCATGTGTCTTTACAATACAATGATTTATAACCATTTGAGTATATACTGAGTAATGGGATTCCTGGGTCAAATGGTATTTCTATTTCTATATCCTTGAGGAATTGCCACACTGTCTTCCACAATGGTTGAATTAATTTACACTCCCACCAACAGTGTAAAACTCCACATCCTATTTCTCCACATCCTCTCCAGCATCTGTTGTCTCCTGATTTTTCAATGATCGTCATTCTAACTGGAGTGAGGTGGTATCTCAATGTAGTTTTGATTTGCATTTCTCTAATGACTAGTGATGATGACCTTTTTTTCATATGTTTGTTGGCTGCATAATTAATCTTGTTTTGAAAAGTGTCTGTTCCTATCCTTTGCCTTCTCTTTGATGGGGATGTTTGTATTTTCTTGTAAATTTGTTTAAGTTCTCTGTAGATTCTGGAAATCATTTCTAAAATGCTTCTTAGCTAATATTGCTCCAAAGGCTTCTGGCCATCTTATATATGAATCAAAATGGATACAAATATTTAATCACATAAGACCAAATAATCCAATATTCATAGTTACATTGGGGGAAATCCCTGACTAAATGGTTTTTAGTTATTTTGCACATGCACAGTCTTATTTTAATATCTATTTCTTATTTTAAGTCAATGTGTAGTTCATTAAATGAGAAACTGTTTAATATCTGTACTTCACTCAATCATAACCATGATATTGATTTTTTCAAGAACTCCAAATGTCAAATAATTTTAAAAACAAAGAGATCTAAGAGCTAACCTACTTTAACCTCACCCCACACATATAACAGAGAGAGAAACTAATGGCCAATATGGTTAAAGATTTTTTATTTCAAAACAAATTAGTAGCAGCAGAACCAGGACTTGAATAATTCTCATATTTCCCAATTTCACACATTTGTAAACTTGTCAGTATCATGTAAATGCATTTGATTTTTTTAATCAACATTTTAAATTGGTGTAAAGAAACTCCTTCATCTTTGAAGGAGGATTCCTCTATGGTTACCTTTGAATGGACTTTGTTCTAATTCTTTATTTCATCAGGAGACTGGAAAATTATCAATGTAATGATGAACTTTCTAGGTTGACCAATCCTATTTTAATTTTTTAAATTGTTAGAAATAGTTTTACATCTAATATATAGCTTTAAAAAACCACTCATGGAATATCTAAGACATAAATACATTCAAATATTTCTTCTTTCACAACTGACTATAGTGATAATAAAACAACACTAAATTTTTCTTTCTTCTTGTTTAGTCAACAAAATACATAAAATTAAGAAGGACTTAAACAGGCATTTGGGAAAATAGATAATTTGGGTTTCTCTGAGTGTATGTATGTATGTGTGTGTGTATGTACACATGTGTGTATATGTTTGCAAGCACATAAAGGATCAATGTGGAGTTCAATGTTAAGGAATCTTGGAGGTTTTTCTGTATTCATTCATGGAACTCATTTAACAACCAGAAAATGAGACTTTCTTTTTATTTATTTTATCTATTTTGACAACAAATTTGATCTAGTTTGCTAAGTTGGCGCCAATCTCTTACTTAAAATATAATTTTTTTTCTGCATACCTTTGGCTTGAATCTTTTCAGAAGCATCATATCAGTTGTCAAAAGAATATTTATCCAATGGAGGGCATAAAACCTCTGAAAATAAGATAACAGATTGTTTAATAGCAATATTCCCTATACGGCAGAATATGACATTAGGTAATAAAACAGTCTTCCATTCTGTGACTCCTCACCATGTGGTCTCAGTATGCCTGAGAGTGAAGCAGGCATTTATTACTTCATATGTCCTCTGATACTCTGGGATTATCACTTAATTAACTTGGTATAAATAGACTGAACAAGTGGTGTAAATCCCAGTAGACACAACACTTAGAATTCTATAATGGATCCTCAAAAGAAATCCTAGAAAATGAACTAACAAGAAATAGAGAAGTGACACCTGCTTCAGATCAGAATTTGAGTTATAATAAACACTTTTTAATTTTTCTGCACATCTTTTTCAGTGCTGGTTGCCACATTTAAAAGTTATAAATAGAAAGGCAGACATCCATTGAACTATTATAGGACCTCCTTCATGCTTCTCAGTTTGGGGAAATGTTAAAGGATTAGAGATTAATTTAAATTCTAGATACAATTTTAAGTGCTTGATTAGGACAGAATTTAAGAGAATTCAACAAAACCATTAGTTGATGATGGAGGTATATTTTTATATTGAGGGCAGTAAAGAGCATGTGTGCTTTATTTGTTATAAAAGTGTAAGAAAGATATATGTTAATTGAGGTGATTAAGGTTTGTTATTTCTTAAAGCTCTATACAAAAGTGAACTTAAACCTATTAATCAAATCTCTTTGTGACCATTTAAGAATCTGACTCAACATTTTTTGAAAGTGCTCTACAAAAAATAGAAAGTGCTCTCAATTTCTATATTTTAGAAATTGATTAGGTTAGATCAAAGAATAGTATCAAGATGTTTTAACCCAAATTGCATCTAAAAGCAAGCATTAAAAAGACCCAAGAAACTATAATGCAATTTTAGCAAAGCCATATCTTAGATGCATGTTAGTACAGTAACTTTTCCAGGACTACTGTTAGTAGACCTAAATGGAAATAAATATTTATGTCAATTTTTATCTAAAGTATGCTGGACAGTTTATAGCTTAATACATTTTTAAAGTATTTAAAGAATAGCATACTGATGTATAATTTTGCTAACCCTTCCCATAATTATTTTAGAGTTCAAATAACCAATACATTTGTATTTGCCTCTAAAGCCAAAGAAGTGGCTAATAAATGAAGCCTTTAGTAGGGGGCATCTCAATTTCATGGAAGTCACTTATGAATCTTAACAGAGTGTCTCAGACATAGATCAATTGGCTATATCAAAGTCTTATGCAGAAATATTTTTTTCTCACTGATACTAAAAGAAAAGTACTCATTTATAAAACTAAAACTCTGATGCTTTACTAAGGGATTCTGAGAGGCTGTTTTGTTTGATCAAAACCTTCAGTTTGCTGACGGACATGAACTCTAGAGAGCCATCTATTTCAACAGCTGTTTGTATTAATTCTTTCCACTGATCACAGGTTTTGTTTCAAGTGACTGTAGTGTTATCATATAATGAGTGATGTCATAAGATTTTTCTGGTAATATAAAAAATGAAGAAATGGAAAAATGCTATTTAGATTTTTTTCTAGACTATATAATAGAAATTATCTTCACATGTATGGATTTTGATGCTCTCTCGTTATCCCATGTCTTATTTCTTGACTTATATATGTAAGTAAAAATAAGATGAGTTTTATAAGGATATTTAAATTACTAACATAGTAAATATTTAGTGTTCATTTTTATTCTTAAATCTCCCTTCTCAAGTGCATTAAGGGAAGTATGTAGGGGAGTGTTGCCTATAGAAAACATCAATTTATGTAAGAAGTGACATAAGGAATCAGCTTGTGACAGGGAGGATAATGGAGACAATCCTAGAGGCAAATCTCAGTTAGAATTCATGACCCTAGGCATGCATGTCTGGAAGAGAGAATCTGATAGCCAGTAAGGCCTCTTGAATGCTGAAGACAAACTAAAGGCCTGGTCCTGCCCCTGGAATGCAGACAAGTCGATAAAGGCATTGAAATACTAATAGTGGTTTTCTATAGTACTTTTTGGACCCTACACCTCTGCAGTTCACTAATCCTGAGAGTTAACCAAATTAACTACCATACATAGATTCAGACCTGCCACTGAGACACATACAGTCTTGTTACTGTTAGACAATAGGTAGCATTCAAAAAGCTTCAATTCTCTCTATGTCAACCTTTTTTTAAACTTTTACTTTAGGTTCAGGGGTAATTTTGCACATGCTATATAGGTAAACTGCATGTTACTGGGATTTGGTGTATAGATTATTTCATCATTATTTCCGCTAATAAGCATAGTACTTGATGACATGATAGGTAGTTTTTCGATCCTCACCCTCCTCCCACCCTCCACCCTCAAGTAGGCCCTGATGTCTGTTGTTCCCCTGTTTGTTTCCATGTGTACTCAGTTTTTAGTTTTCACTTATAGAGAACATGTAGTATTTGGTTTTCTGTTCTTGTGTTAATTTGCAAAGGATAATGGCCTACAGCTCTCGCCATGTTGCTGCAAAGGACATGATATCATTCGTTTTATGGCTGCATAGTATCCATGGTGTATATGTACCACACTTTCTTTATCCAGTTTACATTCACGGGCGTTTAGGCTGATTCCATGCATTTTCTCTTGTGAATAGTGCTGTGATGAACATATGTGTGCATGTGTCTTTATGGTAGAATGACTTATATTCCTCTGGGTATATACTCAATAATGAGATTGCTGAGTCAAATGGTAATTTTGTTTTAAGTTCTTTGAGGTATTGCCACACTGCTCTACACAAGGTCTAAACTAATTTACACTTCCACCAGTAGTGTATAAGCATTCCCTTTTCTCCACAACCTCACTAGCAGCTGTTATTTTTTGACTTTTAAATAATAGCTATTCTGACTGGCATGAGATGGTATCTAATTGTTGTTTTGATTTGCATTTCTCTAATGATTCATGATGTTGAACATTTTTTCATCTGTTTTTTGGCTGTTTGTATGTCTTTTGAAAAGTATCTGTTCACATCCTTTGCCCACTTTTTAATGGGGTGGTTTACTTTTTGCTTGTAAATTTATTTAAGTTCTTCTTGTGATTCCTCCTATTTTTCTGACAATTGAAATTTAACAAATTGTCTCCATTCCTGATTTTGAATATGCACTTAGGGTCAGATGTAGTGGCTCATGTATGTAATTTCAGCACTTTGGGAGGCCAAGGCAGGCATATCACTTGAGGTCAGGAGATTGAAACCAGACTGGCCAACATGGCAAAACACTCTATACTAAACATACAAAAATAAGCCAGGCGTGGTGGTGTGCACCTGTAGTCCCAGCTACTCAGAAGGATGGCTTCAGTCCCAAAGACAGAGTTGATTTTGTACCACTGCACTCCAGCCTCGGTGACAGAGTGAGATTCCACTACAAAAAAAAAAAAAAAAAAAAAGAATACACACTTAGATTGTGACCTCAAAAGGTGGTTTTTAACAAATATAAGGATCTTAGTATCACAACAATAAAAATATATATGTTATGTAAAATTAAATATTATTATATGCAATGTTATCATTTATTATATGTAGAATGATCTATACATTTGAAATTACTTTTTTTTTTGAGATGAAGTCTCACTCTGTTGCCAGGCTGGAGTGCAGTGGCATGATCGCAGCTCACTGCAACCTCTGCCTCCCGGGTTCAAGTGATTCCCCTGCCTCAACCTCCTGAGTAGCTGGGACTACAAGCATGTACTACCATGCCCGGCTAATTTTTTGTATTTTAGTAGAGACAGGGTTTCACCGTGTTGGCCAGGATGGTCTTGATCTCCTGACCTCTTAATCTACCTGCCTCGGCCTCCAAAGTGCAGGGATTACAGGCGTGAGCCACTGTACCTGGGCAAAATTACTTTTATTTTAAAGTGATTTAAATTTTATTCACATATGTTCTTCACTAAAAGAACTGGCTGAGTTTTCCTTCCACTTTTTGGCAACTAGACTGGCTGGCTTGATCTCCCTTTGTGATATTTGGCCCTATCCTTATCCTTTTTGCAGAACAGTTTTTGACCATGTTACTTTTACCAGCAGGCTGAAACTGAACACATTTTAATCTCAATTAGGATGCTCATCTCCTTTATTTAAATCAATAAGTATAAGTACTGGCCCTATAGTTTTTAAAGTGTGAGTTCCTTTTACTCATTAAGAGGTAAATATACTTTTCAGGCATTTGTGTATAATACACAATAGATAATCCAGTTATCTACTTTAAGTTGCTTGTTAACACCTGGCTCATTTCTAAAAGGCATCAATATTGTAAATTTATCACTTAATATCAAGAGGGCTGTTTTCTGCTAAACGTCTTTTGTTGAGTTTTTTTCTGGACCGTGGCATGCATTTTGATTTATTTGTCAACTAAGCCTTACCTCAAAGTAATAGAAACAATGAAAAAACTTTCAAAAGTCTATCATTGATTAAGTATGTCTTTTATGTTTTATGTATTGTGTTAGGTGAGACTGGTAGGTAGGGAGATAGACTAATAAAATCCTCACAATAATTTTGTTATTTTTATTATTATTAGCTCCAATTTCCAAATAATGAAGCAGAGAATCACATATATTTATAGACGTCAAATCTAAATTGTGGGAACACAGAGTCTGAAGACTGTATGACTTTAAAAGTTAGGTTGTTTTCACTAGCCCCAATGTTTCAAATTAGATCTCAAACACCTGTTTTTGGAGGGGCTGGAGGCAACTCTCACATGTTCATAAATGAACCAAAATTGAGACTACAAGGAAATATGCCTATAGCCACAAATCAAGGAAATCCACTTCTCTCTGTCCTGTTTATTACTGGAAATGACTATACTTTATAGAAAATTTCTATTTCTTAGAGAAAAAAATAGAGACATAAAATTACATTTCAGCTTTGGGAATCTGGCAATTGAAATAAAACAGGGAGTTATTGGGACATATATCATCTAGTGATTTTTCTGTGAATACAAACTGTTTCATCAATTAACTTGAAAATTGACCAGTCAGTAAGTTGTTTGCCATTAAATAAGTTAACTCTTTATCATGTACCTATTTCTCATTATGTTGTTTATAAACATTTTAATAACAAGATTGTAATACCTGTATATTATAATTAAAATGATTTTTTGAAGTTTTGGATGTTTTGAGAAGTACTCATTAATTATCTTTCTCTCTTTTATGTTTTGAAGCAATTGAAAAATAGACATAGGAACAAAGATTTAAACAACATATTGTTTTATTTCTATTTAACCTGTATTGAATAAACAGCCTGAGTTAAGGTTTAAAATGTGTGGTCTGCAGTTCTCCCCTGTGAACTTTACCGAACCTTTACACTGAAAATGGGGCAACTGTTGAGAGAGATAAATAAAAAAAGTACTTTTCTCTAATGACTTAATTCAACCAATAGCATAGTTGATGAATACAAATGTTTATTTCTTACAGTAAAATAAGCAAGGAAAATATGCAGAATTCTTGAAAATAATACCTCATTACTGCTTCTGCTTGGAGAATAAAATGGCCATCTAGACATAGAAATATAACCAAGGGAAAATAATGTTTCTTCAACAAATTTGTTGGGAAACTAAAATAGTTCACATGGGATGTACTATAAGACATGAGATCATATTCTAAGAAAAAGTAAACTGAGGGATACTAGAGATTGAAAAACAAATAAATTGAAACTGCTAAAAAATAAATTGATCTTCTTAGTTGTAATACACACAGTTGTCACAAAGTTTTGATTGTTAGAAAGAGTAACAGGTGGCATTATGGTACCTGGGAGGTCCATAGAGCCGCAAAAAGCCAGAAACATGACAGGAAGTATTTAAGTAAGAATGACAGTGGGAAAAACAGAAGGAATGGACTGTAGGCCATTAACATAGTAACAGGGAATGCATTCCTAATATAACAAATTAGTGCAATGGCAAGATGTAATTTGACCCAGATATTTAATGTAAAATGAGTAGCAACCACGCATACAAACTGCAAACAGAAAAAACTCCTGATGCACAATGATAGAGAAGGATTGTCACACTAGACCTGATGAATCTATCCCAAGAAATCTAGTAGTTTTAAATTCTTTTGGTTCAAACTTTGTCCTTTGGTCTTGCAGGATTAGAGACTCATTGTCAGCTCACCAAGATTGTATTCATCCCTCAGGGAATACTTAAGATAAAATAAAAAGAAATATAAAGTTAAAAAAAAGTAAATTGGCTGGTTTAATTGAGAACTATGGAGAATATAACCAAATGGCTTTGTCTTTTAGTCAATGCATTTTTTCCATAATATAGGAAGTCACATTATCACTGATAGGTTGGTTGTCTGGTGAGATAGAATTAGAGGACTCAACAGTTAATGACATCAGGTAGAAACTGTCTGACATATACTTCTCCTGCGTATTGAGATAGATAGGGAGTAGAACCAGGTTCTAAGAAGGCCAGATTTTGAATCAGGGCATTGTCCATATTTGTCCTTGTAATATCTCTCTATATTTTAAACAAGTAATCTTTCACCCATCATAAACTCATTTTAAAATTTAACACTAAAGACCATTTTATTTTCTTTAATTTTTTATCTGAGGTTTGTGAAGATTTATACAAATTATTAGAACACTGAAAAATTCCTATCTAGACTTACTAATTTATTTTATAAGTTGAGAAAGTTAATGGGAGAATGATTCTTCTAATCCTGTTTGAACATAAAATAATTGATGCATGAACTGGAACTTTTAATTTTCCCTTCTAGAAAAATACCTGATACATTATATTAAATCTTGTGAAAGAGATCAGACTGCCTCCATAGCCAGAGCTTCTCAAGAGAAAATGCATAAAGAGTTATGATACAAGCAATAAATAATTAAATTATTGTGATTCTAAATTATCTAAATGGAGAAAAAAGGGGGAAGTATATGAAAACAAAACTGACTGCTCATGAATTCACATTTTTGGATACATAGAACAGATCAAAGGAGAACAAATACTATGTTTGCCTAAATTGTGGAAATTTAAGGTTTAACTTAAATTACAAATATCTGAATTGTGGGCAGAGGAATGCTAATCCCTGAAGATAACAGAGGCAAGAGTGGCCCTGCCATTGTATCTGTCCTGCTAGGTTTGCTTTCCTCAATCAGATGCCTTGTCTGGGGGCATAGTGGAGGCATAGGTTATGAAATACAAGTATCCCATAGGCGTTTACAATTAATGTAGTCAGAAAGCCCAATACATATTTGCCCAAGTAGGTACCTGAATCTCAGAAAGCAAAGACCTAAACTCATATCTCCTAGAAGCATTTTTGCCTAAAGATTGATCAGCCAGATGGAGGGTTAGTTTAAATTCAGCCTCCCTTTAGATAATTTTGTAGCTATATTAAGGCCTATTGTTTTAGTTGATGTTGTATTATTTTGAGTTATTAATATCTTTCTAACATTTTAAGAATTATTTGGTCAATACATATAAAAGTACCTTCTCATTAATTTTTGTACTTCTGGTGTACATATATCAAAGTTATAGTATTTTCTGATCTTTTCTTGCAATTGTACTTTAAATCTTTTAAAAATATTTAAGACATTTTTACTTCTTTAAAGAGTTTTTTAAAAAATATTTTATTTCTAGTAATATATACTTAAGGAAGGTTTATAGAAGATCTTCGAAATTTTATCCACTGCATTTATGTCTTTGCTCTTGCTGTTTTATTCTATTGTGTGCTTGTGTTTACTCCATGCATTAAACAATATTCACAAATGAATATTGGCATTCATTTGTGTTATGAATGCCAATATTCATTTGTGCTAGTGTTTTCTTAGGTATTGATATGCTGATGGAAAAAAAAAGAACAAAGGAGACTTGATGAATCAGAATGTTATTGAACTACATTAAATCTTATTTTTCAATATAATTTCATAAAATATAAATTAGATCAATGTCATCCATGTATGCCACATTTAGTTCAGTGTTCTGTTACTGGCATCTTAACTACTACACTTTCTTTCCGCTCCCTAGGAGATATATATATATATATACACACATACATATTTTAGCCTTATATACACATTATACATTTCTCAGCATACTGTTTACTAATACTTAACATGACAATGTCCCCAGTAGACAGTAAACTGCTTCCCTGTTCTTGGGACAATCCTGCTCAAAAATATTTGTTCAATTAGTAAAATTGAGGTTGCTAATCTGTGTTTTTCTGACTATGTTTTTTTCCCTCTCAGTCAGAATGGTAGCATTTTGGTATCTCTCCCATTCTCCAGTTGTGAGCTGATTCTTGTCTGTTTGCTTGAACCAAAAAACTTTAACTCAAATAATTACTTCTTAACCAACGTCTTATATGTCCAGAGCTGTATTTATTACATCCTTTACTGACTAAACACCAGTATCTTTATTACAAGTGATATAAAGAATTACATTTGGTAGTTATGCGTTCTTTATGCCATCAGATTTATCCTTCACTATATACCTATCCCAGCACCTCAACCATGGCCTGGAGGTAGTAGAATATTTGTAAATAAATTTTGGTTGAATGAATTATAACCTCTTATCATTATCTGTCACCAACAATAGTACTATAAGTCCTTGTTACTTTATCCCAGTTCCAAAATGACCAATTCCCATATTTTTTTTTCTTGGTCTTTAGTTTCAAGCTTTAATCTTTTTGACAAACTTTTATTAGAACAACACTGCTCTGAAATTTTAAAGCTATGTTCCCATATCCCTCTTACACATATATTTTTAAATAGATTTTGCTACAAATATTTGTCTAGATTGTCTTGCCTCTGCTACTGCTACTTAGAAACATTGAGTGGTTTGGCAAAGGACCTGTATTTACTGCCATTCTAAAAAGGACTAAATGCAGTTAAATGCTGTACATTGGCATGTGAGGGGCAAAGGATAAGGTAAGAACCTCATATTGCTCTCACTCTATTTTGTCCATATCCCTGAGGAAAACATGGAACAATCCCCAAAAGGTTAGACTTCCAATGAGCCAAACCAATCTGTAGAACATATATCAATGAACCCCATATTTTAAAGTTTTCTAACTCTAAAGTGCTATTGAATTTGTACCAGATTGACTCAACTGAATGCATTCTCCAAAAATGGTTCTCCTGCTTTATTCATGTGTGTGCTTCCCAGCCAACCCCAATAAGTGCCATGTTGTGTAGCTCCACTTGATTTGGTACTGGTATGTCAGTCAATTCTTCCCCTCTCCCCATTGGCTGATGTGACTCTTTCTGATAATAATCTTTGAGAATCTTCCTTTTACAGTGACTTACTGTACCAAAACAAAACTCAGATTTAGGTGGCCTGATGCAGAAAATTCATTTTTATCCGGTTCATTATCAGTTTGCCACAGAACAAAATAGATAATCTTGGTATGACAGCCTAAGACAGATTGCCTGTATTGAAAGCTATGGTTTTTATAGGAGCAAGTCTGGTAGAAAAGTGAAAAGCACATATGTTAATAAAAAGAATCCCAGGTTAATTCAGTGTTGCAACAGTTTTATCAAATATTCAGGCTCTTTCCATTGGTCTGCTAAACTACGTCATCCTTTATGATCAAAAGATGCCCCACACTTAAAATCCCTGCTTGACAAAGGGAGTGGAATTTCCATGATGGCATTGAGCCAATCATGGTCCACCCTTTGGTTAGGAGAGGAACCTACTCCTTGTGCCTTTTCTTTCCTGAACCCTGAACAAAATTTAGAGTCTGTTAGTCAGAAAAGGAACAAAATGATTGCCATGGGAAGTTTCCATATAACTGTCAACATTTTACTTGGACATTTACTTGCATGCAAGACTCAAAAATTCACCGTACAAAAAGTACAGTGCCTGGGGCCCACCATAGATTCTTGGGCCATAAATAGTTTCATTACTTTTAAATAAGAAGAACAAATAAATTTTTAGGTCAAATAAAATGTTGTAATATGCATCACTAATGTATTCTTTTTTTTTTTTTTTTTTTTTTTTTTGAGAGGGAGTTTCGCCCTTGTTACCCAGGCTGGAGTGCAATGGCGCGATCTCGGCTCACCGCAACCTCCGCCTCCTGGGTTCAGGCAATTCTCCTGTCTCAGCCTCTGGAGTAACTGGGATTACAGGCACGTGCCACTATGCCCAGCTAATTTTTTGTATTTTTAGTAGAGACGGGGTTTCACCATGTTGACAAGGATGGTCTCGATCTCTTGACCTTGTGATCCACCCGCCTCGGCCTCCCAAAGTGCTGGGATTACAGGCTTGAGCCACCGCGCCCGGCCTGTATTCATCTTTTATACTAGTGAGATTGTGAACCATACATTTTAGTATAAAGGAAGGGTCCCACGGAAGTCATAATACAGTCTTAGCCACATGAGTGTAGCATGTCAGGTACACAAGAAAGGGAAGTGCATTAGAGGTGAGGTGAACAGTGTATGCTTTTATCATGGGAGAGATGACACCTATCCTGTTCACCCATTTCAAAGGAAAGAATATCCTCACTTTTAAATTCCCAAATGGTCTTAGAATGATTATGTGCAGGAGCAAACATCTACAGTGAGGGTACTCACATTAATTTATTCCAAGACAATTTCCAATAAACTGGACATAATAAACCGATTTTTCCAGGAGTGCCAATGGAAATAATGCAGCAACAGAATTTTAACAATTTTTCTTACTATTTTTCAAAATGATAGATCAATATTTCCAAAAGATAGGTGTGCCCTTCTTGAGGCTAACCATGTGTTCTATAAATATGGTGCTGTAACAGACAACACACACCCATCATTTCTGCTTTTTGACACCTTTTCCAAACTAGTGTACTTGGTAAGTGGATATCTATGTATTTTTGCTGTCAAAGACCTTTATTTGCCAGCTGGTTAGAAAAGAAGGAAGCAAAGGTCAATTTGCTTTTCCCCAGAAACAAATCTGTCATAGAACTGATGTTTCACTCCAGTGACCTTGTGGGACTGAGGGATACCAATCTTTCTCCTTTAGGGAACTTCCTGTTCAAATACACCCACAACCGATTTTGTTCCAGATAAATTGAATCAGGCATCAGAATGGCAATCAAGAATACTATGCCAGAAAATAATTGAAGTCACAAAACTTGCCCAGATATTTCCAACAGAGTACTTTAAACATCTTCTTATAATATACCTGAAGACATAAAGGTTTTCTGGCCTTTTTAGGTGCAAGAGTCTTATTTTAGAGGGCAAAACTGCAAAGTCAAATGGTCAAAAGAGACAAAGTTTCTGTGACAGAAACAAATGTGGCTCAAGCATTAGTAAATACATATGCTGTAATGAAAATATCTTTTTATAATACACTTTCCCACTCTCAGCTGTGAATTTCCATGGGAATTATTTCCAAAGACAAGCTGCAGGGAAAGCATCAATTAATCTGCTGAATGAATTTTTGAATCTGTTCTCAATGCTGAGACCCCCTCCTGGTGCTTGGTAATTACCCCAATATTTTCTGCACGCTTGCTTAAATGGCTTCCTCTTGGGCTTCCTGTGAAGAAGGCCTCTCTCTCTGCTGATCTGAAAGGCAACGTGCCTTATCGCTCTGCCTCATTCCATCTGCAGCTCGTAGGGGGTCTTGCTAATCATTGTCATTGGAACATTGGATGAGCAGTCTGGGGACATAGATAGATGCGACACCAAAGGAGACCAGGGACTTTCCCACAGAGTGCTCATCTTCATAAATGCATCGTCCCTCCCAGATTCAAAGCAAGAGATCAACTCCTTTAAAGCAAGGACCTGCACCTTAATTATACAAATGCAGTGATCAAAGTTATTAGCACTCTTTTCAAAAGCCAGGGATTTAACAGAATGGTGTTTTGTTACTTTTGACAGAAAATATGCAGTTCTCATGAAGAGCAAAAGTAACAAAGAACCACAATAGGGAGAGAAATAAAGCAAGAGGAAAGTAAAAATGGTGTTAAACAAAAATGCTATTTATAGAGAAATACAGTTTAAAAAGCAGTTGGTACAAAAAAAAGATAAAAGTTGTGAAGTGTTGGGCTGCAAGAGAACTTCAAGGTGTATTCAAATATTACATATTTTGGGTTTTTCTTAACTCCCTAAGTAGTAAGTTTCAAAAGATAAATGTGATTCACAATTTATCCACCCATGATTTATCTATAGACAGAAAATAAAGCACAGTGATGTTTTTTCATATAAAAGAATCCTTACACTGAAAATATTTACCCTTTACTTATCTTAAATAAAGATGACTTTCATGCTTTTGGAGATTGCGACATGTGTGAATATTACTTTCTAAATAAGTTAGTTCACAGGTTCCTTGAAATTGTCTGAGGGGTATCTGAGGAAAAGCTACGCTACTTTACTTGGTATGTAATAAGTAGATGTGTGTAATTTGATTCAGAAAGCTAAAAGATATAATTTAAAGAATGAGCAATGATGTATTTTCTGAATTATAAGTATTTGAACAAAAGAAAATTAAACAAAAATTAAAGGAAAAGAAATTATTCCCTTTTACCTTAGGAAATAACAATCTCAGTCTAATTAATTAATTTCCAAGCTACCTGAGTCTCAATATTAAAAGTTTTTTACATGGCATCTCATTGATAATGACGTTGACTTCTAGGACATAAACTTGAAATATTATAAGTAATACTGTTCTACCACTTATTCAAACAAAGTAAAATATTTAGAAATCCCTTATATTTATTATATCAAGCAAAAAGTTATATGAAATCTCTCTCCATTTTATTTTAATGTAAATATCTATCTATCATAGCTCTAAATTTTACCTGTAAAGTGAGTACGTTAAATCCTGGAAGACTACACTTCATCCTGTTCTTGGAGGAGCCAGCCATAAAAATATGGTGGGGTCTGAAAGCCAGGAAATCAGATAAAATTCAAAGGTCTGTATTAATTGCTAATGTGTCTCCTCTTGTTCTTGCTTGAGAATTCATGCTAATCATAAATTGTCTCTGCCAATTTACCAAAATGCTTTCATGCTATCAAGTTCCTCTCTGCTGTTGAAATCAATGGTCAGTTCTCAGCTCTCATCTTGGTAGACCTATTAGCAAGATTTTTCTTGGTTTTTCAGGCCTTCTTGAATACTTGCTTCCCGGACTCCAGAACATTAACTGCTCCTGATTTTCCTCTTACATTACTCACCATGTCTTCCGGTGTATCCTGATTTTGTTGGTTTACCTACATACTCCTGACTTCTGATGATTTATATATCCAACTACTCAGTCTTTAAATCTTTTCTTTCTATCTATTTGACCCTTTCAGCAATCTCATTCAGTCCATAGTTTGAAATACAACCTATGTGCTATATGACTCAGATATTGAATTTTTCATACTGCGTATCTGCCTTGTACTCCAGACTCTAACTGTATTTTCTTAATCTTACCTATTTTAATGAATGAGAAATGTCCCAAACTTAACATACCCAAAGCAAAACTTCTGAACCTCCCCCAAATATACTTCTAAGTTTTCAACAACTCCATAAAGGCAAAACTCATTTTACAATGGATAAATGAAAACATCCTGAATTCATCTGATTCATTTGTTTCTTTAATTTTCTACATTTAATATACCACCAATTTTTTCTTAACACAACTGTTAGAATGGTGCTTTTGGAGGCAGCAAACCACATTGCCATGTATGTACCTATGCAACAATCCTGCATGATCTGCACATGTACCCCAGAACCTAAAGTACAATAAAAAATAAATAAATAAATAAATAATAATAAATAAATAAAACTCAACGCAGACCATATCATTGTTCTGCTCCAAATCATCAATGGTAGCTCACATTGCTCAGATGCAAAAGCCACACTTCCTTCCAATGGAATACAAGGCTCTATAAGATAAGGTTTACTACTACTTTGCTGGATTCATCACGTCTTATTTTTTCATTTGCTCATTGAACAACAGTCACATGAGTCTTCTGCTGTTCCTAAATCATGCCCAACATGTGGTCACCTTTGCTTTCCTGATCCTTCTGTCTTGAAAAGTCAACTTCCACATTTCTGTTTGGCTTACTCTATCACTTCCTTCAGGTCTTTCTTCATGTATTAACTGTGGGAATCACTGTGGGCGACCCTGTGTAAATTACCTTTACTTTCTGGTATATATCTTTCTCAATTGTTCAATGCTGACTTTACAGAGCCATTGTAAGATTTAAATGAGATAGTCCGACAGCATTAATAAAAACCACATATGAATGATTTGTTCTATTCCCACTCCAGAACAAAAACATGGACCTAGAGGTTACAACAACACAGTCCACAAGTGGTCAAATTATGCTAAAACAAAATTTATATCAGCATTTCTTCTCCTCTTGAAAACATGAATGTCAGATTTACCTAGTCTCTCCAGATCTCTGGAAATAAACCAGAGAAGGGAAGAAAAGATTAGTTACAATTCAGACAACTATTCAAAATATTTCACTAGAGCTAGAAAGATTCATGTTATGTATAAAAATAAAATGAAGAGGCCAGGTGCGGTGGCTCACGCCTGTAATCCCAGCACTTTAAGAGGCCAAGGCAGGCGGATCACCTGAGGTAGGAGACCAACTTGATCAACATGGAGAAACCCCGTCTCTACTAAAAATACAAAATTAGTTGGGCTTGGTGGTGCATGTCTGTAACCACAGCTTCTTGCAGGACTTAGGAGAATCGCTTGAACCCAGGAGGCAGAGTTTGTTGTGAACTGAGATTGCACCATTGCACTCCAGCCTGGGCGATAAGAGTGAAACTCCGTGTCAAAGAAAATAAAATAAATAACATAAATAAATAAATAAACTGGAGAGAGTTTAAGAAAGAGGACATTCCTCAAAATAGGAGATGCCTCAGAAGAGCTCAATGCTATGGTATTATACAGTTGAACTCAGAGTGTTCAGAAAGTTTTAGAGCTAGTATTATTATCTTCAGGATCATTGTCACATACATGAGTAGTCACATTTGAGAAGCAGGAGTGTAGTAGACGACATGGACTTTGGTGCTTGATCATTTGGGTCCAAATCCACTCTTCTACTTAGTTGGTTAGTGTAGCAGAGATTCATATTGGGCTATTTTTCAGTCCCTCTGGCTATCTAATTTATCTTTGCTTTACCTTCAGATGTGTAAAGTGGGAATAGTGGGACTATTGACTATTTTTGTGAGAATTAAATAATCAATAGTATAAACTCTTATAGTAGTGTCTTATTCACAGTAAATGATCAATAAGTTGTAGTTATCATAACATTAACCCAAAATCAAATATCTCGTAGAGTCTTGCATGGAGAATCAAGCAGCTTTAAGGAAATTGTAGAATCTAATATAACTGGATGACATTTCCCACAGGTAATTGTTGCTAGCTGTATGTGTTTGTTACAGTTCCAGTGATTAAGATATATCAAAATCACTATCTGGAGGAGAATAAGAAGCTGTTCGCCTGTCTGTCAGATCTCTCCCTTCAGCCTCTTTGTAGTCGTAGTTTCTCCAGGATAGACAAAGTGTGTGTGTGTGTGTGTGTGTGTGTGTCTGTGTCTGTGTGTCTGTGTGTGTGTGTGTGTGTGTGTGTCTGTGTCTGTGTGTCTGTGTTTGTGTGTGGTGTGTTGCGCTCATTGCACCGGATGATCTAGTCCTATATGCAGGTTAGAACTAAATCCCATTTGTTCGGATATGGGAACTAAGAAGTGTCAACAACTCATTGCAGTTTTGGAGTGCCCTGAAACTTAAAATTACTCTGTAGGCCGTTAGAGAAACTTGAAACTCTTAAGTACTACAGTTTCCTGGTGAGGCACTTAAATCTATCTGTCCTAATTTTCTGTCCTAATGATTTCTCAGGGACAGTGCATTTTCCATGAGCCTGCTCTTTGAGAAAGCAATCAAAATGATCTATTTTAGTCTGCACCAAGTATGGGGCCCTATAAATCAGCTGAGTCCTGAAGATACCACAACTTGCTTCTCACTCATAACTGAATTTTGATAAAAGGAAATAAAGGAATGGTTGACAATTGTGGGTACGGGAGGATCTTTTTTATTTTTTTAAACAAGGTCTAAGACACATTCTCTCTTCACTATGTGTTCGGAGCAAATACAGATTTCAATTGCTTAAAGTAATGCAGTCTTAAAGATTGTGTTTAATTTCTAGTGTTATCTAAAATGCAAATGTTGTTTTACCATCATTTTTTTTATCATACTGACATTTTAGTGTGCTGTTGCCTTCTTTCAGCTAACCTTCACTTTTTTTAGCTAGGACTTATGGATGAGTGTGTATGGAATATAGTTGTAGAAGAATAATGCATTATCCCCATTTTTGAACTCATATAAAACAGACACTATTTTAAATCTGACTAAACTGTACATTTTGTTGTGGCACACATTCAGTATTGGCCTTTCTCTTTGATGTGTGTTACAAAATTTGCTCATTAATAATTTATAACCATTAACATAAAAATATCATTTTACATACTAAAGTGAAATATTTACAGGTCTAGGTACAAACCTCTAGTGGATTTACGAACTCCACTGATGAGTTAAAAGTAAGTATGTTGATTTGGGCAAATAAGTACATCATTTAGACAACTTTTATACATTAGAGTAAATTCAGAAAAACTCCAAAATGCTGAATTTGGGGGACATAATATCTTTTACATTTCCTTTAATTTAAACAAGAGGAAACTAACTAGATCAAAATTTTATGCTGATTCTAATATTAATAATCTTTTATGAAATAATGATTCAGAGTCACTACCTTTGGTGAGTTAAAAGTTGCTTATTTTCTCTTTTTAACAAATAAAAATTTCACAAGATACTTTCCTATCCATTTCATGAATGCATATGATTAGAAACTTGCAGACTACAGAGGTCTCATTTTTATTTAGAAGTTTGAAGCTGGGCTGTTTATAGTGAAGTAAAGAAAAGAAAAGTGCTTCTTAAATTCATGTCCAAAGAAGGGGAATGAGAACAATTTGATCACTCAACTTGCAAATCACTTTTATTTTCCATACTCACACAGTAGAATGTGTTGTGTAAGCCAGGTGATTTTCTCCTCTTAAAGTGTGAAATATTTTACAAAATGCCTAGTAGTTTTCTGAGGAATTAGGAAATCTCTGTGATGATAGACAGCTAGATATTATTTGCAAACAAATTGTCAATCCACACAAACACAGAAATAAAAAGAATGCCTGTTGTATAACCAAAAAAATATTTGTTGACTGAATAAGAGTCAGTAAATTTGCTTAGAAGGATGGAGAATGTCATGTTTCTGAATGTCAGAGAGCACATAATGTGTTTTTTTTTCAGGGTTGCCATTTTCTTCTCCCCAATCCAATTTGTAACTTACCCTGCATGACTTTATGGTTTGAATGGTAAGTACAAATGTCAATCTCATCTCACTCTAAACTATCACCTTGTGTTCTATTACTACTTATACAAATGTATTATTCCCACTATTTTGACATAGTTTGAGGAATGCTTCAGTGGGATAACTTTTTTCTTCAATTTGAGATACCGCTTTTGTTGAAAGCTAATTTACAAAAAAACACTATACATGGAACAAGCTTATGTTTCTGTTTATCATTTATTTCAAAGACATTATTCAGCATCTATTTTATATGAGGTGATCTCTTATGCACATTGGAAAATGGAAAACTCTATACAATCTTTTCCTTTTGTTAAATAAATTGTATCAGGATTATAAGAATATGGTTGTTACTGACTCACTATCTCTCTGGGTTTATCCAACACTATTTTAGCAAGCTGCTAAAATCACACCAGAAGAATATTTCATCTCTCCATCATTATAACAACATTTTGATTTCTGTTAGTCTGAGCTACAGACATGCCTGTTTAATTACTTTTGAAACAAATACATACAAACAAGCACATGCACATATGTATACTTTATTCCTATTGGATATAAGGCATTGCCAATGAGACATTCATAGTATTACTTCAACCCATTTTGGAAAAGGGAATATTCCCTTGACTCATTTACATTCAGAAAGCCGCATTATTGATCAGAATAAAGTTTACTTCCTTTTCTACTTCCCTGTGTGGATATGCTAAACTAAATATTAGGCTTTGTTATCTTTTAATCAGGATCCTTGACTTTTCAATGAGTGTTTTTGAAATATTCATTTTAGTTGACTCATTTTTTGAAAGACATTTTTCTCTTGAGTCTCTTTATTATACAGTATGTCAATGAGCACACTGTGTAAAAAGTCTTTTCCCACCCCAAATGAGACCATGCAGGGAATAGAGCTGCCATATGATTCACTGCCTACACTAGCTTCTGAATTGCAAATGGCTAACTGTGAGATATTAAGAAAAAATCTTATAAGAGACAACTGACTTAGAAGTCGGACCTGGGCCAAAATATGCAGAGCATCATAGGTTTACTCCCTTCCCTGGACTTGGGACCTGGGAATGGAGGGTATCATTGATCATCCTCCTAAAGCCCCAGGACTTAGCTTAATCCCAAATGTCTCAAATTTGAGGAAATGACTGCTGAAAGAATAGAGTAAGATTTGCATTTCTGTACATGTGGTAGCGATTATTACAAAAGCATTAATAAGCATTTTGGACTTGAGAAAAGAAAGACTGTGCCTTATCAAAACAGTGGAGAATTGAATGTGTGCTCATGTGGAAACCTTTTGATGAAGGGCCCTATTTCCTTAGATTCTCTTTTTACAGACTCTCGGGAAAGTTCACTTCAGAGAACAGCATGCTGGTTGTGCAATGAGCAGTGGCCCATGGCAGAAGTAGACACAGCAGAAAAAGAGCTTATTGTGCTGAGAAAATTTCAAAGTCCACAAATTCAAGGTCTTAGGACTACACCATCTCTGCTTACCCTAAATAGCAAAAGGAGCTAATGTTGAAGGGTCAAGGAAAAAAATTAGAGATAAGATACATTATTCAGTTAGCTAATCATTCTAGCATAATATGGCTCTGAATAATCATTAACCATAATATATCTCTGCCATTTACCCAGAAGATGGTCAAATGAAGATGCCCAAATCTATACCATCTCACATAACTGACTCTAACTTAGGAGACTAACTCCTCTACCTCACGTGTGTGAGTGTATGTTTGGCACCTGAATTCAGGAATTTGGCTATATGCTGATGCTGTGACAAAGAGAGAGAAATACATAAAACACTAAGCATATGGCTCAATGTGAGTATAAAAGTTAAGATATATGCCACATATTTGCAAATAATCCTCTGTGATCAACAGTTATCTTCACATATTATATATTTATTTTTCAGCAAGTAATTTAGGGAAAGGTTGGAATTATATTTATTCAGATAATATCGTTTTATGTGTAATCTATATTCGCTGTAGTGGAAGTTGAAGTGGCTAGTGCACATTCATAATTAGATTACATTGCTGTCGTATTACTGGACAGAGTTGATCAGTTGCAAAACTTGCCTCAGGCTCTGTCTTCCATGAGGCAATGCACAATGTTATCATTAGATAAATAATTTTGATTTATCATTAACATTTTTGTGTATCTTTTGAGAGCACATTTCATATAAAATATAAGGGGAATGATAACTAGTAAATTGTGCAACAGAGCAGGAGTGCAAATCACATGAATTGGCCAAAAGTGACAAGGATTTCGCAATGTAAATCACTTGCCTGATTGTATTATAATAAAGGAGATTTTTTTGGCTAAATGATCTATAACCAAACATCTGCAAGTTATTTGAAACTGCTAGTTGAGTGAAAGGTATTAAATATACAAATATATATATTAAATTCAAATGAAAAAAATTACAATCGTTTTTTTGGCCAACAGTCAGTGATTTCTTTGAGATAAAACTGAGAATTTTCCTTTTTTTGTTTTTTTTGTAAAAACGTTCTTTGACTAGTCCCACAAATGTAAAAATGAGCCAGGATTGTCCATTAGACTTTCATTTTTTATATGTCCATTAGATTTTATAATCTTTTCCCAAACAGTATATTACTTTTTATTAATTTTTATTCAAGTGTAATTTACATTAAAATTGTCAACTAATTATGTTTACATGTTTATTAATTCTTAAGAAGTTAGCACACCCATGAACAAATCCAGAACAAGAAATAGGACAATACCTGGACTTGGGACCTGGGAATGGAGGGTATCATTGATCATTCTTCTAAAGCCCCAGGACTTAGCTTAACCCCAACTGTCTTAAATTTGAGAAAATGTACTGCTGAAGTAAAATGTACAGCTCAGAAGCTTTCCTCAAGCTCTCTCTTGGGAACAACAATTATTCTCTTTAGAGGTATCCACTCTCTCCAATATTAGATTGTTTCTGAACATTATTCAAATGCACTTTTTTAGATCACATGACCTCTTACTTCTGACTTTATGAACGTGATATTAAACCACGTTTTTGTAGGTAGTTGTCATGTGTTCCTTTTTGTTTTAATATAATATTCTACTATATGAATAGTAAACACTTTATTTACACATTATGTGCTTGTGAACAATTTTGTTGTTTTCAATTTAGGACCATTTCAAATAATACTGCAATGAACAGTTTTGAACATGTCCTCTGCTGCACAAATATAAACATTTCTCTTTTCTTTGTACCTAGGATAGAAATTTCCTATTTATGGGGCACTTATATGTTCATATTTAGTAGATACTGCCAAAAAATTCAGCAAAGCATTTGTAACACCAGCTTGGAGTGTGTGATGTTAAGTTAAATCTGTTGCTTAATGTCTTGTGTAATTTTCTGAAATCTCTGTACTATTATACTTCAAATATTGCTTCTGCCAAACTACCTTTGTTTTTCTTCCTTCCTAACTCGAATGGCAAACATTTTAGACTTTTTTTCCATATCTCATATGTGTTGTTAAAAGAAAAAAAAAAACCTGTGGATCTGATCAGTCGGCAGTCTGTGGCTGAAGCCTGGGTGATGCAATTGGGTGAAGCTATTTGTTACAAGAATATACTCTTAAATTAAGTGGAAGTTTATTTACACACAAAGTTAGGTTACAGTTTACTACATATGGAGGTACCTTTAGACCAAATTTAATTTACTTTGACAGTGTCTTATCCTTTTTTTTTCTATTTTCCAATTTTTTTAATCTCTCTGTGCTTCAGTTCAGTAATTTACATTGATTTATCTTTTCAAATGATATTTGAGTTGTGTCTAAAGTATTATCAAAGAAATATTTAATCCTTAATTCTAGATATTGTTTTTCTATTGCTAGATTTGTATTTGAATAATTTTCTCTAAATTCAAATTTCCTACTAAAATTCTAAATTTTTAAATATATATTTTCTGAAACATATTAATCACAGTTATTTTAAAATTCATTGATTGATAGCTCTATTACTTGTTTTTAATCTCTCCCTGTAGGTTTTTTGTTTGTTTGTTTTTTTATAAGAGGAGTGGGTCTAGATTTTTAATTGGTTTCTGTCAGTTTTTCTTATATCCTGGTATATGTGGTATTTAAAAAAAAATATTAGACTTTGTTTGTGAACATTTGTATAGGTTATTTGTGGATCCAGAAATGCCATTTTTACTTTCTTTTCTCATAACCAGTAATGAAGAGCAGATTGCTTTAATCCTGTCAGAAATTAAACTGTTTCAGGGTGGATTTCAGTCTTCATAAGTGCAGTTCTATTTTCTCTTTGGCCATTGTCTTGGACACATCTTTTCAGGGATGTCAACTGAAATCCTAGGCTATATTCCAGTGCTCACCACCCTCCCATCCCGATGTCCCATGTCTGTGCATCTTCATGAGACTGCCAAACAAAACATTTTTACCAGCTTCTCAGCCTTTCTTCTACTGTCTATGCTAAGCACAGGTCATCATGATAGGCAAATAACTCCAAGTTCAGTGCAACTTCCAATCTCAAGTTATCATCTTTTTGTCTCTTACTTCTCTTAGATATTGACCTCTAAAATTTTGGCTGACTGGAGGGTTTTCCGATGTTTTAAAATTTATTTTAAAAATTATTTTATTCATTTTTTAAGTTTTTCTCAGCAGAAGTGTTGGTCTGATACAACCTAATATACCCTAGCTCAGCAGCAGAAATCATGTATACTCTTTCTTCACACAAATCATACTACATTCTAACATTTATTATTGAGCAAGTACAGTAATGTTATGGGTGGTATAAGGTATACTTTGGGTTTAATTTATCAATATGTCCTTGATCAGTTCAATATATTTGAAATGCAAGTCCTGACATTAATACACAAATTTATTATTCACATATATAAACTTTTTACTTTTCTAATATCTTGTTTTGATTTTGTTACTTAAGCCTTATTTAGGTAAATTGTTATGAAATTTTTGAAACTACAGCCTGAACATAAGTGGAAACTTAAAAAATATTTTTATAAAATGGTCTCTCTTGGGTATATAATTATAGCTATATGAAGCTATTAAGTTTTAAGTGGAAATGTGTAAACATTCTATATAATTTGAAGTCATTTTTGCATGTCTACTTTTCTTATTTACTTAAATACAAATCTATTGAATATATTAAAAATAATGTATTTTCCTCTGATTTTAGAAATAATAATTTCATAAAACTAAAAATAATAAAATAGTATACAAGAATTTTTGGTGATTATATTCAACCAATAATGTGAAAAATTATATATATATATATATATATATTTAAAATGTTACCCAAAATGTTTTGACTGTCTTATCCTTTTTAAATTTTAGTTTATGTTAAAATTTTTATTAATTTTACTACTCATTTAAAAACCTGAGAACAACTTTTTTTTCACAACATGAGAGAAAATGAATATATTTGGTGAACACACAGTTTGCCAGAGCATCCTTCCATATAATCATGAAATAAATAAAATAAGCTCATCAAAAACAATTTAATTACTTATACACTTGCACACATATTGATGTCTACTTAAGCAAATATCTTCCCACTCATTTCTACTTGCATTGGTGAAAATGGAATAATTTATAATACTTGCACTAATTCAATATTGAATAAAATAAAGTGAAGTCTCCTATATCGATTAAATACTTCCGACAGTTATGCCTTGTATATGCTTCTGGTCTATCATCCAACTCTAGGAATCCTGATGCTGCTGGAGACTCCCATCTCATGGTCTTTTAATAGCTCAATGACTTTTATTCAAATGTAATTACTGAGCAGTTACAATCTGCCTCTCCTTCTTAGGCTGATTGTGGAAGTGTACCCAGGGCTGAACAGAAAACACTTGGAACTGCATACTGACACGGAGGGCACAACCTCTATCTTCCCTTCTACTGTGGTCCTTTCATTTACATCTCAACAGTGTTGCTCAAGTGACTGTGCCAGCAGACTGGCTAATTTCTTAAACTCTGAGTAATTAAAAGGTTTTGACTTTGATCTGGATTTGTCCTTAGAATCTAGATCCCATCCCCCACCTGGAACCAAAGTTGGATTATCCTTGCTTTGCTCTGACTCCTGAAGACATTCACAGACACTTATGGACAGGTCTCCGAGTACCAGCCTTCTGTTAATCTGTGGTAGTTCTCTGCCTGTATTTTGGGACAAATCACTATTTCTCTTCTTTGTGGCATATTTTGTCATTTGCTTTTATGATGACCAGATATTTCCCCACTTATTTGAGAATGGCTTTTGGAATGATCTCAGTCACCAGGACGTGGGCACTAGGGCTTGTTTTATGGTTGTGTCAGACCCCAGCCTCTTTCTGGCCTCCACAGTAATTTATTATAAAATAAAATAACTGTCATGCTCTCTTAGGAATTCAGAGACACAATATGTCTCATATAAGCAATCTTTGCTGTGTCATGGAATTGAAATTTCTTTTGTCTCCTCTGTTAAGCTTACAATTATTCTAATTATAGGAACAAGGTATCTAACATGTCTCTAACATGACAATCAAATATTACTTTTTCAGTCTTAAAATAACCCCACATGATATATTTTATCTAATATACAGGAAAATAGAAACCTTGAAAGAATGAACTTTTACTTATTTATTCCAGCAAGACAATGGCATATTCCCAAATATGGTCATTATTAGTAATCACCAAAATTAAGTCCTGCAGTTCCAACTCCATATTAAAAATATATAACTTTAGAGAAAGTCATTTCATCTGCCTCAAATCACTGTTTTGGGTGGGACATGAATGGAAGAATAAAGAAAGAATATACACACTAATTAATCTACCTTGGTAAGCAGGGGGTGAGAGTAATTTTTCAGTCAGATTACTTATACCTACAAAACATGAAACTTAATTATTTTAATCAGTTAATCCATCAATGCACCCTCCCTTCATAATGGAATCGATGATACATGTACCCATTTAGAGAAAAACTTTTATTTTTACCAGCTATTTTGATACCAGAATTCATTCTGCTTAACAGTTTTATGTGGTCATTCTGACTAGAGATAATTTAGATGAGGTACATTAAGAAAACTAAACATTTAGCCATTTTATTGCCAAGTAATATGAAAGGTATATATTTTCACACTGTGGCTGAATATTACCCTGTCACTATATCCAGATATGTTTGGGATGAGCTAAGACTTGGGAATTAGCCAAATAAAATATGAGAGTTTAGAGCTATAGATGGAGTTAAAATGGAGAGAAGTTTATGAGTCAAAGATAGAAAGAGGATCAATAAAGGATGAAGGATGTAGTTCAGAGATAAGGCTAAGAACTGTTTTTGGTAATAAAATGTAGCATTTAAATAAATTGATGTGACACAAACCATTGCATTCAAATTTTAATGTAGGATCAACCTATCAAATATGTTCAGTTTCATCACAAATACCGAAGATTTTATAATGAAGGACCCCTGAGAATTTATTCAGTAAGAGCTAAAATATTAAAATATATGCATAGAGGATGAGATCAGATTTCTGCATCAATAGCTCTTCATAGATAAGAAACATAGAAACATGAACATCTAAGCAAAATGACCTAGTAGAAACCTCAGTAGAGCAAGATTAGAAGGTGATTTTGAATAGGAAGCTTAATTGTCATTGATTGCACTATTCTTCAGAGAAAGGCTGTGTTAACAGAAAGACAATATTTCAGATGAGCCCAGAAAAAGTGCATTCAAAGGCTAGAGCCTGACCTTGTGATTTTGTGTCTGTCTAGGGTGGGAATAGGTCCACTTGGCTAGAAAGAGAGATGACTGTCTCAGTTTATCTCAGCATAATGACACAGGCCATTGAAATGTATAAAACTAATTGTGGTTGAATTGATTCTGTATTCACCGAACTAACTTCTGGTTGGGATTTGGCTTCACCAGAAAGACTTGCAGAGAGTAGATGTCCTTGCTACTACTATAAACATAACAGCAATATCACTAATTATAAATCAATATTTTGTGATTCTGGTTTATAGCTACATTTTTAAAAATATAATTATTGGCCTGGCATGGTGGCTCACGCCTGTAATCCCAGAACTTTGAGAGGGCGGGGAGGGCAGATCACCTGAGTTCAGGAGTTCAAGACCAGCCTGGCCAATATGAAGAAACCCTGTCTCTACCAAAAATACAAAAAGTGAAAATAAAAATATTGGCTGGGCATGGTGGCGGGTACCTGTAATCTCAGTTACTTGGGAGGTTGAGGCAGGAGAATCACTTGAACCTGGGAGGTGGAGGTTGCAGTGAGCTGAGAATGCACCATTGCACTGTAGCCTGGGCAATAAGAGCCAAACTCTGCCTCAAAAAAATTATTGTGGATTAATTTTCAAGGGACTAAGCTACTTGAGCTACATTGAGAAAATTGAGGAAATCATCGTTCTGTTCCAGGAACATCGAGAAGAAAAGCATATCCAATGCATCAAGTTAGAATTGCTAAATATTTAAAATTCAGATTTAATATACATTCAGAAAAATGCAGAGATCCGAAGTGTTCACTTGATGAGTTTTGACAAATCTAATACTCATGTATATAGCAACCAAATCAAAATATACAATGTTTCTGTAACCCCGTAAATTGTTTTCCTTGTCCTTTTCAGTCAATGTCTTCCTACAGAGTCAGCCAATGTTTTGATCTCTATCACCATAGATTATTTTTTCCTCTTTAAAACTTTATACAAATAGAATCATAGAGCATATATTATTTTTTACTTGGTACCTTAACACAATATGGTAGCTGTAAAATTAATTCATGCTGTTGCATGTATCAGTAATAACATTTTCTTGCTTCATTTATCCTGCTGTATAGATATACAACAATTCCTGTAGATAGATATTTTATTTTTATCCCCCTCTTCTGAGTTTTTAGCTGTTATAAATTAAGATGCTAAAAAGTTCTTCAAATACTGGTGATGAGAGGATGCATGCATTCATTTATTTTGATTATGTACCAGGAAGCAGAATTGATAGATTAGGCAGGTAGGTACATGTTTAATTTATAAAACAATTTAACAAATTTTTATTTTGTACAATTCATAGCAAGAGAGTTTTCAGTTGCTCCACCTTCCTCAAAAATTGTTTTTAATCATTTTTTAAAATTTAGCCATTCTAGAATAGTGATATCTGTTTTAATTTGCATTTATTTGATGAAATATTTTCTTTAGCAAAGTATTTGTTCTAGTTTTTTAATTGAGTAGTTGGTATGAACAATTATAAGTTGGAGTTCTTTGTGTAATCTGGATAGAAGTCTTTTGCCGGTAAGTTTTATAAATATTTTCTCACAGTATGCATCTTGCTTTTTCATTTACTTAATATAGTGTTTTTTAATAACAGAAGTTTTCAATTTTTATGAAGCCCAATTTATTAATTTTTCTTACATTTTTAATGCTTTTGGATCCTACAAAAGTTTTACCTACACCAGGGTTATAATAATATGTTTCTATATTTTCAAAGCTAAACAGTTTTAGCTTTTATACTTATATGGATGATACATCTTCAATTAATTTTTGTTTGTATGATATAATTAGAAATTGTATTTTCTCCATTTGAATATTCAGTTGTTTCTGCATCATTAGTTGAAGACTTTGCTTTCTTTATTAACCGTTTTGCCACCTTTGTTAAAAAAATCAAATTTTCACCTTTATGTGATGTTATGTCTGCAGTTTGCCTTTAGCTTCATTCAATCTATTTGTCTATCCTTATTAATGCTTGTGCGTTTAAAGTAAATTTAAAGATAAGTGGTATAAATCAACTTGTTTTCTTTTTCAGATTGTTTTGACTATTTTAGACCATTTACATTTTTATATAAATTTTTGAAGTTTATCTTTCATTACCCTCAAAAATCACTCTTGGGATAATAACTTGTAATTATATGAAACCCATAGATAAATATGGAGAAATTTCACATTTTAACAATTTTGTGCCTTCCAATCCAAGAATATAATGTATCTCCATTTATGTATTAATTCATCTCAGTGATGTCTAGTTTCCAATCTAGAGTTACTACATACTTTTTATTATGTTAGTGTTATTTTATGTTTTTGAAGCAATTTAATAATTTTTAAAATTATCTTCAAATGTTTTGTTGCTATTACATATATATGCGAATAATTTTTCTGTAGTGACCTTGTGTCCTATAAACATTTAAAATTCACTAGTAAGTTCTAGCAGGTTATGAGTATGTGAGTGTAGAAATTCTTTAAAAATTTTTAATGATACAATTTTGTCTGGAAATAATTACAGTTGAATGTTTGCTGTTTAATTGTTATGATATTTGGTCTCCTTTTCTTGTTTTATTGTACTGCTTAGGGTATGAAGCAAAATGTTACAGAGCAGTGATGAGATGGACATTCTTGCTTTTATTCAATTTTAGGTAGAAAGAAATTAATATTGTGTTAATAGATGTTATATTAATTGTATTATTTTTGTAGATTATCATATTTTGAAGGTTTTTTTTTATTTCTAGCTTGTAGAACATTTATATCTGAATGCCTGTTGAATCTTGTCATATGCTTTTTTTTTTTATTATCCTTTAAGTTCTTGGATACATATGCAGAATGTGCAGGTTGGTTACATAGGTATACATGTGCCATGTTGATATGCTGCACCCATCAATCCCTCATCTACATTAGGTATTTCTTCTAATGTTATCCCTCCCCTAGCCCCCCACACCCGCAACAGGCCCTGGTGTGTGATGTTCTCCTCCCTGTGTCCATGAGTTCTCATTGTTTAACTCCCACTTTTGAGTGGGAACGTGCAGTGTTTGGTTTTCTGTTCTTGTGTTAGTTTGCTGAGAATGATGTTTTCCAGCTTCACCCATGTACCCACAAAGGCAATGAACTCAAGTTAAGGTGATGTTATCTTCTTGTGGTTTTAAATTTCATTTTCTTCATAATTAAGATGTAAAATATCATTTTTAATTTTTTTCATAGTTTCCATTTCTTTGCCGAGAATCCCTAGATATTCATTCATACTGACATTATATTTTTCTATGTTAGATTTTCTTAACAAAGGTAGTATTGCCACTTTGAGCTGGGTAAGTTTTTGTCAAATAAGGTTGTCAAAATCATCCTACCTGCATGGTAGGATGATTGTTAGCACCCTTGACTGAAATTACTACTCAGGCAAGAGAATCGTTTAAGGCCAGGAGTTCCAGTGACACTCATGATTTGGTAATAAATATTGGCTCATTCAGTATAGTAATAGATGTCTGCTATATTATAATGTAGTATCATTATAAAATCTAATCTCATTGGATGTCGGCAGCACTCCAGTCAGTTGCAACAAGAAAAAATACTGCCATACATTACCAATGTCCACTTTGTGGACTGATAATTATCGTCAGTTGAGAACCACTGCTTTAATTCTTAATTTTTTTGTTTTTGCTTTTGATTTTGTTTAGAGAGACAGGGTCTTGCTCTGTTACCCAGGTTAGAGTGCAGTGGCACGATCACGGCTCACTGAAATTTTGAAATCCTGGACTCAAGCAATCCTCCTTCCTCAGCCTCCCAAGTAGCTGGAACTACAGGCTAATGTCACCAAACCAAGCTAATATTATTTTATTTTTTAATTTTTTTTTTTTTTTTTTTTTGGGTAGAGATAGAGTCTTGCTATGTTGCTGAGGCTTATCTCAAACTCCTGGACTCAAGTAATCCTCCTGCCTTGGCCTGGCAAAGTGATGGGATTATAGGCATAGGCCACCATGCCTGGTCTCTACTTCTTTATAGTAGCTTTAAACTACATTTCTGCTAATTCCAGCATTATGGGGTAGATTTTTCTATTTCTTCATGTGTAGAATGATATAATGTAAATATGGATAATAAGACACAGTAGAGACTCTGGATTCTGTTATCTTCCTGTGTGGAGTGTTAATTTTTTTTAGCCCTCAATTAAATAACTGTCATATTACCTTGTACAATTAGGAACTTGGTTTTATGCTCTATCAGGGTGGGCCTGTTTTACATTTTCCTTATTCCAAGAGTAAATACCCTAGTTCAGAGACATACTCATTATTCCTAATGCATTACTCCTTTGAGCTTTCAGTGGAAAGCACAAGGTATTTATAAACAACTCCACCTTGGCAGGAATTAACATTATGTTTCCTGTGAAATGGGTAGCAGCTGAAATTTCTGCTTATGTTTTTCAGCATTTCATCTTTCCTTTCTATTTTTTTGAGTGTCCTCAACATATGCATAGTTCCATGCCCAGCCAAAGTTTTGAAGGGGTATTTCTAAATATTTTTGACCTCTCCATTTATTCTGATATATTTTCCATCTGCTCTGCTAGTCCTAAACTATATCCTCTGACCTTCAAGCTGATAAAGTTAATAGAGTTCTGTTTGAGTTTGAGCCATCATTTGCAAAATGTTTCCAACAAGGCAATCTCAATGTTTTGGCTTGGTTTTGTGTCGCATTATCAACTGATTCTTCCTGCTTTCAGTCATTCTCCAGTGCTTTGAAATTGTGTGTGTGTGTGTGTGTGTGTTTGTGTGTGTCTGTGTGTGTGCAGGTGCATATCTGTGTGTTTATTTTCCAGAATTTATAATCACTATTTGTGGATATGTTAGTTTGATCCTGTGTTCTCTGATGTCACCTGAACTAGAGTTCTCTATGGTAATCTTTTAATGCCAACTTTACAGGCAATTGTGGACTGAGCAAAGTTAAATAACTTGGTCATAGTCTTAAGTGAAGTAAAGATGATAACATCATGCTCTTTCCATGAAACTCTGCTATTATTTTCTAACTTTGTTATTTCTAGCATTATTTCCTATATAGAGTTTTCTATCAATCATCTAGAGACAAAAAAGCACATGATTTGTAGCCAGCTGTATTGAAATGTTACAGGTTATAAGTAACATTCAAACACGGTATTTATTGTCAGAGCAGCAATAATGTGTGTTTGGTTAAAATAAAACAATTTCAGAAAGCTAATCTTCCATTTCTTTTTATGAGTTAAGTGGGCTGTATCTTAATTCTAAAATCATCCCAGAATGTTAATTCCAAAAATCTTTTCAGCTTTATCAAAATCACTTGTCCAAATTTATGCAAATCTACTTCTGGATTGTCTATTTTGTTCCATTTATTATTTGTCGTTTTTGGGTCAATATTATACTGATTTGATTATTACTGCTTTATACATCTTGAAATAACATAGTGTCATCTACTATGTGATGTGAAAGCTTTACCTTGGCATAGCCTAACAGAAATAACACCAGTTAAGGAAATACTCATGCAAGTTAGTTCTTAGATTTTGGGGTTTCTAACACTCAAAAAATTAACATATTTCTCTATTACTCATCATTGGAAAACTAATTAAAATTAAACAATAAATAAAAAAATTAAAGTAATATTATTGAAATTCCTATTCTTAAGTGTATTTAAGTCTCAGTTTTACAACCAACTCATTCCAAATGAAGAATCTGAACATCAAGAGCTTAACTTGCATGCAAATGATAAGTGGCAGAACTGGAAATCAAATCTTGGTAGTTCAATCCAGATCTAAGTTTTTACCTTACTTAAATTGGTAATAAAACATGAAAACTCTAAAAAAAAATACAAAGAAAATAATTTTCGCCCAGCACAGTGACTTACTCCTGTAATCCCAGCACTTCGAGAGACTGAGGCAGGAGAATCACTTAAGGCCAGGAGTTCCAGTGACACTCCTGATTTAGTAATAAATATTGGCTTATTCAGTATAGCAATAGATGTCTGCTACATTATAATATAATGTCATTATGAAATAATGTCTAATTACATTATATCATGGGTTATTTAACTTAGGACTTTATGAAGAAAACAAAAGAATCTTTTGAAAATAACACAATCCACATTCAATAATTAGAACCATAGTTATTGGTGTTTATATTTACGTGCAATGAACAATAAAGGATATAAAATGTATCCTCTGTTAAACTTTTTTCTTACCAAGGCAACCAACATGGCCCTAAGGAAGCTGAATTTGTTCTGGGACATCTCCTCATTCACTGTCCCTACCACTAAAGTCTTGGTTTTGCTTTTTTCACTCGAGGGAAAGCAAAACAATGCTTATGAGTTGTCCGTCTGAGGTAGGCAGCTGTGTCCAAACTCTCTCCTTAGGGATCAACGTTCTCCTGCTCTAAACATTTCTATCCAGTCTAGAGGTGTCAGACCATGGGAAAAGATTCTTTCCACATTGACTTTGAACTAAACTTGGGTTCCTCATGTGCATGGACAAGAACACATCAATGTTTAATCACCTTCTTTACATAGGTGTGTTTACTACCAAAGTATATGTTTCTGCTCTGGCCTTGAAAAGTGTAATTGGAATCATTTTTATTATACCCGTTTATTGAACAAATAATATTTATAGGTAAGTATATTATTAATAGTGTAATTTCTTATGAACAACCTATGTTCTCACAAACTGTTTCTTTATCCAAATACAATATTACACAGGGAAATTAGTTGGGTATAGTGAGAGGAGATGGAGAATAAGGTCACAAGGTAATGGTGGGTGATTTCATAAAATAGAGCTCATAGTTTTTCCTGCTTTCAATTTATAAAACAAAAATGTGACTTTTTCAGTGTTTTAGAGAAAAAAGCACTAATTTTTTTTTTTTAGCAAATATATGAAGTTTATTTCATGTACATACCATGTTTTATAGTCTATTCCATATTTATGTTACTCCCTTCTCTATGAGGGGAAACAGGGTATATCCCTTGCTTTTTCACCACTGGTACTAAACAAAGCTACAGGAATAACCCATCCCCAGCTGACAAGCATAATTAAGATAATCAGCTGCCAAATATAAACAGCTTATTATCTGTTTTACTCAGCTTTTCTATAGTTTGAAAACATGTTAATCAGACATCTGAAATTTTAGCTTTTGCTTCTCTAAAAACTAAGCAATTTAAATAATCAGAGAAGAATGTCCCAATCTGTGTATAAATAACTACTAAATCCATTAAAAATTCTGTTCACTAAATTGTTCTGGATGATTAATGTAGGTACTTCAATGATCCATGCTCCAGATGAAAGACATAAAAGATAGATGTGTTCTAGTTAGAGAATGTGTTCTAACAGACATTTAACTTGTGTTAAACAGGAAATAAAAGTGCTTTAACATATCCCCACTGTAGCTAGTCATGTAATACCAAATTCCTGCATTCACATGTATAATTTGTGAACACAGAAATTCTGATAGGCAAATTACAGAATAGTCTATTTCCTGTAAATGATGTAAGTCTTACTAAAATTATCTTAAATAAATATTTTAAAAACACTAGATATAATACATGTTAAGCATCTTAAAAATGGAAATGGAAAATTATACACTTAGCGATAGGGCATGAGAATTCAATGAATCATTTGGGAAAACTTCCAACATAGCAACTTCTTAAGAGAGCTTTACTGTCATAATAGTAATGATGAGCTTAATTCCTCTGGGTGCACAGAAATCACATAAGGATGGTATTGTAATTTTAGATGAATGAAAGTGTTGTGAAGGGGTGCAAATTGACTCACGCACACATATCTACATCCCATGGGAGAAGAGATGAGCCTGAAGCAAAATCCTTCTTTAGATCATAATGCTCTGATTATAAAGCTTATATTTCATGTAGTGGGAAAAATACACCTACCAGAAAAATCTTTTGTTAGCCTTCTGTTGCAGCTTCGCCTCACACTAGCAATCAGTGAGATGGCAGTCACTCACACAGCAAGTGCTTATGTTTAAATAGAAATTGAACATTCCCAAAGGGTGAGAATATGGCTATTTGCACCTTCAAAATAGAATTGTAAGCCTGACAGCCAAAAATAGAGCTTTATAAATTCGACACAATAACCACCTCTGTCTCTTTCAAACTCTTCCCTAATCTTGGAGATATTATCATGTTTTAGTATTTCCACAGTTCTAATTATTTCTCCAATCTCTATCACTAGTTTTTATTTTCCTTCCTGATTGACAAATACTGGCTTTTCTATATTTAACTGGCAGTTGGGCATTTTCCTTTAGTGGACTTAGATTTGTTAACTCAAGGCTAAAATCAAAATCTTTCTTCTTAAACTGCTCATCCCTGCAGAATTCACTGTTAGTATCAGTGATACCATTCATTTTTCTTGTTACATAAATTCCAACTTTAGAAATATGTTTAAATTCCCTTTTCCTCTTCTTAACTTAAAGATATCATCAGGTCAGATTCCAAATGGGTTATTAACATACTTGTGCAACTTTATTTTCCCTTCTTCTTTATTTTTATTACCACTTCTCTAGGTCAAGTTGATCATACTTAAATTTTTGTACTAACCTTCAAACTGGTTTTCCTGCCTTCGGTAAAATCATATCATCCTGCACATAACCATCAGATTGATCCTTCCCTGAAGCATTTCATCAGGCTCTTATCCTTGATCATAACTAACCTGAAAGCTTTGGGGTAACATTCAAAATCAAGACTCTAAAATTCAACTTCCTCCCTGTCTTAAAAGAGATAAATGTCTCTTTTGTTTAATCTTCTTTCAGATATTTCCAGGTGCATATGTTCCTGCTGTGCTCCATACCTTCCTCATGATGCTGTGTTTCCAAAATCCCCTTTGAAATCTGGGACTTCAGCACACATTGACCCCCTACCATTTCAATATTGAACTCATATGCATTGTTTATACCAAAGATCAACAAATTATGCCCATGGGCGTCTTCCTGCTTTTCACTTGTTTTTGTATTGCCTGAAAGCTAAAAATATGGGGTTTTACATTTTTTTAAAAGTTTGTTGATCTCTAACTTATACAAATACCTGAAAACTAGTAAGTGAACATATCTCGGGGTTGCTGGGTCATCTATCAGGCTTTATTTAGTTTGCATCTTTATTTCATTAACTAAAAATAATAGAAAATACTTCTGCATTACCTATTATAAACTCCTTATAACTGAATATTGCCGTGAGGTTTCAGTGGTTGTATCCACATTCCAGTTTATAAGTAACTGGGTTCAACTTAAGAGGCAGTATTCATTTTTAAATATTTTTTCAAGCATACCCTACCGCCATCAGGCTGGTAAGCCTCAACTTTCAAATGCAGTCTTCAAATGAGCATCTGAATGTTATAATCACAGCTTAAGACTTTAGATTCTTAAGTCATTGGCAATTCCCAATTGGAATTTATCTTCACAGTTTAAGATTTTAGGTTCTTAAGAACTTCTCTAATAATTTAGCGGAACTGTCTTTTTGAAATACGTTCTCACATTCTAGGTTTATTCAAGTTGGAGAAACTCCCACTCTTTGGACACTTATATATTGCTCAAACTTTCTTAATTATTGAAATAAGTAGACTTTGTCCTCAAGGAGATTGTGATATTCTACTCCTTTCGGCTCTACAGTAAAGACAATTTAACTTTACCTGCATCATTTCTGCAACAATTTTTATTTTCTGATTTATTAACTCATAGTCAGAGTGAAGGCTATGGGGGAAAAGCAGTTGGTTCTAGCCAGGGACATTTTCCATGTATTCCCTGTAGGATCTCTTTGAAGGGAACTTCAGAGCTTCCCTTTGGCACAGAGCTCATACTTGCCATGGAAGTCTTGGTATGGAGATGGATAGACAACTTGAGGGAATACAGAGGCATCTCATTATGTTTTTCTTGGATAGAAAACACATTCCACTCTTTCCCTGGTGTAAAATATAATACAAAGTATGATGTGCTACAGTCACCACTGAATCTTTACCTTGTTTCCAAATCCAAGTATATTCTGTATGCAAACTATGGGGAAAAATGAAAAAATCATCTAAATTGTGAAGGTTGTAAAAGGCTAACAAAAAAATGAGGAAAGTACCTGAATGATGGTTTAAGGAGACAATATTTTAATATAGAAGGAGTTTGGCAGGTTTCCTTTTTCATTTTGGGGTTCAAGGGGAAGATGGTTTCACTAGTTAATTAAATTAATAAAAAATAAATGATTTTATGAAAGAAAATATAAACCATAAAGTATCTTGATACTGCCTTTAGGTGAGAATATACAGTTTAATTGTGGCAAACTAAACTTACTAACCATGATGCAATTGATACATGTCTACACTAGTAAACCCCAAGAGAAAAGGGAGAACGTGCTCTTGTTCTTTAAAAATTTGCTTATCAGTCAACAGCTTCTACAGTAACTGGGACAAGCAATGCAGAATTATAAACCCCAGCCCAGAAATACTGAATCAGACTGTATTTTAGCCTGTTCCTTTATGATTTTTCCACATAGTAACATTTGAAGTAGTGCTTTAAAACAGATGAAGCCTAAATAGTCTACCTAGTCCTTCTTTCATTGAATTTTGCTTTTAAAGGAAAACAAATTATCCCCCCAGATTCTATTGATAGCAATAAAAAGATAGAGCAGTTTTATCACTTGAAGTGACAGAGTTCAATAAGAAGAAAAGACAAGTTACCAGGAATATATTTCATCAACATGTATTATACTGATGTTTTTAAAAAAATATTTAATGTAGCATTGATTATTAGTTGATTCAGCTTATACCAATCAAGGAAATTCATTTGGGATAGCTTAATTATAGTCAACCAATATAAACAATGCTAATCAAGCTAATCAATACCAATTATGTATTTTCTTCATATATAGAAAGGTAGTTTTTTACAGTTTTATTGTCTCAACAAAAATTATTAAAGTTATGTAAAACCTTGTTTATTTAAATATTTTTGACCTACTCAGTTTTCCAGAAAGTTTAAATATATACATTTCTTTGTAATGAATCCACTCAGTGAACAAAGCAAGGGTCATACATTAATGACATTTCACAGCTGTTTTTTTTTTTTTTTTTTTGGAGTTTCTTCAATATAACAACTAATACTTATTTTAATGGTTTGTGTAATAATTCATTTAGTCTACCAACAAAATTGTTCCATCTGGAGGGATACATTTAGTTAAGGATAGAGATAATTAATTTAACCATGATGAGATTCACATACAAATTGAAAGAACATGGTCTCTAGGGATCCCAGAAATTATGCCAAAATGAAGATAATACCCTTTTTAAAATGGGTGGAAGTACCATAATATACATCTAAAAACATTAAACATGGAACAATTATGTATGTAATAATATAAATGGTTTTAAGGAGTACATTGGAATTTCTAGATCCAAATATAGATCTTTTGAAAGAGTCAATCTGGGTCTGCATACAATTAAGATGTTAACACTTTTCAAAAACATTTAGATATTCTCCTTTAGAATTAACATTGTAGCATATAATATATTATCATTTAAAAATCAGAAATGCTGTTTTAATTTATATTGTTTTTAAACACATTTGATTTTTGAGAACAAAATCTTTAGTACACTAGTTGAGATAGCAATTTAATATTAAATTTCCTGTGGAGCGTATTTGTAGACTACAATATTCATATATTGGGTAACAATGTGAATAAAATAAATTATTTCAAAGTAATAAAGATAGTACTCTATAGTTCTTATAATTTTTTTATTACTTTAACAAAGCACAGATCATTTATTAAGAAATTCAGATAGACTGACCTTCAAATATATGGATGGTGGGCATAAAATGTATTTTTCCTCTGTTTTATTTTCTTCTATATAATACCTAGCCATTGCTATAATGGGAAGTAATTACATAGGTATATAAATCTGCAAGTTCACTTTTAAAATCTCTACAGATTTTCATTTATTTCATTTAAAAGATGTATTGAGTTATTAAGAAAAAATGTTAAGAGTGTGAGAATTTCTCTGGCAAATTGCTAACTAGTTCTTTTGTTATAGGATTGTTTGCTTTTATTTGGGCAAGGGAAAATTCTCCAATACAATAGTCAATAAAATGTGGAGTTAAGTGCTCTGAAAATTTTGCCATCTTCCTTTCCTTAAACTAGACACAGTTTCTAGATCAGAACAAGGATGAAGATACACGTGACAGTATATATGTATTTTATATTCCTTACCACAAGGAATAAAAAATCAGTAGGGATTTTCTCATATTTCTTTGTGGTATTTCTTTTTTAAAAAGCAGCTAATGTATGATCTATTACTAGTGCAAACTTTAACATGTTTCTACACATTAAACTTTTGTAGCATTTAATGTGCTACAAAACACCAAGGAGCAACATGATAATATATTTGCTCCAGAAAAATATAGTTATCTCTCATTGGCTTGTTACTGAACCATGTATTTTGAATACAAAACTGAGCATTGCCAAGTCTTCTATTTTCTCTTTGAAGAAAGGAAAAATATTTAAAATACATGTTATAAATATAAACAAAGAAATAATATACATATTTTCTATATCAAAAAACAATAAAAGATATATGCATGGGTTTATATTCAAAAGTTTATATGGTTGCAAAGGAAAAAAATATTTATTATCAGTCTTAGCTAAAAAGTCTAAACAGATAGCTTGCCCCAAGCTTCATCTCTGAGGAATGGACAAAGGGTAGCTAGAGCCATCTAAAAACATCGTAGAGGGAGCTAATTACTCAAACATACTTTCCCCATGTTCTAAATTCATTCTAATGGCATGTTTCAAACTTTAATTTATATAACAAATGTAGTACATGATTAATACTGATTTCTATGTCTAAAACAGGTACATGCTTTGAAGAATGTGATATAATAGATGCTGTATCTCTATTTGAAAAAAAAGACAAGGCATGAGAATTAACTTGTATCAAATAATTTTCCCAAATAGTAGATTTTATTCAAGTTGATGTCAGACTCCAGATAAGTTAAACAGCAGGTTGTAACTTATGTTGCTTACCCAGTTACAATCATTCATTTTCCCCACTTATAGTTTGTGTCATGGCCACATCTCCAGTCTTCGTTTTTTTCTTCAAGTTTTATTTTAATTTCAGGTGTACATGTGCCGGAATTGCATGTTTGTTACACAGGTATATGTGTGCCACGGTGTTCTGCTGCTTAGATCATCCCATCACCTAGGTATAAGGCCAGCATCCCTTAGCTATTCTTTATGTTCTCCCTCCCCCCACCACACCCCTTCTGACAGGCCCCAGTGTGTGTTGTTCCCCCCATTCATGTGTCCATGTGTTCTCATCATTCAGCTCCCACTTAAAAGTAAAAACATGTAGTGTTTATTTTCTGTTCCTGTGTTAGTTTGCTGAGAGGATAACAGCTTCCAGCTCCAACCATGTCCCTGCAAAGGACGTGATCTCATCCTTTTTGAGTATCCCATGGTATATATGTACCACATTTTCTTTCGTTCTTTTTTTTTTTTTTTTAAAAAACAGAGTCTTGCTCTGTTGCCAGATGCCAGGCTGGAGTGCAGTGGTGTGATCTTGGCTCACTGCAACCTCTGCCTCCCAGGTTCAAGCAATTCTCCTGCATCAGCCTCCCGAGTAGCTGGGATTACAGGCACATGCCACCACGCCCAGCTAATTTTTGTATTTTTAGTAGAGACAGGGTTTCACCATGTTGGCCAGGATGGTCTCGATCTCTTGACCTCGTGATCCACCCACCTCGGCCTCCCAAAGTGCTGGAATTACAGGCGTGAGCCACCGTGCCCAGCCCCACATTTTCTTTACGCAGTCTACCATATGAGCATTTTGGTGATTTCATGTCTTTGCTACTGTGAATAGTGCTGCAGTGGACATACTCATGCATGTGTCTTTATAATAGAATGACTAATATTCCTTTGGGTATATACTCAGTAATGGGATTGCTGAGTCACATGGTGTTTCTGCTATAGGTCTTTAAGGAATTGTCACACTGTCATCCACAATAGTTGAACTAATTTACACTCCCACCAACAGTGTAAAAGCGTTCCTTTTCTCTGCAAAGTCACCAGCATCTGTTGTTTCTTGACTTTGTAATAATGGCCATTCTTACTGGTGGGAGTGGTATCTCATCATGGTTTTGATTTAGATTTCTCTAATGATCAGTGACGTTGAGCTTTTTTGATATATCTGTTGGTTACATGTATGTCTTCTTTTGAGAAGTGTTTCTTTATCTCCTTTGCCCACTTTTTAGTGGGATTGCTTGTTTTTTTCTTGTAAATTTGTTTAAGTTTCTTGTAGACTCTGGATATTAGACTTTTGTTAGACGGATAGATTGCAAAATTTTTCTCTCATTCTGTAGGTTGTATGTCCACTCTGATAGTAGTTTATTTTGCTGTGCAGAAGCTCTTTAGTTTAATTAGTTCTGATTTGTCAATTTTTGCTTTTGTTTTAATTGCTTTTGGCATTTTTGTCATGAAATCTTTGCCCATGCTTATGTACTGTAGGGTATTGCCTAGATTTTCTTCTAGGGTTTTTATAGTTTTGGATTTTACATTTAAGTCCCAATCCATCCTGCATTAATTTTTGTATATAGTTCAAGGAAGGGGTCCCATTTCAATTTTCTGCATATGGCTAGCTATTTCTCCCAGTACCATTCATTAAATAGAGAATCTTTTCCCTATTGCTTGTTTTTGTTAAGTTTGTAGAATATCAGATGGTTGCAGGTATGAGGTCTTATTTCCAAGTTCTGTATTCTGTACCATTGGTCTATGTGTCTGCTCTCATACCAGAACCATGCTGTTTTGGTTACTGTAGCCTTTACTATAGTTTGAAGTAGGACAGCATGATGCCTACAACTTCATTCTTTTTTGCTTAGGATTGTCCTGGTTATTTGGTCTCTTTTTTGTTTTCATATAAATTTTAAAATGTTGTTTCTAACTCTGTGAAGAATGTCAATGATAGTCTAATGAGAACAGTGTCAAATCTATAAATTACTTTGAGCAGTATGGTCATTTTCATAATATTGATTATTCTGATCTATGAGCATGAAAAGCTTTTCCATTTGTTTGTGTCTTCTCTGATTTCTTTGAGCAGTGGTTTGTAGTTCTCTTTGAAGAGGTCCTTCACTTCCCTTGTTACCTGTATTCCTAGGTATTATATTCTTTTTGTGGCAGTTGTGACAGGGAGTTCATTCATGATCTGGCACTCATGATTTTGTATCCTGAACATTGCTGAATTTGCTTATCAGCTTAAGAAGCTATTCAGGGACTTCCTCCAAGATGGCCAAATAGAAATAGCTCCAGAGCACAGTTCCCAGAGAGAGAGACTCAGAAGGTGAGTGATCTCTGCATTTCCAACTGAGGTACCAGGTTCATTTCAATGAGACTGGTTGGACAGTGGGTGCAGCCCAAGGAGGGCACTGCCCCACCCATGAAGTGCAACTGATAGGAGCATCAGGGACTTTACCCCTTTGGCACTCTGGTTCAGATATTGCACTTCTCCCATGGCCGTTGCAACCCACAGTCCAGGAAAATGCCACCAGGCTGAAAAGCACATCGAGTTGCCAACACAGATCTTAGCAACAGCTCCAGCTGGCCTGATGCCGCGAGTTGTCAGCACAAAACTGGACAGATGTTTTGACTAGTGGCAAAAGCGCCAGCGGGATGGATCTACACACTCCAGAAAGAGGGAGAGCTGAAAGCAGGGAGACAGGTGATACAGTTTGCCAGGTCCCACCCCCACAAAGTCCAGTAAACTGAAGGCCTCTTGCTTGAGAGTTTCTCAACCAGCACATGAGTTTGAGCTCAACCCAGGATGATCTAGCTTGGTGGGAGGAAGGGCATCCACCATTGCAAAGGTGGGTCTAATTCACCTGTGTAAACAAAAGCCAGAGGTAGCCTACAGAGCAGCTGGGCTGACTCCGAGGCAGCCCAGCAGCACCTCTGCAGGCAGACAGGGGACAAACTGGCTCCTCAAGTGGCTCCCTGACACCTGTATAACCAAAAGAAAAAAATTGCCTCACACAGTGGAGGGTCCTGACTGTTAGAAGGAAAACCAAAAAACAAAACAAAAATAATTTGAACATTAACAGAAAGAACATCCATTCAGAGACCTCATCCAAAATCACCAACTTCAAAGATCAAAGGTAGATAAATCCATGAAGATGGGAAGAAACCAGTGCAAAAAGGATGAAATCATTAAAGATCAGAATGCCTCCCCTCCAAGGGATCACAACTCCTCACCAGCAAGGGAAAAAACAGGATGGAGAATGAGTTTGATGAATTGACAGTAGCAGGCTTCAGAAGGTGGGTAATAACAAACTTCTCTGAGGTAAAGGAACATCTTCTAACCCAATACAAAAAAACTAAAAACACTGAAGAAAGGTTAGACAAAATGCTAACTAGAATAACCAGCTTAGAGAAGAACGTAAACAACCTGATGGAGCTGAAAAACACAGCATGAGAACTTAGTAAAGCATACACAAGTTTCAATAGCCAAATTGATCAAGCAGAAGAAAGGATATGGAAGATTGAAGATCAAATCAATGAAATAAAATGAGAAGGCAAGATTAGAGAAAAAAGAGTAGAAAGAAATGAACAAAGCCTCCAAGAAATATGGGATTATGTGAAAGCTCTAATCAATGCTTGATTGATGTACCTGAATATGACAGGGAGAATGAATCCAAGCTGGGAAACACTCTCTGGGATATTATTCAGGTGAACTTTCCCAACCTAGCAAGGTAGGCTGACATTCAAATCCAGGAAATACAGAGAACACCACAAAGATACTCCTCAAGAAGAGCAACCCCAAGGCACATAAACATCAGATTCACCAGGATTGAAATGAAGGAAAAAATGCTAAGTGCAGCCAGAGAGAAAGGTTGGGTCACCCACAAAGGGAAACTCATCAGACTCACAGTGGATCTTTTGGCAGAAACCCAACAAGCCAGAAGAGAGTGGAGGGCAATATTCAATATCCTTAAAGAAAAAACTTTCGACCTAGAATTTCATATCCAGTCGACTAAGCTTCATAAGCAAAGAAAAAATAAAATCCTTTCTGGAAAAGCAATTGCTGAGAGATCTTCTCGCCACCAGACTTGCCTTACAAGAGCTCCTGAAGGAATCACTAAACATGGAAAGGAACAACTGCTACCAGTGACTGCAAAAATGTACCAAATGGTAAAGACCAACAACACAATGAAGAAACTTTGTCAACTAATGGGCAAAACAACCAGCCAGTGATGAAATGGCAGAATTAATGTCATACATAATAATATTAATGTTAAATGTAAATGGCCTAAATGCCCCAATCAAAAGACAGACTGACAAACTGGATAAAATGTCAAGACCATTCAGTGTGCTGTATTCAGGAGACCCATCTCACATGCAAAGACACACATAGACTCAATGTAAAGGGAAAGAAGAAGATTTACCAAGCAAATGGAGAGAAAAAAAAAAAAAGCAAGGGTTGTCATCCTATTCTCTGATAAAAGAGACTTTAAACCAACAAAGATCAAAAGAGACAAAGAAGCACATTACATAATTGTAAAAGGATCAATGCAACAAGAAGAGCTATCCTAAAGACATATGCACCCATTACTGGATCACCAAGCTACGTAAAGCAAGTTCTTAATGACCTACAGAGACTTAGACTCCCGCACAATAATAATGGGAGACTTCAACACTCCAATATCAATATCAGACAGACCAATGAGACAGAAAATCAACAATGATATCCAGGAATTGAACTCAGATCTGGACCAAGCAAACTTAATAGACATCTACAGACATCTCCACCCTAAATCCACAGAATATACATTTTTCTCAGCACCACGTCACACTTACTCTAAAATTGACCACATAATTGGAAGTAAATCACTCCTCAGTAAATGCAAAAGAACGGAAATCATAACAGTTTCTAAGAACACACTGCAATCAAATTAGAACTCAGGATTTAGGAACTCACTCAAAACTGCACAAATATATGGAAACTGAACAACTTGCTCCTGAATGACGACTGGATAAAGAATGAAATGAAGGCATAACTAAAGATGTTCTTCAAAACCAATGAAAACAAAGGTACAACATATCAGAATCTGTGGGACACATTTAAAGCAGTGTCTAGAGGGAAATTTATAACAATAAATACTCACATGAGAAGTGAGAAAAGATCTAAAATAGACAGTCTAACACCAAAATTGAAAGAGCTAGTGGAGCAAGATCAAAAAAACTCAAAAGCTAGCAGAAGACAAGAAATAACTAAGATCAGAGCAGATCTGAAGGAGAGAGAGACACAAAAAAACCCTTTAAGAATTCAATAAATCCAGATGCTGGTTTTTTGAAATGATCAACAAAATATACCACTAGCCAGACTAATAAACAAGAAAAGAGAGAAGAATTGAATAGATGCAATAAAAAATTATAAAGGGAATATCACCACCTATTCCACAGAAATACAAACTACCATCAGAGATTACTACAAACAACTCTATGCACATAAACCAGTAAATATGAAAGAAATGGATAAATTCCTGGACACTTGCACCCTCCCAAGACTAAACCAGAAAGAAGTTGAAACCTTGAATAGAACAAAAACAAGGGCTGAAGTTGAGGCAGCAATTAGTATCCTAGCAACCAAAAAAAGTTCAGGTTCAGACAGGTTCACAGCCGAATTCTACCAGACATACAAAGAGGAGCTGGTACCATTCCTTCTGAAACTGTTCCAAACAATACAAAAAGAGGAAATACTCCCTAACTCATTTTATGAGACCAACATCATCCTGATGCCAAAACCTGGCAAAGATACAACTAAAAAAGAAAACTTCAAGCCAATATACATGATGAACATCAATGTAAAAATCTTCAATAAAATACTAGCAAACCAATTGCAACAGCACATCAAAAACCTTATCCGTCACGATCAAGTAGGCTTCATCCTGGGGATGCAAGGCTGGTTCAACATACACAAGTCTATAAATTCATCACACAAACAGAACCAAAGACAAAAACCACATGATTATCTCAATAGACGGAGAGAAGTCATTTGACAAAATTTAACAGCACTTTGTGCTATAAACCCTCAATAAACTAGGTATCAATGGAACATATCTCAAAATAATAAAAGCTATTTATGACAAACCTACAGCTGATATCATACTGAACCAGCAAAAACTAGAAGCATTCCCTTTGAAATCTGGCACTAGACAAGGATGCCCTCTCTCACCACTCCTATTCAATATACTATTGGAAGTTCTAGCCAGAGGAATCAGGCAAGAAAAAGAAATAAAGGGTATTCAGTTAAGAAAAGAGGAAGTCAAATGGTTTCTATTTGCAGACAACATGATTGTATATTTAGAGGACCCCATGGTCTCAACCAAAAATCTCCTGAAACTGATAAGCCACTTCTGTAAAGTTTCAGAATACAATATCAATGTGCAGAAATCACAAGCATTCCTATACACCAATAACAGACAAACAGAGAGCCAAATCATGAGCTAACTCCCATTCATAATTACTACAAAGAGAATAAAATATCTATAAATACAACTAACAAAGGATGTAAAGGACCTCTTCAAGGAGGACTACAAAATACTGCTCAAGGAATTAAGAGAGGACACAAACACAGGGAAAAACATTCCATGCTCATGGTTAGGAAGAATCAACATTGTGAAAATGGTCATATTGCCCAAAATAATTTATAGATTCATTGCTATCCCCATCAAACTACCATTGACCTTTTTCACAGAACTGGAAGAAAACACTGTAAACTTCATCTGGAACCAAAAGAGAGCCTGCATAGTGAAGACAATCCTAAGCAAAAAGAACAAAGCTGGAGGTATCATGCTACCTGACTTCAAACTATATTACAAGACTGAAGTAATCAAAACAGCATGATACAGGTACAAAAACAGAGATATAGACCAATGGAACAGAACAGAGGCATCGGAAGCAACACCACACATCTACAGTCATCTGATCTTTGACAAAACTGACAAAAATAAGCAATGTGGAAAGGATTCCCTGTTTAATAAATGTTGTAGGGAAAACTGGCTAGCCATGTGAAGAAAGCTGAAACTGGACCCCTTCCTGACACCTTACACTAAAATTAACTCCAGATGGATAAAAGATTTAAACATAAGGCCTAACACCCTAAAAACACTAAAAGAAAACCTAGGCAATACCATTCAGGACATAGGCATAGGCAAGGACTTCATGACTAAAACACCAAAAGCAATGACAATAAAAGCCAAAATATTCAAATGGGACTTAATTAAACTTAAGAGTTTCTGCACAGCAAAAGAAACAATAATTAGAGTGAACCAGCAACCAACACAATGGGAAAAAATTTTTGCAATCTACCCATCTGACAAAGGGCTAATATCCAGAATCTACAAAGAACTAACACAGATTTACAAGAAAAAACAAAAAAGCAAACCCATTAAAAAGTGGGTGAAAGATATGAACAGACACTTTTCAAAAGAAGACATTTATGAGGCCAACAAACATATGAAAAAATGCGTATCATCACTGGTCATTAGAGAAATGCAAATCAAAACTGTATTGAGATACCATTTCATGTCAGTTAGAATGATCATTAAAAAACCTGTGGACACAGATGCTGGAGAGAATGTGGAGAAATAGAAACACTTTTACACTGCTGGTGGGAGTGTAAATTCATTCAACCATTGTGGAAGACAGTGTGGCAATTCCTCAAGGATCTAGAAATAGAAATTCCATTTGACCCAGCAATCCCATTACTGGGTATATACCTAAAGGATTATAAATCATCGTATTATAAAGACATTTGCACATGTATGTTTATTGCAGCACTGTTTACAATAGCGAAGACCTAGAACCAACCAAAATGCCCATAGATGATAGACTGAACAAAGAAAATGTGGCACATATACACCATGGAATACTACACAGCCATAAAAAACGAGTTCGTGTCTGCTTAGGGACATGGATAAATCTGGAACCATCATTCTCAGCAAAGTGACACAAGAACAGAAAACCAAACACCACCACATGTTCTCACTCATAGATGGGTGTTGAACAATGAGAACACATGGGCACAGGGAGGGGAACATCATACACTGGGGGATGTTGGGGGTAGGGGACTAAGGGAGGGACAGTGGGAGAGTGCAGAGTTTGGGGAGGAATAACACTGGGAGAAATGCCTGGTGTAAGTGACAGGGAGATGGAGACAGCAAACCACCATTACGTGTGTGTACCTATGCAACAATCCTGCAAGATCTGCACATGCACCCAGAACTTAAAGTACAATTAAAAAAAAAAACAAAAAAGAAAAAAAGAAGCTATTCGGCTGAGACAATGGGGTTTTTTTAGATATAGGATCATGTCGCCTGCAGAGAGTCTGATTTCCTCTCTTTGTATTTAAATGCACTTTATTGCTTTTGCCTGATTGCCCTGGCCAGCACTTACAATACTATGTTGAATAGGAGTGGTGAGAAAAGGCATGCTTGTCTTGTGCTGGTTTTCAATGGGAATGTTTCCAGCACTTGCCTAATCAGTATGATATTGGTTGTGGGTTTGTCATACATGGCTCTTATTATTTTGAGATATGTTCATTCAGTACCTAATTTATTGAGAGTTTTTTAAGGTAAAGGGATGTTGAATTTTACTGAAGGCTTTTTCTGCATCTATTGAGATAATCATGTGTTTTTGTCTTTAATTCTATTCATGTTATGAATTACACATGTTGATTTGCATGTGCTGGACCCCCCTTGCATCCATGGAATTAAGCCAACTTTACTGTGGTGGATAAGCTTTTTTATTTGCTTCTGGATTTGTTTTGCCAGTATTATTGAAGATTTTTGCTTCCATGTTCATCAAGGACATTGACCTGAAGCTTTTGTTTTGTTTTGTTTTGTTTTGTTTTATCTCTGCCAAGTTTTTGTATCAGGATGATGCTGGCCTCACTGAATGAGTTAGGGAGGAGTCCCTCCTTTTTGATTTTTTGGAATAGTTTCAATGGTAATGGTACCAGGTTTTCTTTGTGCCTTTAGTAGAATTCAACTGTTAATCTGTCGGATCCTGGTCTTTTTCTTGGTTGGTAGGCTATTTATTGCTGTCTCAATGTCAGAACTCATTATTGGTTTGTCCAGGGACTCAATTTTTTTCTAACTCAGTCTTTGGAGGGTATATGTGTCCAGAAATTTATCATTGTTTCTAGGTTTTTTAGTTTATATGCATAGAGATGTTTACAGTACTCTCAATGGTTGTTTGTGTTTCTGTGGGGTCAGTGGTAATATCCCCTTTAACATTTATGATTGTGTTTATTTGCTTCTTGTTTCTTTTCTTCTTTATTAGTGTAGCTAGAGTTCCATTTATTTTATTAATTATTTTTTAAAAACCAGCTCCTGGATTCATTGATCTTTTGAAAGGCTTTTTGTGTCTCTGTCTACTTAAGTTCAGCTCTGTTCTTGGTTATTTCTTGTTTTTGCTAGTGTTGAAGTTTGTTTGCTCTTGGTTCTCTAGTTCTTTTAACTGCCATGTTAAGTTAAGATCTTTCTAGTTTTTTGATGTGGGCATTTCATGCTATAAAATTCCTTCTTAACACTGCTTTAGCTGCATCCCATAGATTCTGGTACATTGTTTCTTTGCTCTGATAAGTTTCAAAAAGCTTCTTGATTTCTGCTTAATTTCATTATTTAGCCAAAAGTCATTTAGGAGCAGGTTGTTCGATTTCCATGTAGTTGTGTGGTTATGAGTGAATTTCTTTATCTTAAGTTCTGATTTCATTGTGTTATGATCTGAGTGACTGCTATGATTTCAGTTCTTTTGCATTTGCTGAGGAGTGTTTACTTCGATTATGTGATCAATTTGAGTAAATGCTCTGTGGCAATGAGAAGAATGTACATTCTATTGTTTTGGGGTGAAGAATTCTGTGGATATCTGTCAGGTACACTTGATCTAGAGCTGAATTCAGGTCCTGAATATCTAAGTTAATTTTCTGTCTTGATGATCTGTCTATTATTGTCAGGGAGGAGGTTGTTAAAGTCTCCCACTAGATTGCATGGGAGTGTAAACATTTTTGTAGGTATTTAAGAATTTGCTTTATGAATCTGGGTGCTTCTGTATTGGGTGCATAAATATTGACAATGATTAGCTCTTCTTTTTGAATTGAACCCTTTACCATTATGTAATGCTCTTCTTTGCCTTTTTTTAAATCTTTGTTAAATTAAATTTTGTTTTGTTAAAAACTAGGATTACAACCCCGCTTTTTTCCGTTTTCCGTTTGCTTCGTAAATTTTCCTCCGTTCTTTATTTTGAGACTCTATGTGTCTTTGCATGTGAGTTGGGTCTCTTGGAGACAGTAAGCCAATGGATAATGGTTCTTTATTCAGCTTGTGATTCTGTGTCTTTTAATTGGGGCATTTAGCCCATTTATATTTAAGATTAGTATTGTTATGTGTAAATTTGATCCTGTCATCATGAGGCTAGCTGGCTATTTTGCAGACTTGTTTATGTGGTTGCTTCATAGTGTCCCTGGTTTGTATAATTCAGTGTGTTCTTGCAGTGGCTGTTTTTTCCTTTCCATATTTAGTGCTTTCTCAGGAGCTCTTGCAACATAGGCCTGGTGGTAATGAATTCCCTCAGCATTTGCTTCTCTGAAAAGGATCTTATTTCTCCTTAGTTTATATAGCCTAGTTTGGCCCGATGTGAAATTCTGAGTTGGAATTTCTTTTGTTTAAGAATGTTGACTATTAGCCACCAATCTCTTCCGGCTTGTAAAGTTTCTGCTGATAGGTGGGCTGTTAGTCTGATGGCCTTACCTATGTGGGTAACCCTACCTTTCTCTCTGGCTGTCCTTAACATTTTTTATTTCATTTCAACCTTAGAGAATCTGATGTTTATCTGTCTTGGAGGATGACCTTCTCATGGAGTATCTTATTGGGGTTTTCTGCATTGCCTGAATTTGAATGTTGGCCTCTTTTGCTAGGTTGGGGAAGTTCTCTTGGATAATATCCTGAAATATGTATTCCAACTTTGTTCCATTGTCCCTGTCTCTTTCAGGTACCCCAATCAATCATAGGTTCAGTCTCTTTACATAATTCCATATCTCTCGGAGGTTTCGTTCATTCCTTTTCATTCTTTTTCCTCTTTTCTTGACTGCCTGTCTTACTTCAGAAAGATATTTTTCAAGTTCTGAGATTCTTTTCTCTGTTCTATTCTGCTATTGATATTGTAATTGCATTGTGAAGTTCTAGTGTTGCGTTTTTTAGCTCCAAGTTGGTTATGTTCCTCTTTAAACTGGCTATTCTGACTATCAGCGCCTATATTGTTTTACCATGATTCTTAGTTTCTTTACATTGAGTTTCAACATGCTGCATTGGCTCAGCAGTTTTTTTATTACTCACCCTCTGAAACCTACTTCTGTCAGTTCAGCTATCTCAGCCTCAGCTCAGTTCTGTGCCATCACTGTAGCGGTTTTGCAGTCATTTGGAGAAGCACTCTGGCTTTCTGAGTTTTCAGCATTTTTGCATTGATACTTTCTCATCTTTGTGGGCTTATCTACCTTTGATCTTTGGGTTACTGATCTTTGAATGCTGTTTTAGTGGGGTATTTTTTGTTGATGCTGTTGTTGTTCTTGTTTTCTGTTTGTTTTTCTTTTAACAGTCAAGCCACAATCCCATAGAGCTGATGCAGTTTGTTGATAGTTAGCTCCAGACCCTAGTTGCCTTAGTTTTTCCTGTACCTGGAGGTATCACCAGTGAAGGCTGTGAAACAGCAAAGATGGGAGCTTGTTTCTTCCTCTGGGAGCTCTGTCTCAGGGGGGTACTGATCCATTGCCAACCTGAATGCAGGTGTAGAGGCAGCTGGAGACTCCGGTGGGGAGGTCTCACCTAGTCAGGAGGAACAAGATCAGAGATCCACTTAAACAATCTGGCTGTTTTTGGTAGAGCAGCTGTGCTGTGTTGTGGGGAGAATCCATCCTCATCCAGACCATTTGGACTCTCTAAAGCTGGCAAGCTGGAATGGCTGAGTCAATGGAACTGCAGAAATGGTGGCTGCCCCTACCCTGGGAACTTGGTCCTGTCTCAGGCAGGTTCCAGCCTATTCCCTTGGCTAGCTGGAATTCCAAGCCAGTGGGTCTTAACTTGTGAGGTGCTGTGGAAGTGTGACCTGCAGAACAACGCTGCTTGGCTCATTGGATTCAGCACCCTTCCTAGGGATATGTACAGATAGATCTTCTGCCTTGCCAGGCATCCTGGGGCAGAGCATGTAAAACTCCTGGGTCTCTGTGTATGCCTGAGCAACTGATCTATCAAGACTCCATGCAGCTCTGTGTATCAGACCCAAGGCCCTGGGGGCATGGGCTCATGAGAGTATTTCCTGATCCAGGAGTTGCAAAGATCCATGGGAGAAACTGGTTTCCTGGGCAGGCTCACACAGTCCTGCTCACTGTTTCCCTTAGCAAGGGGTGGGGTTCCTTTGGCTTCATGCCACCCCTGGATGGGCTGTTGCCCCACCCTGCTTTCCTTCATTCTCCATAGGTTGAGTTGTTTGCCTAGTCAGTTCCAATACGAGAATCTGAATGTTTTAGTTGAAGGTACCGAATTCAGTCTCCCTTGTCATTTCTCTTTGTGAGTTGTCGTGGACTGCAGCTGCATCTAATCAGCTATTGTGTCCCAGTGCAGTCTTCTTTTTAAAATTGGAAGAATACATTGCAAGAAAAGAAGACAAAATGCTGGGGTGCAACTGAAATTAAGAACTATTTCAGGTCACAGAGGTGATAAAATTTTATTATGTGCTGTAATTTCTTGTCTAACAAGAATTAATTCAGAATGTTATCATTTTCCATACCTATAGAATTATGAGGCAGACATCACATGTTTCAGAAAAATAGTCATATGCTTTAAATCAAGCAAGTATAAAAATTACAGGTGTGTGCATACACATAAACCAATATTCCTACATCAATATACTCTCATCTGCTTCAACTTAAATAACTAAATTGTTACTAAAGTTTATCTACTACCTGTTATTTTCTGATGTTCCTGTAGTATACAGACAGCCTCTACTTATCATGATTCAACTTGTGATTTTTCAACTTTATAATAGACTTTTAAGGATATTAAACATATTTTGGATTTGTGCTATATCCAACTTATAATGGGTTTATTTAGATGTAACCTCATTGTAAGTCAAGATCCAATCTTTTGGCTTCCTCAGGCCACGTTGGAAGAAGAGTTGTTTAGGGTCACACATAAATTACACTAGCACTCTAGCTGATGAGCTAAAAAATAAAAAGTCACAAAAAACCCTCATAATGTTCTAAGTTTATGAATTTGTGTTGAGCAGCATTCAAAGCTGTCCTGGGCCACATACAGCCTGCAGACCACAGGTTGAACAAGCTTGTTGTAAATCTATAAGCATCTGTATGTAAGTAGTGTGTATTAAATATCTATTGTTGCATAACAAATTAACTGAAAATTTGGCAGCTTACTACAATACACATTTATTATCTTACAGTTCCTGTGTTTTCACTTAGGTTGGATATTCCTGCTCAGAGTCTCTTACAATTAAGCAATCAAGGATTCCATTGGGGTTTCAGGTATCTCAAGGTTCATTTAAGGAAGGATTTGCCTCCAAGCTCACTCACATGGTTGTTGGCAGGATCCAGCTCCTCACAGGTTTTTGGACTGAGGATGTCAATTCCTTGCCAGTTGTGAGCTGGGGGGGTCTCCATGTTCTTTTCCATGTGAGTCTCTCCATAGACCAGTTCACACTGGAAATTGACTTCCATCTGAGCAGGCAAGTGAGAAGGCAAAGACAGAAGTCAGTCTTTTTGTAATTTAATCCTTGAAGTGATATCCCATTCCTTTTTCTCTATTCTATTTTTTAGAACTGAGTCACCAATCATGAGTGGAAGAGATTTCAAAAGGTGTGAATATCAACAAGTAAATAAAGTCTTGGGCTGCCTTCTTAAAGAGTGCCTCCCAATCAGTGCATGATATGTAGTCAGCATTTAATACTTTGTCAAATAACTGAAGTATTTTATTATTAAGATATATGTGAATAAACAAATGATACAATTCAAATGATACTTGATATGGTTTGGCCATGTCCCCACCCAAATCTCATCTTGAATTGTAACTCCCACAATTCCCACGTGTCATGGGAGGAACCCAGTGGAAGATGATTGAATTATGGGGTGGGTCTTTCCCGTGCTGTTCTTGTGATGGTGAATGAGTCTCACGAGATCTGACGGTCTTAGAAACCGGGAGTTTGCCTGCACAAGCTCTCCCTTTACCTGCCACCATCCACGTAAGATGTGACTTTTTCTCTTTGCCTTCCACCATGGTTGTGAGTCTTCCCCAGCCACATGGAACTGTGAATTCTTCAGTAAACCTGTTGCCTTTGTGAGTTGCCCAGTCTTGTATATGTTTTTATGAGTAGTGTAAAAACAGACTAATACAATATTGAAACGAAATATGTTTCGATACAGAGGAATAAGTTTACATCTAAAACCAATGGGGTTAGTTTTAAGCAGCAAAATCCTTGCTTTAGTTAGTAAATCCAGGGAAGAATTTAATATAATATATCTAATTATTATTATTTACAACCTGGCTTAGTTTGGTAACTTATCAAAAAGGGAGAAAGCTATTTACAAAGAAATCTACTTTTAATAGGTAATCACTAATATCCTAGTTTAATATTAACATCACATTTTTATATTACAAATATTGATGGTGGTCACTTTAATGCAGTCCTTCCTGAGCAAGCAGCTTGCTGATACCAGTAGATTTTGGAATCAATGGAAATGCATATCCTAAGCATTAAAATTATGGGTATACATATGTATATATGTTGTATATAGGCACAGGTTTATGTTATCTTTCAAATATAAATATTCTAAAACATATGTATATCTCCAAAAGATAATATTTATGAGCCATAATGAATCTGTTACTCTTTTCCATGTAAACAGAAATAATCACTTTAGTTTAGTTTTTCTCACATTTTTTAAATGCTGCTACCAATTCTACTATATAATTTTCTTTGACAACAAGACTTGAAAATTAAGAATGTGTACAAAATCAATTGTCCTTGAAAAAGGGCTGGAAAAAAAAATCTTTGCATGTCTTTGGAAACTAAAGGCAAAGACTTTAAAATTACTTTCAGAACCCATCAGAAAATTAATGTATGTCTGTATTCCCCATAAAGCATTTAATATGACTAACTTTGAAGGAAAGAACTATAACTATCAAATGAGGAAGTAGATAGATTTTAAATGTCCTTTTTGGGCAGTAAGCAATTCAATGCATTAAATTTTTACATGTTTTCATTGAAATGGAAGAGTGGCCAGACTCAAAAGGTAATGTTACCTGCCATTCATATCTCTAAGAACCCTAATGTTTATGTTTCTAATTTTCATATGAATAATTTAATACTATTTTCCTGTTAGTTGCATTTAAAATATTAGCATACACCCCTAGATCTTTTGATGCCTGATTTGCATATGTAAAATTTTGTTGATAAAACAAAACATAAATTTAATATGTGAATTGATCAAATAATAGTAGTTAATGCCAATACCATAAATAAATCTAATTTCAAAATGCAAAATTATATTTTGTGGACTAAATAGCATCCTCCAGAAAGATATTTTCAAATCCTAATCCCTGGTACCTGTGAATATGACCCTATTTACAAACCTGATATTTGAAGACCTTGAGATGAGATATTCCTGGATTTGGGGGGTGCCTTAAATCTGATAACTGTTGTCCTCATAAAAGAAAGGAGAGAGCTTTTTGATACACATGGAGACAAGAGACAGGAAGTCTCTTGTGAAGATGGAGACAGTGTTGGAGTGATACATCTGAAGGCCAAGGGAGCCAGGATTGCCCACAGACATCAGAAGCTAGGAGAGTGACCTCTAAAAGGAACCAACCTGCTGTATCTTGATTTTAGGTTCCTAGCCCCTAGACCTGTGGAAGAATAAATTTTAGCACCCTTGCCAATCTTATGGCACCCTTAGGAAATCAATATAGCCCCATTAGCAAATACTAAAACACAGAGATTCTTTTTTTCCCCAAATGAAAAATAATTAACTGACTTGATATGGCTTTGGCTTAGAAACAAGAAAAAAATACTCTTTTAAGATATGCTGCATTTCCATTTCTCTTGATAAAGGATAGTGTACTATAGTGTTTGGACAAAGCAGTAATCATTAGCTTTGAGTTGAAAGGTAAATTAAAGGAGTCATACTCTGGAAGTGTATAAATATTAGGACCAGCATAGCTAATAATTTACTTAAGCTTTCTATTTTTAACAGTCAAAGAATGGCAAAAATCTAGTTAAGCTAAATCTAAAGAGTTTTAATTGAGTAATAAAGTAAGGTAAAAGTTTAATTATTAGTTGTTTTTCTTAAGATAGAACATAAAGCAATGGTGTATCTTGTCATTAAATCTTAGAGTCAATAACTCATTTGTGACTGCTATATAGGCTACATTAGTTGAAGGGGGGTTGAAGAGAAGTATTTCCAAAATATCTTTCCAAAGAATCATGAAGATAGACCTGGAAATGCTACATTGTGCCTTGGCACAGCTGCCCAAAATATCTACTTTTCAGTAGAGAGGTTTACTCTGAAACAGATGCAAATGTTATATTCAGGAAATTCTGTGCTATGAAGAGGTAAAATATACATTTTCAATTAAAATGCTTATTTTCTTATATTTTTATGTTGTATTATTTTGTTTTCTGTTTGTTCCCCTTTTCTTTTGAAGTTTAAAAATCCATCAAGGTAAACTTGTATATCTGGCACAGGGTATTACAAACATTTATATGTCAACTTGAATGGGCCATATAGTGCCTAGACACTAAGTCAAACATTATTCTGAGTTTGTTTATGAGGGTGTTTCTGAAAAAGATTAATATTTGAATATGTACACTGATGAAATGGATTACCCTCTTCAATGTGAATGGACCTCCTAAAATTAATTGAAGACTTGATTAGAACAAAAAGGTGAGTAAGAATTTTACCTTCTTGATAGCTTGAACTAGGACATTGGTATTTTCCAAACCTTGGCTGGAATTATACCACCTGTTTTCCTCAGTCCTCAGCTTGATGACTGCAAATCTTGTGGCTTCTCAGCCTCCAAAATTGCATAAGCCAGTTTCTTATAATAAATCAAACTTCTCTCTCTCTCTCTCTCTCTCTCTCATAATAACAGCTTACCGTTACTGTTCATTAAGTGGAAGTATATGTTTATAAATGTTTTCATTCTTGTTATCTTCACATTAAGTAGACTGAAAAGGAGAATAAGAGGAGGGGTTGGTCTTAGTGTCTCAGGGATGGCAAAGGCAGAAGAGGGGGAGGAGGTGCAAAGGGAGGTAGGAGAGGCAGGCATAGGCAGTGTACTTTTATTTAAAAATATCCACGTGTAAGTGGGCCGGTGCAGTTCAAATCCATGTTGTTAAGGGTCAACTATATACAAATACAATACCTGTAAATATGCACATATCTATTACACACATATCTATCTCTATATCCATGTCTATATCGATGTCTACTATGTCTATCTCTATGTAAACACATGCATTTATGTTTATGTACATACATATGTATTTGTATGCAAGGATTTGCTATACAGACTTTCCTCTTTTGCTGGTTTTGAAGAAATAAACCTCCATGTTATTTGAAGACCTATGTAGAGGACCATGTCAAAGAAATGCAGGCAACCTCTAGGAGCTAAAAACAGTTCCTGCTTAAGAAAATGGAGACCTCAGTTCTGCTGCTGTAAAGGGATAGATGCTGCCAACAATCAGAATCAAATCAGTTTGGAAATTTATCTTTCTTAAGTCTCTGATGAGAATGCAATCCTAGCCAACACCCGAATTGCAGCCTATCCTTGACACATGGAACCTGAGATAGTAAATATGTATTGTTCTAAGCTGCCAAATTTGTGGTAATTTGTTATGTTGCAATAGAAAACTAATACAGTAATCAACTTTTCCACAATATTAATGAATAATTCATTATTTCTTCTTCATCTATATTGCTGGCTTTTAGTAGGAATTAATTACACACAAGAATCTTTTTTACCTACTTGTTTCCGTTTTGATCTATTAATGTATTCTAGTAGTGGCTTGCTCAGAGCCTAGCACCTTTCCCACTCTAGAATTGGAAAGTATTTACAGGGTGATTAGATTTTTGTGAGTTTTGAATTCGAATTCAGATTTATTTCTACTAACTGCTATTTGGTGACTCACAAAAGAAACTAGCTAGCATTTACAAGCATTGCATCACTAATGATTTTGTTCTGCAATTGAATTACAATTCAATTTCGAGTGGCAAAGTTTTTAAGTTAGCAGTTGCCTGTAATCAAAGGAGTGATTGTTGTCATGAGAAAACCACCATCTTGTTAAATGTTTCAGCAGAGTAGATATAGCGTATCTTTGTTTAAGAGCTTTTCCAAATGACTAAGGAGATCCCTTTGTTGTCTATATTCTTAATTTATAAAAATAAGAGTGATAATTGGTTTCTTATCTCTTTTATAAATACTTTGACTGTGCAATTTTACTTCTTGACATTTACCCTATGGAAGTAATCCACATATATGCATAGAGATAGTACAATGTAGTACATACAATGAGATTCAATTGCTGCATTGTCCATGTTAGGGATATTTTGAAAATAACCTGAAAGCCAAATAACATGGGGCAGCTAAACAATGGAAAAGCACTCAAATGGTTAATGTGGATCTACACTTCCTAACATGGGCTGATGTTTGTGACTGCTATTGAAAGGAAAAAGGCAGGTTGCAAAGCCAGATGTGTATAAGCCCACTTTTCTGAAAATCAAACATACGTAAATATACAAGTAGACCAAGAATATAAATAGTAGAACTTAATGCATGACAAATCTTGCCATGATCTTTGGTTCTCTTTTTTGTTGTGACATATATATATATATGTTTTCCAGTTATTATGTGTTTAATAATAAAAGCATTGACAGGGCTGGAGATGGTTTTCTGCAACTCTCTGCTATAATCATGGTGCTTGAGAGGAGCTCATGAAACAATATACCTTGGGTCTCTCTTAGTATCTACTGGAGAGTCCTCCTATGAGCAGTCCAGAATCTGCTTTCAGACCCACTTCCCAAATCACAAATCCAGTAATTTCCCTACCCCATGGAGGACTCAGGCTCCAGACATACCTCTCCATTGTGGCCCTGGCCAGAATAACACAAGAGCCTTTGGCAGATGGGACATTTTCCTATTTGGAGATGAAAGCTCTTTCCTGAGCAGGTATGTGCCTCTCCCAGCAGAACAGAGTGAATGAAGACCCTCATCCCTGATTCTGAACTTAGTCAAAGCCCAGGGAGCTATAGCCACTGGCCAAAGGTCAGCAGTGGCAACAATCATTTTTGTTTTTAATTCATTAATCTAATATCCTGGTTATCAGAAGATTTGTCACAGGTGTCTTTTTTATTCTGCCGATTTGGCAGACTTAACATATTCTCTATAGAGAGGCTTTATTTCCCCATTGGCTTAGTTTTTCTGGCAGTTTTCTCAGTCCTTAGGGTTTTGCAATCTCTTGAGAAGTGCTCCTGCTGATGCCTTCCTCCTTCTTGTATCTGAACGCCAAACTGAATCACAGTGAAACATATTCCCCAGTCCTCACTGATGAACAATGAGGTAGAAGATGCATTTTGTATATTTTGAGTGTCAACCATATTTACCTGAGTCTATAAGAAGCATAAAATGTTTGTATATGTTATAAATTTTTCTTTTTACCTTTTGATTCCTTAAGCCATTGAAGACCTTTCAAGTCCAAATTTTAAGAAAACTAGGGCACTATAAAGGAGTAGTAGGTAAGAGCATAATTCCTAATATCAGACAGATGTAACTTTCTGGCTTTAATGGTTGCTCTGGTACTTACTGGCCATGTGACTTTGGACATATAATTAAGCCTCATATCTCTAAGATGGACATCACTCTTGTCCTTCCTCTTGTGGCAGATGAGATGAATTCATCAGATGATCTATCTCCAGCACTTGTCAAAGAACTTGATATATAATTTGTGCTCAATAAATAGTATTCATTATTATCAATATAACTATTAAAAAGAAGGTATTTTCAGTATCAGTGGTTCTCAACCAAAGATGATTTTCCTCCTGCTCCCTCCCCCCACCAGAAGACATTTGACAAGGTATGGAAAAATATTTTGTTGTCATGACCAGGCAGATGGGTGAGGAGCTTCTATTGAGATATAGCTACTATTGAGATATACCCAGGACAGTCCTCCACAACAAAGAGTCATCCATCCCCAAATATCAATAGTGCTAAGGTTCAGAAATCCTGCCATAATACTTTGTGCTTAACAGCCTCTTCTCCAGCATTGATAACATTTTCATTTGAAACATCATACTATCGAAGAGATTTTGACTGTTCTTTTTTGTGTGCACTTTAAGGTATGTCTATACTTTTGCAGGCTAATTGACTTGGAACACAATAAACGATTATATTGTATAAAATATCAGACACACAAAAGAAGTCTGAATTAAAATCTTCTTAAGAAATGATGGCTCTTTTCTTACAAAATGTATTATACGCTAAAAATCAAATCATGATATTTTGGCCTTTTTGGGACATATTTGTAAAAAAGTAGATCAAGCATCAGCTGTTATTAGTAAGTTATATAGGAATCTATACAAGTATACCTAGTGATAGTAAAACCCAGAATAATGTTATGTTTAAACAAAATAAGTTGCATTCACTTATTATTGCATTTAGAGTTAATTTTTTCCAACATGACAATCTGAATATTTGCAAGGGTTAGCAGTAATATTTAATCAGTAAAATTAATCATTATTAGTGTATACTTTATAGTGATCAATCACATTCAATTTTATGAACAGAGCTGATCACATTAAAATGCATTAGTGATTGTTCAGAAACTGAAAAAAATAGGCCATTAGCTTTCATTTCAAGTCACTAATATTTTATATTACTAATACTTATTTGAATATTTTTTATGTAAAATTAATGTTAATTGACAGAAATGGTTATACTTAAATATAATATATGTAAATGGATCAAATGTCCTACACAAATATTCATATTGACTTGAAATTTTTAGTCTTTTTCATCTAGTTGACCTCAAAGGACATATAAATCTATATCCATATCTATCTATCTATCTACAGCATTAGATTTACTCAAATTCCAGTTTCTCAATGAAGTATTTCCTGGAAATTCTCTTTAAAATAGCAGCCCCCTACACCCTCCCAACCCCACATTTTGATAATTTTCCTTCCTTGTTCTATTTTATTCCACATTATATATAACTAATATAGTATAACTAGTGTACTACATATTTTTCTCTATTTTCACAATTATATAAGCCACGCACACTAGCATATATAAGAATATGTAAGTTTTTGCATTTAGTGCCCTGAGTTTTAATGACAGGTCTGCTCGTTACTAACTATGGGACCTGGAGCAAGTTAGGTAACCCCTCTGTTCCTCAGTATCTATATGAATACTAATGCTACCTACTTCACAGGGTTGTTATAAAGTTTAAATTAGTTAATACATACAAAAGTGCTTAGCACATAGTACTATGTAAATGTTACTTTTAATAATTAATCTGACAAAGGTAGAAATTTGTTTTTCAATACTGTATCCCATTAACCTATAACACACATGGCACCTGGTATGCAGTAAATGACCTGCTTAAAGAATAATACTCATTCTTCATTTACCAAAGGTTTTCTGATTTTCCTTTACCACAAACATCTTACTATGGTCTTTTGGAAACCACCATGTTATGGTTTGGCCCTGTCTCCCCAACCAAATTTCATGTCAAATTGTAAACCCCATGGTTAATGGAGGGACCGGGTGGGAGGTGATTGGATAATGGAGGCAGATTTCCCCCTTGCTGTTCTTGGGATAGTGAGTGAGTTCTTACAAGATCTGATCATTTATATGTGGCATGCTCCCATTCCCTCTCCTGCTCCACTATGGCAAAGATATACTTGCTTCCTCTTCACTTCCACCATGATTGTAAGTTTCTGAGACTTTACAGCCATGCTTACCGTACAGCTTGAAGATCTATGGGTAAATTAAACATCTTTTTGTCATAAATTATGCAGTCTCAGATAGTTCTTTATAGAAGTTTGAGAATGGACTCACACAGAATGGGCCAGTGCTATAAAGATACATGAAAATGTAGAAGCAACTTTGGAATTGGGTGACAAGTAGTGGTTGGAACAGTTTGGAGGGCTCAGAAGACAGGAAGATGTGGGAAAGTTTGGAACTTCCTAGAGACTTGTTGAATGGTTTTGACTAAAATACTAATACTAATTTGGACAATGAAAGCTGAGGAAGTCTCAGATGGAAATAAGGAACTTATTAGGAACTGGAGAAAAGGTCACCCTTGCTGTGTTTTAGCAAAGAGACTAATGGCATTGTGCCCCTGCTCTAGAGATCTGTGGAACGATTAACTTGAGAGAGATGATTTATGGTATCCAGTAGAAGAAATTTCTAAGCAGCAAAGCATTGAAGATATGACCTGGTTTTTCTTGAAAATGTATAGTATGTGCCCACAAAGAAATGGTTGAAAATTGGAATTTATGTTTAAAGGGGAAGCAGTGTGTAAAAGTTTGGAAAATATGAGCCTGAATATATGATAGGAAAAAAAGGCAAACAAACTATTTTGTGGGGAGGAATTCAAGCTAGCTGCAAAAATTTGCATAAGAAATGAAAATCCAAATGTTAATAACCAAGACAATGGGGAAAATGTCCAGGCCATGTCAGAGACTTTCACAGTAGCTCCTCCCCTCACAGGCTTGGAGGCCTAGGATGGAAATAAGCACATCCGTGGTTTCTTATGACCGCTTTCCCCTTTCTCTTCTGACCCTCAACCTATGGAATTAAATAAAACGCAGTGGTTTGCACCACCCCCCAAAGGGTCTTCTGCTGCCAGAATTCAAATAGTTCATGCTCATCACATAATTTACCATACACATAACTTCTCTCCCTTCCCAATTTTTAAACTCGAAATGGAAAAAAAAAAAAGAAAAGAAAAAAAAAGGATGGAAATATGATTTTGTGGGCTAGGCCCATGTCCCTGCTGCTCTGTGCAGCCTTGGGACTTGGTGCCCTGTGTCCCAGTCATTCCAGCTTTAGCCGTGGCTAAAAGGGACCAATATACAGCTTGGGCCATTGCCTCAGAAGGTACAAGCCCCAAGCTTTGGCAGCTTCCACATGGTGTTGGTTCTGAGGTACATAAAAGGCAAGAGTTTGGGAGCCTCCACCTAGATTTGAGAGGATGTATAAAAATGCCTGGATGTCCAAGCAGAGGTCTACTGAAGGGGCAGAGCCCTCATGAAAAACCTCTACTAGGGCAGTAAGGAGGGGAAATGTAGGTTTGAGTCCTCACACAGTCCCATGGTGGGACATTGCCTAGTGGAGCTGTGAGAAGAGACCACAGTCCCCCAGAGCCCAGAATGGTGGACCCACTAACAGCTTGTGCATCTGGAGAAGTTGTAGGCACTCAGTGCTAGCCTATGAAAGCAGCCATGAGGGCTGTACACTGCAAAGCCACAGAGGCTCTGTTGCCCACAGCCATGGGAACCTACCTCTTGCATCAGCATGCCTTGGGTGTGAGACATGGAGTCAAAGGAGATTTACTTGGGAGCTTCAATATTTAATGAGTGTCCTGCTGTGTTTCAGACTTGCATGTATTCCCTTTATTTTGACCTATATCCCCTTTGTTTTGGCCTGTTTTTCCCTTTGGAATGGGAGTATTTGCCCAATGCCTGTACCCCTATTGTATCTTGGAAGTAACAAACTTGTTTTTGACATTTACAGGCTCATAGATGGAAGTGACTTATCTTGTCTCAGATGAGACTTTGGACTTGGACTTTTGAGTTAATGCTGGGATGAGTTAAGACTTTGGGAACCAATTGGGAAGACATGATTGCTTTTGAAATGTAAGGACATGAGATTTGGGAGGGACCAGGGGTGGAGTTATATAGTTTGGCCCTGTGTCCCCACCCAAATCTCATGACTAATTGTAATCTCTAAGGGTCAGGGGAGGGACCTTGTGGGAGGTGATTGGATCATGAGGACAGATCATGGGGCTGTACTCATGATAGTGGGTCAGTTCTCATGAGATTGGATTGTTTAAAAGTGTGTAGCACATCCCCCTTCTCTCTCTCTCCTGCTCTACCATGGTAAAGACGGGCTGGCTTCCCTTTCACCTTCTGCCATAATTGCAAGTTTCTTGTATAGCCTGAATAACTGTGAGCCAGTTAAACCACTTTTCTTCATAGATTACCCAGTCTCAGATAGTTCCTTATAGCAGTGTGAAAGTGAACTAATACCATCATGTCCTACAACTCTTCTTCTCCAAAATAGAGAGAAATGAGGGTAGAGAAAAGGCACAAATATATGCAATCAAATTAGAGAAAAACTTTTTAATATTACATTTTATTTTTCCTGTTATACCTTTTTACTGACCACCTTTGTCATCTTCATCAAAATATACTTGAAAAGGCAGAGCCTGTAACAGATTAAGTAAACAAAAAATGCTGTAATTGTAAAAACATGACAGTCTCTTGTGAAGGACATTACAGTGTGTGGGATAAAAACAGCTTTCCACTTAGATAATATATACAGTGATAAAAATGGACCTTAGGTGCATATATTAGTTGTTTCTCATGCTGCTAGTAAAGACATACTTAAAATTGAGTAATTCATAAATTAATAAGAATAAATTATAATAAATTAATTGACACAGTTACACATGAGTTCCTCACAATTATGGCAGGGCCTCACAATCATGGCAGAACACAAGGAAAAGCAAAGCCTCACAATCATGGCAGAACGCAAGGAGAACCAAAGTCCCAAGAGAGCATGTGTAGAGGAACTCCTCTTTATAAAGCCACCATATCTCATGAGACTTACACACTATCATGAGAACAGCATGGGAAACACTCACCTCTTTATAAAGGATTTCCCCTATATTTTAATTACCTCCCAGTGGGCCCCTCCTAGGTCTTATGTGAATTATGGGAGCTACAATTCAACCTGAAAGTCAGGTGGGGACACAGCTAAACCATATCAATACATATGTAACTAATAGGAAATGAAAGCATTCTGCTTTGTAACTAACAAACCATGCTAGGGGATTTGTGCTTGATTTGTTGTTGATTCTCACAGATGACATAAGTGAAACTTATAAAAAACATCAATATTTATATTTATTCATTTATTTATTCTGGAGACAGGGTCTTGCTCTATTGCCCATGCTGGAGTGCACTGGTGTGATCTTGGCTCACTGCAAACTCCACCTCCAGCTTCAGATGGTTCGGGAAAGACCTGCTCCCATAATTCAATCATCTCTCACTGGATCCCTCCCACAACACATGGGAATTATGGGAGCTACAAGATGAGATTTGGGTGGGGACACAGAGCCCAACCATATCAATAAGTTAGATAATAAAAAAAATATAAACCCTAAAGACACTGAGCATAAAAAAGCTGATATAAGACTATTGTAAAAATAGATAAAAATTGCTATAAAACAATCTATATTACTAGAGATAAAGATAGCAATCTCATAATGAAAAGGAAGTCAATTACTTAGGAAAGCATAATACTAATTCACACATTTAATAATGGCTGCAAAATACATAAAGAAACAACTAACAGTAATGAAGGGAGAAATAGGCAAAATCAGAATCATGGTTGTCATTTTCTACACCCCCTCTGAATAAATGATAAATATATAATCAGTAAGAATATAGGAAAAAACTAATAATATCAACCAATTATACCTAATTTACATTTATAGAACATTTCAGCCTACAATAGCAGAATATACATAATTTTAAAGTATGAGCTGGGCACAGTGGTTCACGCCTATAATCCAAGCACTTTGAGAGGCTGAAGTGGGTGGATCACAAGGTCAGAAGTTCAAGACCAGCCTGGCCAACATGGTAAAACCTGGTCTCTACTAAATATACAAAAATTAGCTAGGTGTGGTGGTGGGTGCCTGTAGTCCCAGCTATTCAGGAGGTTGAGGCAGGAGAATCACTTGAACCCAGAAGGCAGAGGTTGCGGTGAGCCGAGATTACACCATTGCATTCCAGCCTGGGCAACAAGAGGAAAACTCCATCGCACACATACACACACACACACACACACACACACACACACACACAAAATTAAAGTATGGAATGTTTAACAAAATAGGCCTCATGATATACCATAAAATAAATTTCATCAAATTTAAGTAAATCAAAATCAGAAATACAAAGTATGTTCTCTAACCACAGTATAAATAATCAGAAACCAACAATAGGAAGATAGCTGGAAAGTCTCAAACACTTGAAAGCTAAACAAAGCATTCCTAAATATCCCACAAGTCAGTCAAGAGAGAAATTAGAAACTGTTTTAAATTAAAAAAAAAAAGAAAAAGCAGCATTTAAAAATTTATGGGATGTAAGTTAAACAGTGTGAAAAGAGAAAGTTATAGCTTTAAATGTTTAAATGAGAAGCACACAAACACAAATTTAAATCAATCACTTAAGGCAGGGGTTAGCAAAATCTTCTCTAAAGGGTCAGATGAACAATAATTTAGCCTTCCTAGTCTATAGTCACTCCTACTCAGCTCTGTCATTTAGTTTCAAACCAACCGAAACAATGCATAAATAAATGAGTGTGGTTTTAGTCTTTAAAAGTTAGTTATGGAGACTGTAATCTGAATTACATGTAATTTTTATATGCACAAAATATTATTTTTTATTTTTTCAAACATTTAAAAGTGTAAAAACCACTCAGCTTTCCTACACTACAGAAATAGGTGGTAGGATGAATTTTTCTTACAGGCGACAATTTGATGACTACTAATCTCTTAGGCAGTTTGACAAGCAAAGCAAATTAAATCCAAACTAAAAAGAAGAGAATAACTATACAAGCAACAGTCAGTAACAGTGATGACGGACAAAGAAGCAAGTAAGCAAATAAATCATAAAATAATAATTTTAAAAATTAATGAAGATAATAGACATCCAGATTCATTAATAAAGAAAAACAATATGAAGATATATTATTAATATTAGGAATAAAAGAAGAGAAACACTCTGGAGTATACAGCTTAATAAGGAAATCTTATAAATGAATTAATGCCAATAAATTTGACAACTTAGGTGAAATAAATATTTTTATTGGAATTAATAAATGATCTAAATTGACTCACCTTTAAAATTTTTAGAAAAGAGAATCCAGAAATACATGAAAATATTAAATTTGGAATAAAATCACCTTACTAAAATAATTAAGAAAATAAGATACACAAGATCATCTTGATAATGTGAAAACAGCATTTGATAAAATTCAAGGATAGCTTATTCATAATAAAAATTCTCAACAAATTAGAAGCAGAAAAGAGAATTCACTAAAATATCTGTGAAAATCCTCAAGTGATGATGATAATTACTGGTGAAAGACTGAATTCTTTTCCCGTAAGTTTGGGAGCAAGTCAAAATACCCACTAACTCTATTGCCATGAAGAAGGCACTAGAGGTCCTAGACTGTGAATTAAGGATTAAAAAAAATATATATTTTTTGAAAAGGAAGAAAGAAAGCTGTCTTTATATAAAATGACATGCGCATTGGACATAAACAATTGGAAATTAAAATTAAAATTTAAGGTAAAAAATCAACACATTAAATATATAGGGATACATATAACAACAAATTCACAAAAAAACTAAAAACATTTCTGAAAGAAAGAAGATTTCCCAAAATTGAGCAGTATGTAATGTTATTCATAGCTGGAATGACTCAATATTGTTTATCAGTTCTTTCTAAAATGATTTATGTATTTTACACAATCTCAGCTGAAATTTCTGAGTTTCTTAATAGAATTGACAAGCATTTCATATAAATTCTTACATTTATATGGAAAAACAAATAACCCAGAAATGTGACCAAAACAACATTGAAATAAAAAAAAAGATGTTGGACTCTACATTATTATTTTTGTATAAAGTGATCATAATTAGAAAATTTTTAAGAATAAGGTTAGATATCTCAATCAATGGAATAAAATAGAGTAACTTCATTCACAAATATATGGGCAATTGATTTATGACAGATGTCCCAAGGTAATTCAATGGGGAAAGGACAGCCTGTTTCATAACTGGAAAAATGATTTATAAAATAGGGCAGCTTTGGAAGGGCCACTAAAGTTTTTTTGGACAGGGAGGGAATTCTATGATAGTATTAAACTAAGTCTAACTGTTTGAAAGAAACTTATTAGATGTTACCTCAGGACTGTATTATTAACTTTCAGAACCAGAGACAAAAATTTGTTAGTGCCTATCAATGTTGGTGGATATCAACAATTATTACACTAAAATGCCTTTATAATTTACTTTGTAATCAGCCTATGTCTTGAAGTCAAAACTTTCTACAGAGAAAAATCTCTTATGCATATGACCTCTATTTAAATGATGGCTTAAATGGAAGTTCTTTTTGAACAGAGTAATTCAGTGTACTAAAACTCAAAGATGTCCTTTCTGAAGGAAAAAGTGAGCTTTATATATTTTTACAAATCCAATATATTAATTATATACTTTTAATTTTTCTGCTTCTTATTTTAAGTAGAACATCTCTGCCATTCTGAAAGCAAAATACTTTAAATAATTTGCTAATGAGTACTTCCACTTTCTGCACTATTCTGGTTTATATCTTTGGGATAGTGCTAGAATAGTTACTGGAACTTCTGCATGTTAAAATACAGAACTTTCTAATTATTTAGAAAACATCCTAATAGATACAGTGAATTTTGCACTTGCAAATAATGCTATTTTCTTAAAGATGGCATGTATAGAAGAAGAAACTATAATTTAAAGCTTTCAGAAAAAGTAGAAAACAATATGAAAATTTGAATCAGCTTATTCTTGAATGTGAAATGTTTAAATTCCTTCGCTGATAATTCAATCATAGGCACATTCCAGTTTTCATTCTTTTCTTAAAAAAAACCCTCAAGTGCCAGCAACTTCCTATACTTTCATCAAATGGCTTCGAGATGAAAATGAAAGTTTTATGTAAATAACTTAAGAAAAATCATGTAAGTCATACTTCATATGGGACTAAGGGAGGCTTATCATTTGAAAAATGGGGGGAGATTATAGTAATTGAGATAAAAATAAATTATACCAAAATTAAAATGGTTATAACTAGGGAGCTAATAATTGCTAAGTAGTACAACTGTTTAATATTTGAAATGTTTTGATACCTCTAATATAAATTAAAATTTCCTTAAAGAAACCAAGATTACAAATTTAAAAATAAAAGTAGGTTCTCAGTTAAATGTGTTACTTTACAACAGTTGGTTATGCAAATAGAAGAAAAGTAACTCTATATTTTCACTAGTCAGACTATGAATATTAATATTTGGACAGTATCTGCAGTACATTTAATTCTCTAATTACATTAAATCACATCATTTTATTTAATTGTTGTGGAGAGCTTGTGAACCGTGTCCCTGGAATCTGGCGCACACAGAGTTCTGTGCTTGACTCTGGAACAAAACTCTAGAATCAAGAAACTGTGGTTCCTGAGTCAAGAGGGTCACATGTGGAGCAGCCTTTGCTCTAAGCTGGGGTGTTCAACAATGGGAAGCTTTCCCTGTGTGCCAGATTATACTGCAAGAGCAGTGGAGGTGGGACCCTCCTGAAAGGACCTTGCCAGAGGATGCTGCCTGACAGGCCCAGGCAACTGAAAGGCACGCAAAAGACCCCAATGCTCAATTACAGCAGCAGTTATTAATAAAGGCTTTGTCTCTATGTTCTTTTCCTTTGCCTCCCTCCCTCCTTCCTTCCTTCCCTCCTTCTTTTTTCTCCTCCTCCTCCTCCTTTTGTTCTTTTTTGTTCATTCTTCATCCATCTGATCATGAGGACATCAAAAACAGCTGCTTACAATTACAGATTGAGGTAAAGGAAACAAATAAATAATCCAACAATGATTCCCTTTCTCTTGATAGATAACTGAATCTGGGTTACACCCTGGTTAAGGAAAGGGAAACTATTTCAAATTGTGTGTCAGAAAAAAAAAAATGTGATTTAGATCACATTGTACTTATTAGTTGTGGATACATTCAATATCCAAGATAAATGATAAAGCTCAAGAACTGAGAAGAGGACCCTAACAGATCAAACAACTGAAACAATTGAAAACAATGGTGGGGGGCAAAATTAAGCTATTTGCTGATAGCTCTCTACTAAATTCAAGTCTTTCAGTACACCCATCTTATTTCACTGTGCATCCACAATGACTAACATAAGTAGTCAACAGATGTTTTCTGAAAGAAATGAAAGACAATTGAAAAATCTGTTACATTGTTTTATTGAACCCACCATTTTTTCCTACACATCTGGGAACCTGAAAGTAAATTGTTACTTTATCTGGAAAGATGTGCTTTCAGGATTAGAGGAAAATCTTGGCATGCAATTGCATGGTATAGCAACTGTGTGCTGAAGCAGAAAACTTAAAGATAAAATGTAATCTGTCATGCCTTATCATGTTGAAATTGTACAAAATGGTAATTTTTAAAATATCTGTTCCTTTTCATACTTAGCTTGTGATTTATGGTTTAAAATGGATATCTGTTAACTTACTACAAATAGACTTCCCCAGCTTTCCATTGAAAATAAGTGTAAAGATCAGAAAATAAAAAACAATACTCAAGACTAAAACTAAAATAATGTGCTGCTAGAAAGCAAGAGATATTTTATACAATTTCAAAGTATACAAATTTCATTCAAACCATCTTCATGGTTTTTGCACTATTCACAAACCACATACATTATTTACTTAGTACATTTCTTGAAATAAGATTGAATTTTTTATTTAGCCTGGTAAGAAATAATAATATTTTTGCTATTACCTATTTTCTCTCTAAAATTTGGTTTCCAAATCTCTATGTCAGAATGTTTAGTGATATTACTATGATGAAAATTAAACACAGCTAGAAACACATATAGTACACCTCCCTAATTTCTCATCATTTCTTTAAAAAATCCAATGTAATTCCTCTTGTGAAACTCTAAATAAAACAGCAACTTTGCCATCTTATTATAGTGATAAAAGTATTACAGCAAAATCAGAAGACATCTGTCATTCTTTATTTCTCTACTGAATAAGTGCCTGACTATATGAGGGGTTCTAAAGGAGAAAAACATGTTTGGAATCTAAGAAAAGATTCCATCATCATCTGTAACCATCCGCAATAAGTCTTATGCTTGAACTAAACACTTAGGCTATTTGCTTATTATAGTTTTGTTATGCTTCCATCTTCTGTTCTCATTTTAAATGTACATCCACAAATATACATTTATATAATGGCTTTCCTCATTTCCACATTCCATTCGTAGACCAATTTGGTTACTACATCTAAGAATGCTTCATATAAGTCTCATAGATTGTGATTAAATGCATACAATTTGACAAGCTTATTTCACACAATTTGGGCTTTTGAAAATAGTTTTTATATAATATATTGCAATAAAGCCTAAATATTAAGTCCAATGTTATTACATTCAAAGAACACATATTGTGTGTCTGCCCTATCCAATATATGTGCTTGTTCAGTGGGGGATGCAAAAATTATTAATGCTGTGATAATTTTGCTATAAAAAACTTGCTATTAATTATAATAGAGATATGAAAAATGTCACACCTTAAGAAATTAGAAAAATAAGAACTAAATAAACTCAAACCCAACAGAAGTAAAGATTAGAGCAGAAGTAAATGAAATTGAAACAAAAAAGTACAAAAGATGAATAAAACAAAAAGCTGGTTCTTTGAAAAGATAACAAAATTAACAGACTATTGTGAGATTACCCAAGAAAAGAAGAGAGAAGATCCAAATAAGCTCAGTTAGAAATGAAATGGGAGCTATTACACCTAATACCACAAAAATATAAAAGATTGTTCAAGGCTACTATGAACACCTTTATGCACACAGACTAGAAAATCTGGAGGAGATGGATACATTTCTGAAAATATACAACCCTCCTATATTAAATCAGAAAGAAATAGAAACTATGAATAGACCAACAATGAGCAGCGAGATTGAATCAGTAATAAAAGCATTGCCAGCAAATAAAGTCCAGGACCAGAGAGATTCATAGTTAAATTCTATCAGACATTCAAAGAAGAATTGGTATTAATCCTACTGAAACTATTCCAAAAAATAGAGAAAGAGAGATCTGCCCTAAATTATTCTCTGAAGCCAGTATCACTCTAATTCCAAAACCAGCAAAGGACATAAAGAAGAAAACTGCAGACAAATACTTTTGATGAACGTAGACACAAAAATCCTCAACAAAATACAAGCTAATCAAATCTAATAGGATATCAAAAAGATAATATATCATGATCAAGGGGGTTTCATACCAGGAATGCAGGGATAGTTTAACATGCACTAATCAATACACGTAATACATCACATAAACATAATTAAAAACAAAAATAGTATGATCATCTCAACAGATACAGGAAAAAGCATTTGATAAAATTCAGCATGTTTTATGATTAAAAACCCTCAACAAAATTGGCATAGAAGGGACATGCCACAAAGTAATAAAAGGTGTCTATGACAAACCCACAGCCAACATCATACTAAAAGCTGAAAGCATTTCCCTTAAGAACAGAAATAAAACAGGGATGTCCACTTTCATCACTTCTATTCAACATAGTACTGGAAGTTCTAGACAGAGATATCAGACAAGAGAAAGAAATAAAGGGCATCCAAACTGGAAAAGAGAAAGTTGAACCATCACCATTTATTGATGATATGATCGTTTACATAGAAAATCCTGAAGACTTCCCCAAAAGACTTCTAGATTTGATAAATAAATCCAGTAAAGTCTCAGGAAACAAAATCAATGTGCACAAATCAGTAGCACTGCTGTATACCAACAACAGCCATACTGAGAATCAAATCAAGAATTCAATCCCTTTTACAACAGCTACAAAAAAATACTTAGGAATATACTTAACCAAGAAGGTGAAAAACCTCTACAAGGAAAACAAAGCACTGATGAAAGAAACCATAAATAATACAGACAAATGGAAACACATCTCATGCTCATGGATGGGTTGTATCAATATTGTGAAAATAACCACACTGCTAAAAGCAATCTATAGATTCAATGCAATTCCCATCCAAATACTATCATGATTATTCACAGAACTAGAAAAACAATTCTAAAATTTATATGGAACCAAAGAAAAGCCCATATGGCCAAAACAAGACTAAGCAAAAAGAACAAATCTGGAGATATCACATTACCAAACTTCAAATAATACTACATGGTTATAATTACTAAAACAGCATGGTACTGGTATAAAAATAGGTACCTAGACCGATAGCACAGAATAGAGAACCCTGAAATAAATCCAAATAATTACAGCCACTGACCTTTGACAAAGCACACAAAAACATAAAGTGAGGAAAGGACACCCTATTCTATAAAAAATTGGCAAGCCACATGTAGAAGAATGAAGCTGGATTATCATCTCTCACCTTACACAAAAATCAACTCAAGAGGGATCAGATATTTAAATCTAAAACTTGAAGCAATGAACATTTTAGGAGATAATATCAGAAAAACTCTTCTGGGCATCACCTTAGGCAAAGAATTCACGACCAAGACCTCAAAAGCAAATGCAACAAAAAGATAAATAAATGGGACCTAATTAAACTAAAAAGCTTCCACACAACCAAAGAAATAATCAGCAAACAGTCAACTCACACAGTGGGAGAAAATATTTGCAAATCATGCATTTGACAAAGGACTAATATCTAGAATCTTCAAGGAACTCAAAAAAATCATAAAGAAAGAAAGATAAAACCCCATCAAAATGTAGACTAAGGACATTGTATTAGTCTGTTTTCATGCTGCTGATAAAGACATACCCAAGACTGAGCAATTTACAAAGGAAGGAGGTTTAATAGAGAACTCAAAGTTCCATTTGGCTGGGGAGGCCTCGCAATCATGGCAGAAGGTGAAAGGCATGTCTCACATGGTGGTAGACAAAAGAAGAGAGCTTGTGAAGGGAAATTACCCTTTTTGAAACCATCAGATCTCATGAGACTTATTTACTATCACAATAACAACACCTGAAAGACCTGCCTCCTTGATTTAGTTACCTCCATGGGGTCCCTCCCACAACATGTGGGAATTCAAGATGAAATTTGGGTGGGGACACAGCCAAACCATATCATTCTGCCCCTGGCCCCTCCCAAATCTTATTCCTTACATTTCAAAACCAATTATGCTTTCCCACAGTGCCCCAAAGTCTTAACACATTTCAGCATTAACTCAAAAGTCCACAGTTTAAAGTCTCATCTGAGACAAGACAAATCCCTTCTGCCTATGAACCTGTAAAATCAAAAGCAAGTTAGTTACTTCCTAGATACAATGCAGTACAGGCAAGTAAATACAGCCATTCCACATGGGAGAAATTGACCAAAACAAAGAGACTAAAGTTCCCATGCAAGTCCAAAATTCAGTGGGGCAGTCAAATCTTAAAGCTCCAAGATGATCTCCTTTAATTCCCTGTCTCATATCCAGGTCATGCTGATGCAAGAGGTCAGTTCTCATGGTTTTAGGCAGCTCTGCCCTGTGGCTTTGCAGGGTACAGCCTCCCTCCCAGCTGCTTTCTTGGGCTGGCAATGAGTGTCTGTGGCTTTTTCTATGCTCATAATGCAAGCGGTCAGTGGATCTACCATTCTGGAGTCTGGAGGATGGTTGCCGTCTTCTCGCAGGTCACTAGGCAGTGCCCTAGTAGGAACTTTGTGTGGGGGCTCCAACCCCATCTTTTCCCTTCTGCACTGCCCTAACAGAGGTTCTCCATGAAGACCCTGGCCCTGCAGAAAATTTCTGCCTAAGCATACAGGCATTTCTATACATCCTCTGGAATCTAGGCAGAGGTTCCCAATCTTAATTATTGACTTCTGTGCACCCGCAGGCTCAACACCACATGAAAGTTGCCAAGGCTTGGAGCTTCTGCCCTCTGAAGCAACAGACAAAGCTCTACATTGGCCCCTTTTGCCCACTGCTGGAGCAGCTGGGGTGTAGGTCATCAAGTCCCTAGGCTGCACACAGCATGGGAAACTTTGGCCTGGCCCACAGAACTATTTTTTTCTTCTAGTCCTCTGGCTCTGTGATGGGAGGGGCTACTGTAAAGACCTCTGACATGCTCTGGAGACACTTTTCCCATTGCCTTGGGGATTAACATTTAGCTTCTTGTTACTTATGCAAATTTCTGCAGCTGGCTTGAATTACTATCCAGAAAATGATTTTTTTTCTCTCACATTTTCAGTCTGCAAATTTTCCAAACATTTATGCTCTGCTTTCCTTATAAAACTGAAGACCTATAGCATCACCCAAGTCACCTCTTGAATGCTTTGCTGCTTAGAAATTTATTCCACCAGATATCCTAAATCATCTCTCTCAAATTCAAAGTTTCACAAATCTGTAGGGCAGAGTCAAAATATCACCCATTCCTTTTCTAAAACATAACAAGAGTCACCTTTGCTCTAGTTCCCAACAAGTTTCTCATCTCCATCTGAGACCACCTCAGCCTAGACTTTATTGTCCACATCACTATCACCATTCAAAAAATATCCAGCAATTTCCAAACTTTTCCACACTTTCCTGTCTTCTTCTAAGCCCTCCAAACTGTTCCAACCTCTGCCTGTTACTCAGTTCCAAAGTCACTTCCACATTTTTGGGTATCTTTTCAGCAACACCCCACTCTACTCATACCAATTTACTGTATTAGTCTGTTTTCACACTGATAGTAAAGATGTACCCAAGACTCGGCAATTTTCAAAGGAAAGAGGTTTAATGGAGAATTCACAGTTCCATGTGGCTGGGGAGACCTCACAATCATGGCAGAAAGTGAAAGTGGCAGACGAGATGAGAGCTTGTGCAGGGAAACTCTCCTTTATAAAACCATCAGATCTCCTGAGACTTACTCACTATCATGAAAACAGCAGGAAAAGACCTGCCCCCATGATTCAATTACCTCCCACAGGGTCCCTCCCTCAACATGTAGGAATTCAAGATGAGATTTGGTTGGGGACACAGCAAAACCATATCAGAAATGAATGATTGATTATTCAGACATGAATAATCATTCTCAAAAGAAGATACACAAACAGCCAACAAACATGAATAAATGCTAAATATCACTCATTATCAGGGCATTTATTTATGAGTTTATTTCTAAAGCATTTGAAATTAGTTTGTAGACATTTTTGCACTTACCCCTAAATATTGCAACATAAATTCTGAGAACTAACATATATCTCTATATAATACCAATACCATAAGTATAGCCCATAAACAAAATATTGATACAATACAATAAACTGTAATTATGATGTAAAGTTTGTATTTAAGACTTTCCAATTATCTTTTTAATGTACTTTATAACTCTTCTTCTGTTACTATTTACCTAAATCTAGGATCCCATTGTGAGTCAGGTTTCTTTTGCTTTGTCAGTGTCCTGTAGAACACATCCCAGCCTCTTTTGTCTTTGAGATCACTGAAATATATATATATATATATATATATTTTTTTTTTATTTATATATTTATTTATTTATTTATTTATTTTGAGACAATGTCTTGCTCCATAGCCAGCCGCCAGGCTGGAGTGCAGTGGCATGATCTCGGCTCACTGCAACCTCCGCCTCCAAGGTTCAAGCAATTCTCCTGCCTTAGCCTCCCAAGTAGCTGGGACTACAGGGGCACACCACCACGCCCAGCTAATTTTTGCATTTTTAGTAGAGACGGGGTCTCACCATGTTGGCCAGGATAGCCTCAATATCTTGACCTCATGATCCGCCCACCTTGGCCTCCCAAAGTGCTGGAATTACAGGCGTTAGCCACCACGCTGGGCCAATCACTGATATTTTTGAATAATCGAAATCAGTTGCTTTTCATAACATCTCTCTATTTGTCTTCATATAAATAGTTAAGTTATATATTATTGGCAAGAATACGCCATAGGCAATGTGTGTACTATAAGGATGATTTCTTTATTGAAAAGATATTAATTACATGTTAAACCTCTTCAATAGATATAGGTCTATTAAGATTATTTCTTTTTGAGTAAGTTTTGGTAGTTTGTTCTTTTAAGAAATTAACCCATTCCATCTAGGTTTTCAAAATTATAGGCATACAATTATTCAAAGTATTCCGTTCATACTATTTTAATATCTGTGACTACCCCTTCATTCCTGAAGTTGCTAGATAATGCTTTTTTTTCTTCCTGGCTGGTTGGCTACAGCATTATAAATTTTGTTGTTTCTTTCCCAACAATTTTGATAATTTTTTCATTGATAATTTCGATTGCTTCCCTGTTCCCAATTTCATTGATTTTGCCCACATTTTTACTATATAATACATTCTTATTACATTGGATATAAATTATATTATTTTACTTGTTTCATAAGGCGGCTTGTTCAGGTAACTGATCTGAGATAATTAATTTTCTTTTAATAAAAATAGTCAATGCTTTAAATGTCCCTCTACTCACTACATTGCCTGAATCTCATGTATTTTGACATGCTGCATTTTTATTCTTATTCATTTTACAATAATTTCCTTCCTTCAAGACATCCTACTTGATCCATGCATTACTTAGAATTGTTTTATTTAATTTTCATGTTTGGGTTTTTTTTAAAGATATTCTTCTGTTATTGATTTTAGATTTTAATCCATGATGAGACAAGAAAATATACAAGTTTTTTTTTTTCTAGTTTGTAGTGGTTTAATCAGCTGGAAAATGATCTATCTTGTTAATGTTTCACGTGTATTTGAGAAACTGTGTATTCTCCGGTTGTTGAGTTGGGATTCAAATGGATTAATTTAGTTGATGATGTGTTCAGGTATTCTATATCATTATCAATTTTCTCTCTACTGCTGTATAATTTAATGAGAGAGAAATCCTTGTCTTTTATTTTAGTACATATTGATTATTGTTTTATATAGGGCAATTACTTCAGTTCTTCAGTTAAGGCATAGTTTCAAATATCAAACTAGTTTTGAAAACTAGTTACAATTTATTATATGCACTCTATTATTATACAAGTATATAATAAAGCTATTATTTAGTGAACTAAATATTATTGTTGCATTATTATTGTTACTTTACATAATCAAAATCAATTAAACATATTATTTATGTATCATATTACTTCTATTTATTTTCTTTATATATTAATATGTCTAGATTCAGACCTGGACATATTTTCAAGAAGAGTTCATTATAATATTAGATGTTCATTGTGAATGACTCTATTTTGTTTAAAATATTTTCAACAGTCTTTTTAAAAACTAAGTTACAGCATTACCTGTTAAGTTATCCAAGTTTACAACATTACCTGCCACTGTGTTACAACATTACCTGTAAAGTTATCCAAGTTTCAAATGACTGTATTAATGATTGTAAGTTATACATAATAAACCCTTTTAAGCTGAAAATTATATTTTAATAAAATATTATTGGGCATTAAAAGACTAAAAGAAGGTAAAAGTAAGATTTGATATTCAATTTTAGTTTCAATAAGTAACCTTATAAAGTAAATCAGTAAAAACTTTGATTGTTTTGATGAACACAACAGTTTGACTTTGTGTTATTAGTGGTTCTTCTGCTCCTCTAATAGATTCTGCCTCACTTTTGTTTTGGGTACATGATACTGAGAGTGTTCTGGTTTCCACAGAGAAATTGCTCTTACTTTAGCAGCTCTTGTTACAATCTCAAACTACTCTTCAAGTTCGTATCAATCTCCCTGCTGAATTCTTTGAGCTTATCTCCCTTTGATTTTTTTCTTTCCGATTTCACTTTGGTCATCCAGATCTCTGCTGTCCTTGGTGGGCAGGACCATCTTTTTGGGCTTTCACACTTGCACTTCCCAGAACACTCTACCATAAGAATTTCTAAGGGTTTTGCCATCCCCTCAGATCTCTGCTTAAATATCATCTCATTAGATAGGTATTTCAAAACCATTACCCCCTGCTTATTTTTTTTCATACATTCTTATTGTGACCTAGCATATTATATAAGCATTTGCTATTGCTTATTTTATCTCCTACCTTTTACTAACATTCTAGGTCCATGAAAGCACTTTGTTTTGTTTACACCTACATTTCCAGGGTCTAGAGCTTTATTGGTAGTTAATGGGCACTTATGTAATATTACGTTTTATATTTATCCTATGAATTAATGTGGATAACATGCCATGAATTCGTGTATTAAAGCTTGCATTGCTATTGATTCCTCACACACATGTCTTAAAGTACTGTATATTGGTATGCTTTTATTTGTACAAACTCACACAACTTTAGATTCAAAAACAAAGTAAAGCAAAAACAATGCAGGACTGCTCACGTCTTTACTCTTTATGCTTTTTCAAAACATTCTAAACTAAGAACAACCATGATGAGAAGAATAGCACAAAATCTTAGCTAAGCTGAGAATACACATTTACTTCTTGTGTCTCCAATGTGTTAAAATGTGCTACAATATTCCAGTGCTTTAGCATTTTTTTGAAACTTTTAAAACATTGTTTATATTTATGATATTTGATTTGAGTATTTGTGAAAACCCTTGAGGTATCACTGTAGAACTGTAGATCTTTGCAGAGCACAAGTGGAAAAACACTGAAGAAGAGGAATCCAGATCTCAACAGAAGATGACTTTTATGTAACCAGACAGAAAAGAAAGAAAGCAGGCTGTGGTAAAATCTATTTTTATTATAAAACTTTTAGTCAAGGGATAACTTTTTTACAGTGGAGCTATCATAAAACTAAAGGACCTCAGGAGAGCTCTTCTGTCTTGAGGCGAGTTCAAATCTTAATGCCCACTCCTCAATAGAACTGCTTTCAAAATATTCACAACTCCAAAGAGATAAACACTAATTAGGGTTCAAAGTCAGACATCTGCAGCTAACATTTGTACTTATATCATTTAAAAATATTCCATAGATCAATAGGTAGGTACTGACTGTCTACCATGTCTACTTTTTTACCATGAGCAAAAAATTAGGAGGCATAAGAGGGGCTGCAGAATAAATCAGCACTTTATTCATTCAACAATTATTTTTTGAGCTTCCACTATGTGCAAGATATTGCTCAAGACAAAACAAACAAAACCCCCCAGCCTTATGGAGCTGGGGGAATTAAGACAAAATCACTGAAGAAGAAAAAATTAAAAGCATAGTACTTTAGGGGAACATTTATAGTAAAGGCAAAAATGTGAGCCAAGGAACAGAAGTAAGGACAAGCAGGGTGGTTTCTGAGAATGGCCCAGGTATGTTGTGTTAGTTAAATGTAGATAAGCAATAGGCCATACATATAAAGAGATGGGTAACATTCATATTTGTGATCATTACTTTTATGTGTCAACTTGACTGCATTAATGGATACTGTGATAATTAGTAAAACATTAGTTCTTGGTGTGTCTGTGAGTCTATAAGAGTGTTTCTGAAAGAGATATGAATCAGTGAACTAAGTAAGGGAGATTTGCCCTCACCAATATAGGAAGGCATCATCCAATCCATTGAGGATCCATATACAATAAAAAAAGTAGAGGAAGGAAAGACAATGTCTTTCTTCTTGAGCTGGCTCATCTATCTTATCTTGTCCTTGAATATTAGAGATCCTGGCTCTTGAGTCTTCTGATTCAGACTGAATCGCACCACCAGCTTTCTTGGTTCCCTGCCTTGCAGATGGCATACTGAGACTTCTCAGACTCTACGATCATGTAAGCCAGTTTCCCTAATAAACCATTTTTATCTATATAAATTCTATTGGTTCTTTCTCTGGACAGTCCTGACTAATACATTATTGCAGAGAAACTTAAATGCCGAGTCAGAGGACTCTGTACCCAGTTTGTTAGTCATGAAGAGTCAACATAAATTTTTGAATAGGCAAAGAGTTCTTAGTAGTCAGCACAAAAATTAAAACAGTGCACTTATATATTGATATTATCTTAAACATTAACTTACCTACATTTTGTTTGTATATCAAAATTCCTATAGCAAAATGAAATGTGTATTTTCACAAGCTATTAGGAAAAAAAAGAAATGAAAAAATTACTATGGTTCCTTTAACAGTTTTTAAGTTTCTCCTCTTTCTCTTTCTCTCTTCCTTTTTTTCATGAAAAATTACTGCAAGCATAGAAAATTCAACATTTTTATATGGAGAGTTAGATCCTATACATGTTACTAGTTATGTGGTTGAGCTTCTTGACCTATTCATCATTTTGAAAGAAACTGAAATGACTGTGAGATGTAGAACGCACCCAGATCAACACAATGCTCAGCCCCTCCGCCATGATGAACAGCAATGTATTTAAGCATCTAATATTTATATTCACTTCAACTTGTTTGCTCATTTTTCATTGTCAGTGCCTATAGAGATGAAAGAGATTAGTTTCATTATTGATGATTTCTAAATACAGACAAGCTTAGGGAGGAATGAAATCAGACAGTGCTATGTGTTCCAAACTGAATGTTACATCCAAGCAGTGCCTGTTAAAGAAGGCTAATTAAAATAGTGCTTTTGATGATGTGCTTACAAATCATCTTCCTTAATCTGTCGTTTACCTACACATATGTACATCAAACTGTCATTACTAAAGAGGTGACATCAGAAAAATCAAATAGCTAATTTTGACTAATATCACCTTTGTCTTTTCCTCTCACAAAAACATGAATAATTTGAACAGCAGATTTCTTTCAGGTGAAGGCCTGAAACCTTCACATATGACTCAGCTTGGTACTCTAATGTATATTCATTAATCTGTTTTCTTGGGAGATAAGAAGCTTCTAAATGAAAATAATGAATGTTCTTGCTTCCAAGCATTTCCCCGGTAATTCATATTATCCTCATATACATACAGAATCTTTTCCTGAGTTACCTTTGTGACCCGTGTTTGAGAGTGGAATAAAATGAGAAAAGGTTCAAATTTAAAATATTCCTAAAGAAAACTAACTCTAAACACTGCTGTCAATACCTAATAAAGGAATAATTTAATAACAAAGAATTCCTAGCAATGCTAATCAACTTCCTGAAAATCATCAGGCTAGGACAATCATTTGCCTTAAGTTATCATTCTGCCCTTTTTGCAACAGAGCCCCGAAAAGTAAATAATGTGACATTTTCTTCTCAAAAATAATCTTTTTGACCATTTCCATGAAACATACATTAAGTTGTTTTGAAAGTCACCACTAATATCCTTGCCCTTTAGACCCCTGCTTTCAGAGATAATGAGTTGGAGTTTGCTGAACATTTCATCTCTGTTTCAGCCTCTTGCATGGTCATGGTGTTGAAAGACCAACCCTGATAAAACATACTGTTTTGTCTTTATTCTCATTACAGATAAAGTAAAATCTCATTAGCTAACTGACTCAAGAACTCTGTGTGGTCAATTGCAATATGACCTACCAATTGGGAAGCTTTGCCTCTTTTTAAATCACTTTTAAGTTGTAAGGCAGACAAAAATATCAAGGAAAATTCAGTTGCAAAAAAAAAAAAAGGAATAATGTATATATGTGTGTGTGTGTGTGTGTGTGTGTGTGTGTGTATATATATATATGCCGGATGCTGTGGCTCACGCCTGTAATCCTAGCACTTTGTGAGGCCGAGGCGGGAGAATCGCTTGAGGTCAGGAGTCCAAAATTACCCTGGCCAACATGGTAAAACCCTGTGTCTACTAAAAATACAAAAAAAAAAGGAAAAAGAAAATTCAGTTGCTCTTCATTCATTTAGCCCTTAATAAATAATCTCTCTAAAAAATAAGTCTAAATTTATGATATCCCCTTTCTGAAAGTTTTCTCAAAATGTTCCTAAAATGTAATTAGAGGTAAGAGGAAGTAAATTCCTAAACTATTTATTATTTTTAGTTATAAATTTAGTTTATTGAAACAGTTATAGCTAAAAATACAGATTTCCTGCTTTAGTAGAAAATGTTATAAAATCTGATATCACTTCTCTGGATACGGATTATGTTATTATATTGTGTGTGTTAATTCAAATGATTTCATTTAATCAATATTGATCAGGACAAATGAATGGATTTATTAATCCACACAATTAGTTAGCGTCCCATGCTATATTGAGCAGTGTTGAAACAAAAGACATGTGGGGTCCACCTATAAATTGAAGACAAGAAAACAGCCAGTACTGTTTTTACTATATATTTTTATTGATACAGAATATTTTACATATATATAGGCTACATATGGTATTTTGTCACATGCATAGAATGTCACATGCATTGAATATCTATTCTTTCTAGGTGTTGGGACTATTTCAGATTTTCTCTTCTAGCTACTTTGAAATATATAAAATACATTGCTACTATTGACTGTAGTCACCCTACTCTGCTATTGAATATTAGAACTTACAACTTCTATCTAACTGAATGTTTGAATTCATTAGCCAACCTCTCTTCATCCCCAGCTTCACCCATACATCCTTCTCTGCTGTTGATTTCTAACATTCTACTCTCTACTTCCATGTGATCTACTTTTTTAGCTCTCACATATGAGTGAATGCATGCAAAATTTGTCTTTCTGTGCCTGTCTTATTTCGCCAAATATGATGACCTCCAGTTTCATCCATGTTGCTGCAAATCACAGGATTTCATTTTTTTATGACAAATAGAATTCCATTGTGTATATATAGTACATTTATTTATTCATTTACCTGTCAATGAACAATTAAGATGATTCCATATTTTGTCTGTTGTAAATAGTGCTGCAATAAACATGGGGGTGCAGATATCTCTTTGATATCATGATTTCCTTTCTATTGGATAAATGCCTATTAGTGGGATTTCTGGATTGTATTGTAGTACTGTTTTTAGTTTTCTGAGAAATCTCATAGTGTTTTGAATAATGATTATATTACTTTACATTCCATCAATGGTATATAAAAGTTCCCTTTTCCTCACATTCTTGCCAGTGTCTGTTATTTTTTGTCTTTCTGATGATGACAGCCATTTTAACTGGAGTGTGACATCTCTTTGGGGTTTTGATTTGCATTTCCCTGATGATTAACGATGTTGAGCATTTTTAAAAATATCTCTTGTCTATTGATGTGAACCTAACAGAGTCAATCTTAGATGTAAGCCTGACAGACTCCATCTTAGCCTCTCCCTCCCTGTCATTCTCTCCATTGGGTGCACAGCTGGGTTATGCTGCACCCAGAACTTTGTAACCACATCCTGCTTGGCAAGTCCCCTAGCTATTGCGAATACCACCCCCGCCTCCCAGTAACCAGCAACTATGGGAACCTCCTGCCTCCTGGTTACCAGCTTCCTCTTCTAACTTACTTGTTCTGCTTCTGTAAAATTCCACTTCAGCTAGACTCCCCTTCCCTACTCTCCTAGAGTAGGTATAAAAGGAAATCACATCCCCTAGTCAGGGCCAAAAGATTTTTGAGCATGAGCTGACTCTTGGTCGCCAGCAATAAAGGACTCTCAATTGAAACTTAGAGTGTGGCACTTTCCTTCTAATTAACTTGGTGTATAACACTATGTGTATGTATTTTTTGAGACATGTCCTTTGCCATTAATGAGTATTTATTATTATTATTGTTATTATTATTTTGAGCCAGAGTTTCACTCTTGTTGCCCAGGCTGGAGTGCAATGGCACATCTCAGCTCACTGCAACCTACGCCTCCCGGCTTCAAGTGATTTTCCTGCCTCAGCCTCTTGAGTAGCTAGGATTAGAGGCACCCACCACCTTGCCTGGCTAATTTTTGTATTTTTAGTAGAGACCAGGTTTCACCATGTTGGCCAGGCTGCTCTTGAACTCCTGACCTTAGGTGATCTGCCTGCCTCAGCCTCCCAAAGTGCTGAGATTACAGGTGTGAGCTATCATGCTAGGCCCATGATTATTTATTTTTTTACTATTCAGTTGTTTGAGTTCCTTGTATGTTTCTACATATTAGACTCTTGTTGGATGAAGAGTTTGAAAATATTTTCTCCCATTGAACAGGTTGTATTTTCACTCTGGTTGATGGTCTCCTTTGGTATGCAGAAACTGTTCTGTTTAATATAGTCCCATTTGTCTACTTTTGTTTTTGTTACTTGAGCTTCTGAAGTCTTAGTCATAAAATCTTTGCCTAGACAAATGACCTAGCGTGTTTTCTGTACATTTTATTCTAGTAGTATTATAGTTTCAGGTCTTAAATGTAAGACCATAGTCCTCTTTGAGTTGATTTTTTAATATGGTGAGATACAGGGGTTTGGTTGTATTCTTTTGCATATGGCAATTCAATTATTTCAGTGCCATTTATTGAAGACTGTACCCTTCCTCTAATGTATATTCTTGGTGTCTTTGTTAAAAATCAGTTGGCTATAAAATGGTGGAGTTATTTCTCGGGTTTCTTTTCTGTTCCATTGGTCTGTGTTTCTGTTTTTACACTAATACCATGCTCATTTGGTTGTTATAGCCTTGTAATACATTTTAAAATCAGGTAGTGTGATGTCTCCAGCTTCGTTCTTTTTGCTCAGGATTTATTTGACTATGTGGGATCCTTTTATGTTCTACATGAATTTTAAGATGTTTTTTCTACTACTGTGAAAATGTCATTGGTAGTTTGATAGGGATTGCATTAAATCTCTAGATTGCTTTGAATAGTGTGGCCATTTCAACAAAATTAATTATTCTAATCCATGAGTTTGAAATGTTTCGCCATTTGTTTGTGTCCTCTTCAGTTTCTTTCATCAGTGTTTTACAGTTTTTCTTGCAGAGGTCTTTCAACTCCTTGGCTAAATTTATTCATAGATGTTTTATTTGTTTTGTAGATATTGTAAATGAAATCACTTTCTTGATTTTTCTGTTAGTTTATTATTGTTATATAGAAACATTTGATAATTGTATGTGGATTTCATATCCTGAAACTTACTGGATTTGTTTATCATATCTAAAAGACTTTTTGATGGCATCTTCAGGTTTTTCTAGACTTAAGATCATATATTCTGCAAAAAGGGACAATTTTACTTCCTCTTCTCTAATTTGGATGGCTTTTTCCCCCACTTTTTACTTGCCTGATTGCCCTGGCGAGGACTCTCAGTACTATATTGAATATGAGTGATGAAAATGGCATTCTTGTCTTATTCCATATCTTAGAGGAAAGTCTTTCAGCTTTTCCCTGTTCAATATGATGTTATCTGTGAATTTATCATATATGGCCTTTATTATATTGAAGTATATTCCTTCTATGCCTCATTTTTTTGAACTTTTTTTAAATCAAGAAGTGATATTGAATTCTATCAAATACTTTGCATCTACTGAGGCAATTGTGTAGTTTTGTCTTTCATTCTACTAATGTAATATATCATACTTATTGATTTGTATATGCTGAACCATCCTTGCATCCTTGCATACACTTACTGATTTGTGTATTCTGAGACATCCCTAAATAAATAATAATAAAATAAGAATAAATCCCACTTGATCACGGTATATTATTTTTTTGATGTGCTGTTGGTTTCTGTTTGCTAGTATTTTATTGAGGACTTTTGCATCTATATTTTTCAGGAATACTAGCCAACAGTTTTCTTATATGTTGTATCTTTTCTGGTTTTGGTATCAGGATAATACTGGCCTCATAGAATGAGTTAGGAAGAATTTCCTCCTCTTCAATTTTTTGAAAGAGTTTGAGATTTGATGTTACTTCTTCTGTATATATTTGGCAGTATTTGACAGTGAAGCCATCTGGTCATGAGCTTTTCTTTATTGGAAGATGTTTTATTACTGATTAGATCTCATTACTCATTATTGGTCTGTTCAGGTTTCCTGTTCATCTTGATTCAATGTTTGTAACATTTATGTGTCCAAGAATTTATCTATTTCCTCAACTTTTTCCAGTAGATTAGTGTACATTATAAAATAGTCTCTGCTTATCTTTTGTATTTCTGAGTTACTTGTTCTGAGGTGTTCATTTTTTGTTACTGATTTTGTTTATTTGAATCCTTTCTTTTTTTCCTGGTTAGTCTGCATAGCAGCTTATCAATTTTATCTTTTAAAAAACTGATTTTCTGTTGATTTTTTTTTTTATTATTGTATTAGTCCTTATTTCCTTTAGGTCTGCTCTGATTTTTATTATTTCTTTCCTTCTGCTAATTTTGGGTCTGATTTGTTTGTGTTTTTCTAGTTTCTAGAGTTGAATCATTAGTTTGTTTATTTAAAATCCTTCTGCTTTTATGACATAGGCATTTATTGCTATAAACTTCCCTCTTAGCACTGCTTTTCCTGTATCCTGTAGGTTTTGGTAGGTTTGTTTGCATTTTCATTTGTTTCAATAATTTTTTTTATTTCCTTCTTACTTTTTTCATTGACCTAATGGTCATTCAGGAGCATGTTGTTTAAGTTTCAGGTATTTGTACAATTATCAAATTTCTTAATTGATTTCTTGTTTTATTCCGTTGTGTTCTGAGAAGATACTTTATATGATTTTGATCTTTTAACAATTTGTTGAGACTTATTTTGTGGCCTAACATATGGTGGATCCTGGAAAATGTTGTATGTGCTGATGACAAAAATGTATATTCTTCAGTTTTTGAATAAAATATTCTGTAAAGACCTGTTAAGTTTGTTTGGTCTAAAGTGACGCTTAAATCCTGTGTTTCTTTGTTGATTTTCTATCTATAAAATTTGTCTAATGCTGAGAATGGGGTGCCAAAATCCTCAACTATTATTGTACTAGAGTCTATCTCTTCCTTTAGATTTAATAATATTTGCTCTATATGTCTGGGTACTCTCGTACTGGGTGTTCCTTTATATCCTTGCTGGATTGATCCCTTTATCATTATGTAATAGCCTTCTTTGTCCCTTTTTATAGTTTTTGACTTCAAGTCTGTTTTATTTGATGCAAGTATAGCTATTCCTGCCTGTTTTTGGTTTTCATTTGCATGGAATATCTTTTCCCAACCCTTTGTTTTCAGTCTATATGACTCATCACAGGTAAAGTAAATTTGCTATAAATATTATAGAGTTGAATCAGTTGTTTCATTCATTCATCCAGCCTATATCTTTTAAGTAGATAATTTAATCCATTTATATTCAGCATTATTATTTATATGTAAGTGTTCATTTCTGTCATTTTGCTAATTGTTTTCTGATCTTTTTGTATATTCTTTATTCCTTTCTCTTTTATTGTTAATCGTTGAAGGTCAGTGTTTTTTGTAGTGATAACAACCACAATAACAACAAAAAATACAGTCTTTTCTCTTTCTCATATGTGTGTTTGTCCCACCAAAAATCTAATAATTGAATTTTAGACTTTTGTCTATTTTTATGATAGTGGATATTATCCCCTCATTTCCAGGCATAGGTCTTCTTTAAACATTTCTTGTAGAGCCGATCAGCTGATGAATTGATTCCGTTTTTGCCAGTCTGGACAAGGTTTTATTTCTTCTTCATTTTTGAAGAGTAAGTTTGTTGAGTGTAGTACCCTTCACTGACAGGTTTTTGCTTGTTTGATTTTTTTTTCCCCTCTTTCACCAGTCTGACTATATCATCCCATTCTCTCTTAGCCAGTAAGGTTCCTCTTGAACAATCCATTGTCATAATAATGGGACTTCATTATATGTGCCTTGATTATATTCTCTTTCTTTTTTTAGAATTCTCCCTTTTTCTTTGACTATTGACAGATTGACTACAATGTGTCATGAAGAAAACCTTTTTAGGTAGTATGTGTTTTGGAATCTGTGAGTTTCCTGTATTTGGATATTTAAATGTCCTATTAGACTTTGGGAAGTTTTCAGCCATTATTTTCTTAAATAGGTTTATATACCTTTACTCCATTCTTCTCTGGAACACCCAATATTAGAAAATTCTGTCACTATATGGTGTCCCATATGTCAGATAGGATTTCCTAATTATTTTTTTATTTTTTTATTTACTAGGTTATTTCTATGACTTTTGAAATAATTTCTTCTTGATCTGTTGAATATCTCAATTGTATTTATTATGTCATTCATTGATTTTTATTCTTTCTTGGATTTCTGGGTTTTTTAAAATGATATATATCTTTTTGGTGTATTTCTCATTTTTATCTTAAATTCATTTTCTGATTCATTTGTATTATTTACTTGTGTTCTCTTGTCTTACTGACCTTCTTTAATAATATTGTTTTGAATTCTTTTCCAGACATTTCATAATTTCTTTTCCATCTGTTGCTAGAGAATTAATGTGTTCCTTTGAAGATGTCATGTTTCCTTACTTTTTCATGTTTGTTGTGTCCTTATGTTGATACCCGTGCATCTGGTATAACAGTCACTTCTTCCAGTTTTTTGGATTGGCTTTCGTAAGGCAAGACTTTATCCTGTAGCTATACCTATGGCATTTGTTGGGCAGGGCATTTTAGCTTTTATTCTGTGTTCATGAAGTAATACAGTCTTTGAATGTTTTCTTCAGTTGTAAAGAGCATCAATCATGTTTGTGATTTCCTCAGTGGCTTAGATTGAAGTTGTCAGTGGAGGCCGTGGTGAAGATTTTCTGGGAATGAGGGTATCAGATGGCCAGTCCTTGTCTTCAGTTGTTATAATGGTGGGCTGTGTGTGCCTGTCCTGGGCCCTTAAGTGACATATCCATGCATTGGTATTAACAGGTTCAAGTGTGTTATTGAGTTGTTTCTTTGGCCTTCATACATCTTGCTTAGGTGCCTGAAGTGACAGGAGTGAACTGCGCGTGGGAGTGTGTCCCTGGGTTTTTGGGCAACATGTATGGAACGGATGACAGCAGTGGCTGTGGCAGGACAACACTCAGGCTAACAGGTGGCACAAACTGGTGTTAGCCTTGGCAGAAACAGGCTGGGGGGGCCAGTCCCAAGGCCCCCAGGTGGTGTGTGTGTGTTCCATTTTCAGGTCCCCAGGAAGAGTATATGGATACCAGTGGTAGTGGATGGGGCAGGGCAATACACAGGCATTTGGATGGCATGCTTAGCAGTGGCAGTTGTTCTGAGCATAGTGTTAGGCTTTCTGAATGTGTGCATGCATGCCTGGGGCAACTGATAGAGTTGGGGGGATCCCCAGGAACTAGATGAAGTGCTAGGAAACTGCAGGGGAGCAATGCCTGACTGGGTACATCTACCCTTAAGCCCCCTGATGGTGTACATAGGTGCAGGCTGTGTTGGGCTAAGCAGGGAAATTCCCAGGCTTCTGGATGGCGTGCTTGGGGACCAATTGTTACAGGCATTCTGGTCCTGTTATTAGGCCTCCTTGTGGCGCATCAGCATACCCAGGGTAAGTGACAAGGCCGCTGGGTGGTGTGGTCAGGCATTGGGAGAGGTGGCTCCAGGTAGTTGATCCTTAGACCTACATAGGTGCAGGCTGTGAATGGGGTTGGGGGGTGAGCCAATTCTGAAGTTCCTGGGTAGTGTGCTTGGGTGGTTGTGGCTGCAATAGCAGTTGGCAGGGAGAGCCTATCATCAGGACATGTGTAAGTGCACTGTTGCTGTGCTGCTGAGGGGAGCCTGGATGCTGTCAGAATGAGCTGTTTTAGGCAGAGGGCTTTCAGGCTCTAGGGAGCACATACTTTGACTCCCTTTGTCCTGAGAGCTGCCTCCCCAGTGTGCTGCATATCACATTTTCCAAAGTATAGATTAGAGTGTGGGCTAGAGTGCTGGGGATCTGGCTGCACTATGGGTTCATGTCACTGCAGCCCTCTGGATGGATGTAGGAGATGTTGCTAGGGCTCTAGGGATGTGGAAATGCAGAGACTTCTGGATCCTACAGCATAATACTGTCTGATGGGGGCTGGGCTCTCAAAATGGTGCCTTGCTACAGCTGCTTGGGTCTCAGGAAGTGTGTGAGATGTGGGACTCCAGTGCAAACTTTGTCTCCAGAGCACTGCCTTTTCACAGACTCCAGGTAGCTCCTTTTACTAATCTCCCAGTCTACAGGGATAGAGGAGCTTTCCTGTGGTTAGGATTGCAAGAATCCATGGTAAGAATGTGAGTTGCTGGGGACCTCTCACTTACCCTTTCCCTGTACTGAGATGCCTTTGCAGGCTCACAGTGGATCCCGGCTGGACTGGCTATCTTGCTTCCTTCTTCTATGCCTCAGGTGTTTTCTGCCTTTTCTCTGTTGCATTCTAGTGATCTCTGTTAGATGCTCTATTTAAAGTGTGATTAGCCACTCCCTGTTTTGATTATTTTTTGTGGAGGAGGCAAGTGTCACATGCCTCTAGTAATTCATCATGAAGGCCCCCTTCAAAAAGTTTTTAAAACGATAATCAGCAATTTCTCCACTCCAAAAAGTCACCATCCAGATATGATGCAAATAAAAATGACTTCAGTGTTTTGTGTAGTTGATACTAAATAGGAGAAGTTAATCTATTTGACATGAATCCAAGGAATGATCTCATTTCAATGGCTCAGTTATTGTGACATTCAATAACTACAGTGGAAAACATAATCCCAAGATATTACTTGCATAAAATGGAGTTCAGTACACTGGCATTATTCAGTCCTGCCCACAGGTGTCAGCCAATTACCACATGCATGTCTGCACACACAGGTTTATTTTCAGCCCATGTTCATGTCTATCACGTCTTCCTCCTGTAATCTGCCTAAAGTGTAACGTTCAACACATCCTGTATCTCTTAAGATGCTTGTTGCCCTTTGAAATTTAGTTCACCTACAACCTCAATCTTACAAAATCTGTAGAGGGATAAAGTCATAATTATGCAATTTGTATGGCTTTTGTTCGTGGTGGGGAAGCAGTATCTCCCTCTTTTGGCTTTCTAAGTAAAAGTGGAACTCAAGTTTATTTTTAATATTGACAACTTAATAATCGACTGTATCTCCCAATTTAACTGGAACATGAAAACTCATAATATAAATGAAACTCAATAATTATACCTTTAAAAAATCTGATTTCAGCATTTTATTTTTATTCAGATTATCTTACCCGTTCTTGGTTTTACCATCTCTATTATGCCACTAGCATGCGCAATTATTTTAATCTATTCAAGACTTTGTGGTTTGAAATGGGTTAAAGTTTAAAATACGTGGTATTACTCTTCATTTTACAAGTGAAAAATGAGAGGGACAAACAGTTTGAATAATTTATGTAGACACATGTACACTGTTGCATACAGCCCAATTTGCATCTCAACTCAATCAAATATTAGTATTTGTGCATAGCTGGGAAAATCTGTCAAATCCAGTCAAAGTCTGTTTGTATCAGGAATTTAAAAGTCTCTTAGGGGCCGGGTGTGGTGGCTCAAGCCTGTAATCCCAGCACTTTGGGAGGTGAGGCGGGTGGATCACGAGGTCAAGAGATCGAGACCATCCTGGTCAACATGGTGAAACCCCGTCTCTACTAAAAATACAAAAAATTAGCTGGGCATGGTGGCGCGTGCCTGTAATCCCAGCTACTCAGGAGGCTGAGGCAGGAGAATTGCCTGAACCCAGGAGGCGGAGGTTGCAGTGAGCTGAGATCGCGCCATTACACTCCAGCCTGGGTAACAAGAGCGAAACTCCGTCTCAAAAAAAAAAAAAAAAAAAAAAAGTCTCTTAGGAATCTACTTACACTATGGGAAAAAAAGAAAAGCAAACAAGTTTGATCTAGTAACAAAACGTTAGTCATTAGAGTCAGGGGATAATCAGAATTTAGTGAAATGTTTATGACTTAAATGTGTCTTCTGACTCACTCCTCAAAGGGAGTGGGTGATTCTTTTAAAGCCTTCAGGCACTGGGCCAAGATCACACTGAAGAACACAAGCACAAACTATTAGAGGTGGTATATTTAAGAACTCAAACACTGACAACTTCAATATTTTTCACTTTCTCCTGGTGTGAAAAAAGTAGCCACTTTTTTTATAGCCACTCTGATGTGCTATTTTGCCTTCCATACTGTAGGTTGTCAAAAGATGTTTATCAAATAATACATGTATTGAGTAACTTGCAGTTCCCCTCAGTTTATTAGCTTTGATGAATATAGAGCACATTATTATAAGACAATTCCTTCTTGATTTAATTCTTAATGACATATCCCTTAAGTACAGCACATTCTAGCACAACAAACATGTCTCTGAGGCACTACAGTACACACACTACACACTCATGAATCCTTGCTCTTCATGCACCCATGCCTGCTCTTGTTTCTCTTTCCGCACAATCTGGCTGGAATCCAAGTATTAATTATCATTCACTTATCACAATAATTAATTTTTGTTTACTATTGATACACCCATTCCTACATTCTTCACAAAAGACAAGGAGGAACAGCATATGTGTGTGTGTGTGTGTGTGTGTGCGCGTGCGTGCACGCATGCTCGTGTGGTGGGCAGAGGTGACAGTAACTACAAATAAAAGCCACAAGTCTTATTTTACAAAAGTTTTTGCAAAGATATTGCAGTATAAGGACAAAGGCTTTTGGCATCCCTGAGGATATAATTAACACTCAAGCAGAGAAAGGAAAACTGCCAGCTACTATAAAGTTCACAAATTGGCTTTATCAAACTAAGGTCTTCAAAAAACACAAATGCTTGTGGATACTGACAGCAGCAATGGTGTAACCCAGAAGGAGGCAATGGTAGTGATGCCTAAGAGTAAACACCTTAGTGAGAGGGGAAAGAATCCCCTAGCATGGCTTCAGATATGGAAGTAACCAGAGTTGAAGACAGGTGAAAGAGAAAGATAGGTAAGTTCTGCTCACATGTAACAGACGACCAGAGTAGATTTAGAATTAACTAAGATGGGGAGACTTCTGAGGGTATAATTTTTCAGTAGAAGCAGGGTAAATTACCAAGGATTGTCAATTTACAAATGGTTATAAAGAGGCATATTCAGAACATTAACTACAAATTCTTTATTCTTACTATAAATCCAGTTGGTGGAAGTAAAAGATAACATTTTCACTGTCGTTATATTTTTTAGTATTATTTAGTATTATTAGCACCTTTCTTTCTAACAGACAACTTATTCTTTCTTGTGACTAAAAATGTTATTGTTTATATGGAAATATAAAATGGTAGAATTGAAGGGGATCTTTGATATCAACTCATGGCATAACCTCATATTGCAAGGAGATAATTTGAGCTAAGGTCATTATTTAGCTTACCTGTCTGGTGATCAAGCAAGTATTACTAACTCAGAAAGTCATACTGTGATTCTTATGACACTATACCACAATGTTTGGAACACTGCATCTTTTTAGAATTGCTGTTTTTTGACATAAGCAATCAGATTCCGAATCTAAATTTTTCCTGAAACAGAATCATTAAAATTAAAAGTTGTCAAAAAAGTATACAAAAAAGCATAAGACAATCTAAATTTACATCTTCATATGGATAATTTATAAAATAAATATTTGATGTTTCAAAATCAGTTCCATGACTCATGAATTCCATTACTCATTTCAAAAATATGAAATAATTGTGACAGCCTGAAGAGAAAACGTTGAATTTGTGCAGATATTTATTTAAAGAGTTGTTGCCATGTTATGCATTTTCTTGTGTAAGAGGTGGACGTCAATACCTCTTTGGCTTCAAGTCTAATGAAGGGGACTTGGTGAGGCCACTCAGAGACTTTGAAATGAATTTGTTGCAGTTGAGAGGAAAAGAAGTCTGAGACCAGACTTGGTCATAAGGAAAATACAGCTAAAGTGTGTCCTGAGGCAGTAAGATAGAGGTGATTATGTTAGGATCAGGCTAAATTTCCATGAGTTTCTTGGATCAAGTAACATATGAATGTTTCCCAGGCAACATAACTGACTTATATAGAAAAGCAAGTAAATCTAGAACAACTTAATTTTTTTTTTCAATAGGATCACCAAAGAGACTGAAGGAAAACTAGTGTGATAGATTTATTGTGGAACATTGGTGTAGAACTGAACACCAATGAACCAGGGCCTGAAGTTAACCTTGTGAGTGAGCGTAATAGAAAACATTGTTAAGAGGTTAAAGTTCTACCAATGGGATTCAACCAAGAACTCTCCAAAAGAAATGAGAAAACAATCAGTAAATTCAAAGTTAACAATTTTCTAACTTCAGATTATATGAAGCCACACTCTCCAGTAAGAACCACTTTAACTCAACTTGCCACTCACCTTTATTTGATTAGAACAGGAACAGAAGCTTGAAAGTGAAGAAAGAAGAGAACAAGAAGAAAGAGCAATTTTAGAGAATTGAGCAGCCCAGTCATATAGTGGCAAAATATACTTTACAAAAACAGTACTTCACAAAGAAGGATGTACATTTTTTAAAATAGATTGTGCTTTCAGTGTTATTTCCAAGAAATCTTGGGCTAACCCAAGGTAACAAAGATTTCCTCCTTAGTTTTCTTCTAGAAGTCTTACAATTTTAAAATATATCTTTAGGACTATAAATAATTTTTAGTAAACATTTACAAATGGTACAAAGTGTGAATCAGAGGCGTTTTTATGTATTTTTTCATATGGATATCCAATTATTCCAGCATAATTTTTAAAGTGTCTGTTTTCTGAATTAAATTGCATTTGTAATGGTGAAAAGTCAGTTCCTTACACATATGTGGCACTATTTACTGATTCTTTGTTTCATTGCTCTGTCAGTCTTCACACCAATGCTGCACTATTGGGTTTAATGTCACTTTAATGTCTTGAAGTCAGTTGTGTAAGTTTGATATGGTTTTCTATGTAGATTATTATGTCATCTGCAAGTAAAGACCATCTAATTCCTTCACTTTTAGTTTGAATTGCTTTACTTCCTTTTCTTGTCCATTGCACTGGCTAGAATATCCAAGGGAAAAAAGCTACATGGAAGTAGTAAAAAAAAAAACCGACATTCTTGCTTTGTTTTTTATCTTAGGAAGCATGCATTTCAATCTTTCACCATTATATATGATGTTAACTGTAACTTTTTTGCAGTTGTCCTTGTTATGCTAAAGAGAGTTCTCTTCCATTTCTAGTTTTCTCAGTTTTAAGATGTATACATACATAGTATTAATGATTTTTCTGTGTCTACTCAGATCATCATATAATGTTCTTGCTTTTAGTCTCTACATAAGGTAAATTACATAGATCAATTTTTCAAATGTTAAACCCACATTGCATTTCTACGATTAAACTCTACTTGGTCATAATATGTCATCCTTTTTTATATATTGTTAGATTTGATTTGTGAAGAATTTGTTAACCTTTTTATTCATATTCATTAGAGATTATCATTACAAGCAATGAAAGTATAGCTTTTCTTTTTTTTTTTTTTGAGATGGAGTTTCACTCTTGTTACCCAGGCTGGAGTGCAATGGCTCGATCTCGGCTCACTGCAACCTCTGCCTCCTGGGTTCAAGCAATTCTCCTGACTCAGCCTCCTGAGTATCTGGGACTACAGGTGAACACCACCACACCCAGCTAATTTTTGCATTTTTAGTAGAGACGGGGTTTCACTATGTTGACCAGGATGGTCTCCATCTCTTCACCTCACGATCCACCCGCCTCGGCCTCCCAAAGTGCTGGGATTATAGGCGTGAGTCACCGCGCCCGGCCAGCTTTTCAGGTTTCTATCTGCTTTTGTTTCCAGAGTAATGTTGGCCTTATAAAATGTCATTAAATATAATTGATCCTCTTTAATTTGGGGAGAAATTTTACCTACTATTTTTCCTTAAATGTCTGTTAGACTTTCCAGTGAAGCCATTATGACCTAGAGTTTTCTTTGTGTGTTTTTTAAAATAAATAATTCAATTGCTTTAATAGCTACAAATATAGTCGAGTTCTCTATGTTTTATTTAATAAACTTTAATGGTTTGTGTCTTTCAAGAATTTAGTCTTTTTTAGGTTGTTAAGTTTATTGGCATAAAGTTGTAAATATATTATCCTTTTAGTATTTGAAAAATTTGTAAAGGTGTCATTATTCTCATTCCTGATATTGGAATTTGTATCTTTTCTCTCTTTTGTCTTGTACCTGAATAGTTTCACTGGCTTATAAATTTCACTGGTCTTCACAAGGAAATAACTTTTGGTTCAATTTTTTTTCTCTACTTTTTGGTCTGTTTTTCATTGATTTTTCATCTGTGATGTTTATTTTTCCTTTGTCTAGTTACTTTGAGTTTTATTTTCTCTTTTACACAAACTTTAAAGTGGAAAATAACATTATTAATTTGAGTTCTTTCTTCTGTTGTATTAAAGAGGCATTTAATGTTATGTATTTTCCTATAGATGAAACTTTAGTTGCATGTTACAAATTTTAAAACATGTTTTAATGACATTTTCATTTAGTAAAAATATTTTCTAAAGTGTCTTTCTTCTTCTTTGATTCATGAGTTGTTTAGAAATGTGTTAGTTTCAAATAGTTGGGGACTTTTCAGGTATCTTTCTGTTGTCCCATTGTGACTAAGGAACATATTTTGCCTGATGCAAATCATTTTCAATTATTTTGACTTGTTTGTGGCCCACAGCTTAGTGTATCTTGACAAATATTACATGGACCCTTGTAAATAACATTTATTCTGCTGTTTTTGAGTGGAGTATTCTATACATGTCGATTAGTCAATTTTGTTAACAATGTGCTCAAGTCTTCCATATATTTTTTTCTGTTAATGTTTCTAGCAAATATTAACAAAAATGTTATGAAATTTAAGTATAGCTATAGATTTGTCTATTTCTTTTTGAAAAGTTACATAGATTATTGCTTCATAAATTTTGAAGCTTTTATTAAGTACGTAAACTTATTTTCTTTTAATGAACGTGCTCTTTCATTGTAACTTATTAGCTCTTATCACCCCTTTTAATACTGTTTTCTTTGACATTGACTTTGTTTGATATTAAAATTAACCACTCCAAGTTTTAAAAATTAAGGTTATTATTACATATTGTATTCTACCCTTTCAGTTTTAACGTATTTATACTTTTTAAATAGTATATTGTTGGATCTTGATTTTTAAAATTTAATCTGATAATCAGTCTTCTAATTTACATTCAATGCTATTATAAATATGGTTTGCCTTATTATTTTGCTATTTGTTTTCAATTTGTTCTATTTGTTCTTTTTGTAATATTTTTGTTCTTTTTATACCCCTCCTTTCTGACTAGGTATTTTTAAAATTCCATTTCAGTTTTTTACTGGATTATTAGATATAACTCTGTGTTGTACTTTTAGTGATAGCTTAAAGATTTATAGTGCACATCTGTAACTTATAGTCTGCCTTCAAGTAACAGTATACGTTTCAATATATGGTAAAAAGCATACTGTAGTATACTTCTGTCTCTCGACTTTCAGTCTTTGGAATATTGTTGCCATACTGTTTTACGCACACAATCACACACACACACACACACACACACAACTATGAGTTGTTTTTGCATTTAACAGTCAAATAACTTTTGAGAAGGTTTAAATAATTATATATAGTATTTTATCTATATACAGAGTTACCAATTCTGATGGTCTTCAATCCAGTACAGATTTTTAGCTGATAATATTTTTCCTATTTGAATAACATATTTTAATATTTCTGGTAGTATAGTTCTGTAAGTGAGACATTGTTTCAAATTTCTGTGTATAAAAAGTTTTAGTTCATTTTTTTGAAAAAAATTATTTTTTGGGTAAAAGTAGGAAGAAAGGTTTTCTTTTTCCTTTCAGTAATTTTGAAATGTTGCTTTGCCTTTTTCTTTACATTATTTCTTTTGCAAAATCATCTAATTTCTTATCATGTCTCTTCAGTACATAAGGTGCTGCAGATAGCTTTATCTTTTTTTGCTTATATATATTGTGCCCTTTTTTCCTCTAGCTGCTTTTTAAGACCCTTTCCTTGCTACTGGATTTAAGCAATTTTCTTATGAAGTTACATAGTATAGTTTTCTTCGTGCTTCTTGTTCTTGGGTTTCCAAAGCTATCTGGATGTATAGATTCTTTATTTTCCCCATATTTGGAAATTTTTAAAACTATTTTTCAAATTTTGTCTACCCTCATTCCCCTTTAAGGACACCAGTTATGTGTTTGGCTATTTGATATAGTGGTGCTCTGTTCATTTGGTTTTGCCTTTCTTTTCCTCTCAGTGTTTTACATTTGATTAGTTTCTACTGCTATGTTTTCAAGTTCACTAATCTTTTCTTTTTCAGTATCTAATGTGCTATTAATCCCATGTGATATATATATTTTTTAAATTAGACATTATAGTTTACAATTCTAGAAGTTCAGTTTGGGGTCTATTAATATCTTTAATGTCTCAACTTATTTGATATTTCCTCTAGCCTTTTTGATATATAGGAAATATTTATAATAGCTGTTTTAATGTCTTGTCTTCTATTTTTATTATCTGTGTCAACTCTAGGTCACTTTATATGCAAATTTTTCTTTTTATTAGGAGTAGTATTTTTCTGCTTATGTCATGCCTTATAATTTTTTGTTTGATGCAAGTCATAATGAGTTTTATCTTGGTGAATATTTTTATATTCTTATAAACATGATTAAACTTTTGGGAGAACCTAACTGAGTTACGTTAAAACAGATTGATCCTTTCAGATCTTGCTTTTAAAGATTTTGCAGGAAGGACCAGAGCATCATTTAGTCAGGTTTAATTTTTCTCATTATTAAGGCAAAAACATTATGAAAACGTTCTTCAATACCCTGCAATTTATGAGACTTACCACTGTGACTACTGGGAACAGGTTCTATTCTCTGCTCTATATGAGTGATCTTCAAGTATTTTTACCTCTTACCTAGATGATTATTTCTCTGTTCTTGTGTAATTCATACATCACATTGTTCCATATCATCACTGAGAAAAAAGATCCAAACACATTGAAACACAACTCTGTAATAGAAATCTGAGAATTTGGACACTTAAAATCAGTATTTTGAAGTGTTTAATTAATATCTTAAGACAAGTGTATCAAAACCATTGGCATATTTTAATTTCAAATCACCAATTATGTTTTCACTAACATGACAAACTAGGGATACACTCTCAATGCTAGATCTGCTTAATTTGACTTAATTGTTTATAGGGAAGGACGTAATAAAAGTCATGACTTTGTGAAAGTCATAATTTTGTCATTTTTATATATTGTGGACCCACAGATAGCTAGTTGAGTTCTAGAAATTATGAGGAGAAATCAGGGAGCTGTAAAATACTTTCCAATATTCTAAAATAATACACATATACTTTAGAACCAACAAAATTAAAGAAAATGCAGATATTTATGAAAAAACATGTAAATATATATTAATATACTTTAAAAAGTCTATGTGGTTTTAATTTTATTAAAAATTAAAATAGGAGAGAGATCCAAGATGGCTGATGATTAGCAGCTCGGGCACGTACCTCCCAGTGAAAGCGCAAAGAACGAGAGGACGCCACACTTTCAGACGAATATTAGTTGCTCACGGACCACGAGATTCCCAGTGGAGGAGCTCCACGGGTCGCCAGGGCGACTCTTGTGGCCGGCGTGGCGGTTTTGCTGGTGCCTTAGCACGCCAGTTCTTGGTGCAGAGTCCGGAGATTCCCGGGCAGAAAAGCACCATCAATCTTAACACCGCTCTTTTGGCCGGCTCAGTGGATTGCTCAGATTTCGGCGCAGGGAATCAACAAGTTGGACGTCAGAGACCCAGTTAGAAAGTTGGTAATTATAAAGATGACAGACGGACAAATATATAATGAAGGGAAGAAACCAGCGTAAAAAGGTAGAGAATACTCAAAATCAGAATGTCTCTCCCTCTACAGGGGATTGCAATTCCTCATCAGTAACGGAACAAGGCTTAATAGATTACACCGGTATTCCAATAACAGAAGCAGGTTTCCAAACGTGGGTGATAAGAAACTTCTGTGAATTAAAAGAACTTATTCTAACCCAATGCAAAGAAACTAAGAACCTTGAAAAAAGGTTTAACGAAATGTTAATGAGAATGGACAATTTAGAGAAGAATATAAGTGAATTGATGGAGCTGAAAAACACAACACGAGAACTTCGTGAAGCATGCACAAGTTTAAACAGTCGAATTGATCAAGCGGAAGGAAGGATATCAGAAGTCGAGGACCAGCTCAGTGAAATGAAACGAGAAGACAAAAATGCAGAAAAAAGGATGAAAAGGAATGAGCAAAGTCTCCAGGAAATATGGGACTATGTGAAAAGACCTAATTTACGTTTGATAGGTGTACCTGAATGTGACGAAGAGAATGAATCCAAGTTGGAAAATACTCTTCAGGATATCATTCAGGAAAATTTTCCCAACCTGGCAAGGCAGGGTAATATTCAACTCCAGGTAATACAGAGAACACCACAAAGATATTCTTCAAGAAGACCAACCCCAAGGCACATAATTGCCAGATTTATTAGGGTTGAAATGAAGGAGAAAATACTAAGGGCAGCTAGAGAGAAAGTTCAGGTTACCCATAAAGGGAAACCTATCAGACTTACAGCAGATCTCTCAGCAGAAACCCTACAAGCCAGAAAAGAGTGGGGACCAATATTTAACATCCTTAAAGAAAAGAACTTTCAACCCAGAATTTCCTATCCAGCCAAACTAAGCTTTATGTGCGAAGGAAAAATTAAATCTTTTGCGAACAAACAAGTACTTAGAGAGTTCACCACCACCAGGCCTGCTTTACAAGAGCTTCTGAAAGAAGCACTATACATATAAAGGAACAACCAATATCAGCCTTTCCAAAAATATATCAAAAAGCAAAGAACTTTAACACAATAAAAAATTCACATCAACTAATGGGCAAAACAGCCAGCTAGCATCAAATGCTGGTATTAAACTTACATATATTTTAATTGGATAAAAAGCCAAAACCCATCGGTATGCTGCATCCGGGCCCATCTTACATGAAACAATACACAAAGACTCAGAGAGAAGGAGGAAGATTTACCAATTGAACAGAGAGTAAAAATAAACTAATAAACAAAAAGCAGCAGATGCAATTCTCACCTCTGATAAAGTAGACTTTAAAGCAACAAAGATCAAAAGAGGCGAGGAATGACATTACATAATGGCAAAAGGATCAATGCAACAAGAAGAGCTAACGATTCTATAGATCAACGAGATAGAAAATTAACAAGGATATTCAGAACTTGAACTCAGACCCGGAACAAGTAAACTTAATAAATATTTATAGTACTCTCCACTTCAAATACACAAAACATACATTACCACCTCACACCTATTCCAAAGGTGACTATATAATTGGAAGTAAATCACTCCTCAGTAATCGCATAGCATTTCATAGGTTTAAATTAAATATTGGTTGGCTGTTTGTTTGTTATCTTCTTCCCTTACTCCTTCCTGATTACATCATTAAGTATAATTATCAGTATAAAAGAGGTTTTCAATACCCATTACTAAATTGCATTCTAGCCTGGGCAAGAAAGCAATACTCCCATTCTCTCTCCCTCTTTCTTTTCCTTCTCCCTCCTCCCCATTCTCTCTCTCTCTTTCTCTTCCTTTTTTCTCCTTCCTATTCTCTCTCTCTCTTTCTCTAAAAAAAAAAAAAAAAAAAAAAATAGGAGTTTACACCAAAAGCACTCTCCCGTCAAAAAAAAAAAATAAAATAAAATAAAATAAAGAAAAAAAAAAAAATTAAAATATATAGCAATAGTATATTTGATATTTTAAATATATGGTTGTTAATTATGGACCCTTATAGGATATAACTAAATTCAATAATTAATAAAAAAACTCTATAAAGTGGTAGCTTTGCTAAATTAGAACTATTAATTTTCATCCTATTAGTCTCCTACATGCTGAGGCAGTCGTGGAAATATAAATGTGTAATAGAATTATACTTGTTATTAAATATAGAAATTTCTCTTAAGACCTATATTGACAGAAATTGTTTCCTAATACATTCTATTTTAAGTTCAGGGAGGTCCACATACATGTTTGTGTGACCTTACTGAGGGCTGCCATTTCAACAGAACCAGTATTCCTTTATTTTCCTCTACCTTCACGGATAAGATGAGAAGATAAGTAAGAAAGAAAAAGAGGTTACTTGTAGAGACAGTGGAATATTCATGAAGAGAGGGATGAGATATCTCACAGAAACTTCTCATAATGCTAAAGATGAAATAGTGTAGTGGTGTTAAGTTTATATTACCACTCTTTGCCTGAGTTTTTGATACCAGGAAGTGTGCAGGTTTGGGTTTAAATCTGCCTATCGGATCCAGAGCTACAGGACCTCCAGTGTTACTCTCAAAGAAGTATGACAATCAAGAAATGTTGCTTAAGGCCTTTGGCTATAAGGCAACTTGAAGTTAGCTGAAAAAAAAAGTGGTCAAATATTTTAAAAGACAATAGTATCTAGAGGAACTGTTTGAGAGAAAGTCCTCATCTGTGAGATCTATGGTAGTCACCATCTTTTCACATGATTTCCAACAGTGTGGTGAACGTGGTGATGTGTCATCCAGTTTCTCTCTTCAAGGAAGGACTTACTGCCATAGCTTCTGGGCATTGCTGTTTGCAAACAGCCTTGAGCTGTCAGCCTCTGGAGGGATTGCCTCAGGTACAGAGAACCACCTCACCAAAGGTCATGGCTAGTATCCAGTGACTGAGAGAGCAGAGGGATGAAAGAATTCAGAACAATTCTCAAAGTCCATTTTAGGTCAAGAGGTCTTGAGGGAGTATGCAATAGCTGTTCTCAGGCCCACACTGCATCTCAAATTCCCATTTTGCCCTGACAGGTTTTCTTTCCAAAGAGTTTTTCCAGATAAATATATTAGAAGCTATACTCGTCTGATTCTACTTTCCAGAAATCCAACCCAACTGACAAGCAGTTACAGCTAATCAGAGAAAGAACAGAAACCTCTACTTAGGCAGTTTAGTAAAACACATACCTGTTTTCTAAAACATACACTAACAATATTTGCTGGAAAAAAAAGACAGAGGCCATCTGGTGGAACATTCTTGAGAAATGAAGAAGGAGGTTTAACTATAAAATGAGAGAAATTTTCAAATGGCTTGACTGAGCCTTCTGGGCAGTGATGAGACTTTTCAGATATGAAATAATAATTGAAAAGTCATGACTTCAGATGGAAATATCATCAAACAGCCGAATTCCATGTAGGAAAGAGGAAATCTAGATAGTGGGTTGATTTTAAAACAAATATTTTGAAAGCACTTCTCATTTATACAAATGAATTGAAATCCTTTCTCAGCCAGTAATATGTTTGTATGAGTGTGTGTGTGAGAGAGAGTGTGTTTTTATGTGTGTGTGTATGTATTTTGTGTGTGTGTGTGTGTGTGCTTGGTGCAAGTACAACTAATAGAACAACATGTCATGAAATTAATCCTGTGTCCTCCTTTATAGAAATATCATATTTCAAATAATGACAATATACATCTGTCTTGAGAGCCCTAACCTAAATTGGAATTCCAGTACCAGGGCAGCCAGCAACTTTGCCCTGATGGGAAACGAAGAGGAGCAAGGCATGCGTGTTTATAGCTTGCCTTTCACAGGATAGTCTTTATCTGATGGATGGTCTAATACCTAGTTTTCCTGCATGTGACCATGTGTTTTTCACATAGGAAATTTATTTACATTGTCAGACACCTTTGTGGTTCTTATCTGACCTATGTCCAGCTTATGCCTGTCTGACCATTAGTCTGGTTTGAGGAGCCTACCTTTGTGTTCTCCCTGGTATCTGGGAGAAAACCCAGCCTATGGTAGTCCCTGGTTCTTCGGGTGAGAGATTCAAATTCAGTACACCTCCACAATTGGAAGTAAGTCCAAAGATATATTACCTGCAGGGTGGGAACAATGAGTTAGGAAGGCAGCTCTAGGCAGGTCTAGGAGGTCAGGGGTTGGCCGAAATGAAGAGTCAAGCTGAGAGACAGCCTGACAGCTAGCAATATATATCGGGGAATATGAAGTGGGTTGCTTTAACTTGAGGGGCAAATACCAGAATGATCCCTTTAAAGAAAGCAGCAGCAAAGTGGGAAGCCCAGTATGCTAGGCAGAAAAGCTGACCCTAAGTTCTTATCTCTGGTCACTGACTTGGGCTATTTGGGTGTGGTGTTCTACCTCCAATGCTAGGCAAAACACTTTTCTGTGTTGTTACCATTACAGGCCTATACCTGGGTGGACCATACTAAGGAACTGGGAGGAGAGATAGAGCTAGAAACTGTCTCATGGGTGCCCAAATCCTGCTTCTGGTATAAAAAAAGTTAAACATATTCTAAATAAATGCCAAGGCAACATAAAATTCTAAGAATTTGCTATAACACTTCACATCAAAATATGTCTACTTGTTTATATCAATGAGCTTCATATTAACAGTGTTATTTATTCACTTTCTGACCATCACTATGCATCAGTTGATTCCAACATGACTTTTAAATTTCATTACAGTAAAATTTATTAAAGTAGACTGGTGTCTTTTGCCAGGAATGTCTTAGAATCAGCAGTTATAAACTGTCCAATGCTATTGAATACATATTTAAATGAAATTTTTAACCTCAAAACTTAAAAGACTAAATAACAGTGATAAGCTATACGCTACACTTTTATTATGAGAAAACCTTGGATTCCTTTTGGTAAGAGTTTCCCAAAGCCTTTACATCTTTTTTTAAGTTGTTAAGTTGGTTAGCATTTTGGTTGGTTACCAAACCTAAATGCAAAAGAAAAAATAGTTTGGAGTCACAGATAATGAAGCAGCATAAAGCCAATTAATAAATAAAAATGTTATGATTCACAGGGTCAAGGCCATATTACAGCAGTATTCCAAGATTTAAGTCATTTCATCCTTTAAGCCAAAAATTAAAAAAGAAATCCAGACTTGGAAAAACAATAATAAGGCTGAAAATAAGTGCTAAATAAAAACATACTGAATAAATAAAAAAAAATTCCTTAAAAAGTGATCAATTAGAGCTATAAAATGCCAAAACTATTCGACTTGCTCTCTCTCTCTCTCTCTATATATGTGTATGTGTATGTGCTATAATGTGTGTGTATATATACACATATATGTATGTATACATATTATATAAACTAAAACTCTGTAATTTATTCATAAATCTTCCAGGTGTACTTGATTGTAAAATCGTGGAATGAAAAAAACACAAGTGGAAGCAAGTCCTTTGACCTAATTATTTGTCTGTTTTAAGATCCACTAAATGCATACACAGCCTAGAATACTTGTAGAAACCAAATAAATGCAGAAATTATATAATTAGTGTTGAGGAGAAACAGCTTAGAATAAGGCAGACATAGCATGAGGAAAAGTTGGATGAAGACATATTTCAAATCCAGAGGGTTAAAAACAGGAAATATAAGTACTTCTGGGGCATGGAAAAGAATGCAAATAAAACCATTGAACCCAAATGCTGGGAGTTAGAGAAATACTCTGGAAGATACAGATGCCAATTTGGACAGTAATGGTGATTAGTGTGATTTGGCAATTGAAAAGAGAGAGCAAAGGCAGAATCTGAAATCTACTAAATTCAGGTTCAGTGACATGTTATTTGACTCAATTGACTTAAATTACTAAGATATAACTGAATAAGTTATGTCATGAGCCATGACTCATCCAAGCACATGCCATTTAGCAAGGAAATTTTGAGTTTTCTTGGCTATAAATTAAGAGTTAATCAGGGTCTGTAAACAACATTTGATTTCAGGAACACAGCATTCTGTTTTCTTAAAGAAGACTAATGACTTAAAATGGCATCTTGCCTCACTGGTTAACCAACAGAATGAGAAGACAGGGACTGTGAATTCTAATTTTAAATAATTTATCTCACATTAGGTGTGGCAATTAACTTTGGTTTCCTAAGATATAAAATGGAACAAATAATACCCAATTACTTTGTGGGAACATCATAATGAAAAACCCAAGATGCATACTTATAAATAACCTTAAAAATATGAAGTTCTAGATTCCATAAATAATAATGTTTTTAAATCCATCAGTCACATGCAAAGTGTGCTGCCAGTTTTATGCTGCATTTTTGAGCTCACAACACGAAAAGCTACATGACCATGTGAAAATTGTTTTCGTCTTTCTAGATAGAATGACTATAAGACAAAATTAATTGTATTCAAATAATTTGAAAGTTACAAAATTTAAGACAGTGTAGCATTAGCCCAAGGATGAAAACATTGACCAATGGAACAAAAAAAATTGCAGAAAGAGATCCACATGTTCACAGCCATTGAACTGTCAATACAATCACTGCAGTGCAGTGAGGAAAGGATCATCTTTTTAACATGTAATGTCAAAAGATTTGATATAATATGGAAAAAAAATGACTAGACCATACCTACAAATATATACTAAAATCAATTACAGTTGGCATTTGAACCTGTATGTGAAATGTAAAGCATTGTCTGTGACTCCAAACTATGTGAAATGTAAAGCAGTTAAGTTTCTTACGGAAAACATTTCAGGACTTGGGGAATAGACAGAGATTTCCTACACAGGATAAAGTAATTATGAAACTTAAAAAATTGACAATTTGAACTACAGTAAAATTAAAAACATTCATCCAAAGATTCTATTCAGAAAGTGAAATGTAAATTGGAGGATTGATGAAAAGGTGTTTAATCATAATCTGACAAAGGATTTGCATGCAGGGAGTATTTTTAAACTCTAAAATCAATTCAAAAGCAAAGAAAATAAAATAGAAAAACAGACAAAATAATTAAGCATATACCTTTTTTTTTTTTTTTTGAGACAGAGCCTTGCTCTGTTGCCAAGTGCCAGGTTGGAGTGCAGTGGCACAATCTCGGCTCAGTGCAACCTCCGCCTCCCGGGTTCAAGCAATTCTCCTGCCTCAGCCTCCCGAGTAGCTGGGATCACAGGCGCACACCACCACGCCCAGCTAATTTTTGTATTTTTTAGTAGAGACAGGGTTTCACCATGGTCTCCATCTCTTGACCTCGTGATCCACCCGCCTCAGCCTCCCAAAGTGCTGGGATTACAGGCGTGAGCCACCACGCCCAGCTGCATATACTTTTTTTGGAAAATGTGGTAATCTTGGTTAAAACTATTATCTAGTGACAAAGATGCTCTCCTTTTGACCCAAACTTGAGTCAGGCTCTTCCGAGTCCTCTGCTCAACTAGGCTGTCAGCCTTTCCTCTGTCTTTGTAGAACCCAATTTGAGCAAGAATCCTGCTTAGTCAGGTTAGCGAAAATGTCCCACACCCTTTGTATCTGTTCTCACTCCCAACCCAGTATCTTTTCACCCCGGCCTCTCTTCAGCAAGAGTTTTGTTGTGTCCTTCTAGTGAGATTCCCTCATAACCCCAATGTTTCCTCTTAAAAACTTTCCCTCTACTGACTCCCCACTCATTCTCCCTACCACTGCAAAACCCCATTGCAGTGTTTCTTATACTTAGTCTCCCAATAAAGAAATCCTTGCTATCTTTAATAAAAAAAAAAAGTTTATCTAGGCCAGGCGTGGTGGCTCAAGCCTGTAATCCCAGCACTTTGGGAAGCCAAGGCAAGTGGATCACCTGAAGTCAAGAATTGGAGACCAGCCTGGCCACCATGGCCAAACTCTCTAGGGTTTCTCTAGGAAAAATACAGAAAAATTACCCAGGTGTGGTGGTGCACACCTGTACTTCCAGCTACTCAGGAGGCTGATACAGGAGGACCACTTGAACACAGGAGGCAGAGGTTTCAGTGAGCCGAGATTGTGCCACTGCACTCCAGCCTGGACAACAGATTAAGACTCTGTCTTAAAAAAAAAAAAAATAATAATAATAATCTAAAGAGCTAAATATAGGAAGAGGTATTCAACCTCAGTAGTCAGCTGTTAAATATAAATTAAAACCTAAGTGGAATAATTTCCAACAGGTTGGCTAAAATTTCAAAGATGCCTATTATGGGCTAAATTGTATCTCCAAAAAATTCATATGGCAATTCCTAACCCTCAACATTTCAGAATGTGATTGCTTTCTAGAAAAGACCTTAAAGATGTAGTTAAGGTTAAATGAAGTCACTGGAGTGGATCCTAATCCACTATGATTGCTGTGCTTATGGAAGAGATTAGGACATAGACAGTATCAAGGAAAGACCATGTGAAGACAGGGAGAGAAGACGGCCATCTGCAAGCTACCAAAAGAAGCTTCAGAAGTGACAATCCTGCCAGCACCTTGACCTTGCACTTGTAGCATCCAAAACTGTAAAATAATTTCTGTTACTTAAGCCACCAAGTCTGAGGTTCTTTGTTGTGACAGCTGTAATAAACTAATACAAGAACAATACCAAGCATTGTTTGGAAAAGTTCTGGGAAAAACTATATGTTCATACACAGCTGATTGGAGTATAAGTTAGTATGACCACTCTGGAAAACTTCTGACAGTACCTACTAAAGCTGAAAAGATATACTGTGATCTGTTTTATGAGTGAAAATATATGCACCAAAGCACATGTACAATATCCATAGTAGAAGTAGTCAGTAGCCCAAAATAGTAACAACCTAAATGTCCATTAATAGTAGAAAAGATAAACAAATGGTGACTTTTTTTTTTTCTGGTATCTTTTTGGAGCAATGAGACACAACAGATGATTATTATATGCAAAAGCATGAATAAATTTTACAAACATAATGCTTAGCCGAATATCAGACATAAAAGAGCACATGCTGTATGGTTTCATTTTCTGTAAAATTCTAAAATAGGTGTACTTAATCTACAATAAAAGAGATAAAAATACTGGTTAACTTAGAGAGGAAGAAGATAGTGACTGGGAGAGAAATGGGGCCTCTCCTGTCACTTGGGCTTGCTCTGCATTGCCTTAATGTTCTATCTCCTGACCTGGGTGCTGATAACAAAGCTATGCACTATGCCAAAACTAATTAAGCTGCAAATTTATGATTCCTGAACTTTTCTCTATGTATATTATTCCTCAGTATAAACTTCACTTACAATTCAGAGTAAAGCATTTCTGAAACTGTTTTACAGTATTATAAAAGTTCTGTGTAGCTTAAAGCAATATAGGGCAAATATGTCACTTTTCTCTCAAAAGACTCCAAACATTCAGCTTCTCTTTCAGAATAAAAGTTGAAGTTTTTCCTCATTTTTCACCATCCACTAAACTTTACTCCCTCTGTGACTTAACCTCATTCTATATTCATCTTTGCTCCCACTGGCCTCATTGGCTGGCAGTGGCTCTTCCTCCCAAACTCCAAGTGTGCTGCTGTGTCAGACCTTAATGTAGCAACAGTCCTCTATGCAAGTGTCATTCCTATGCTCATTTTCCTGCTTTATTCTAAGTAATTACAACTATATTTATACATATAATACATCTCTTCCAAACTAAAATATAACCCTTTGAGGGTGACGTTTTTCTGCTTTTGTTTTCTTTTATAGCCTCTTCTCCTGGAATACTGCCTGGATATGCAGTAGTCATGCAGCACATATTTGCTTAAGAAACAAACGAATGCTTTTTTCTTCATTGTAATTATTAGGCAGAAATATTACTCTATCATCTATGACTTTTAGTAAATAACTGATTGCCAAATGAGAACAACTCATGGATTACCTTAAATTATGAATAAAGATGAGAAGAAGAGTCCAAGACAAGCACAACGTTTACTAATATTAATTAAATGGTTCGACTTAATACCTTTCAGTTGAACAGATCACAGTGATGTTCATGACACAATTTGGTGGAAAAGCATTACCCGAAGGGGAAAAGAAAATGTATTGTTTAATTCTCCACAAAGTAGTTTTCTCCTATCATGTAAGTAAAAATTATATAATAATAAGCCATTCTGAAAATTCTAGGCAAAGATTTCTTGAGCAAGACCTCAAAAGCTCAAGCAATCAAAGCAGAAATAGACAAATGGAATCACCTCAAGCTAAAAAGCTCTGCACTTTTAAACAAGTGAAACAATAAACAAAATGAAGAGATAACCTATAGAATGGGAGAAAACATTTGCAAGCTATTTAACAAGAAATTAATAATCGAAATATCTAAGGAACTCAACTTAAGCAAAAAAAAATCAATAATCTGATTTTAAAATGGGCAAAAGAGCTGACTAGACATTTCTCAAAAGAAGACATGTACGTGGCCAAGAGGTATATGAAAAAAAATGCTTAACATCACTGATCATCATAAAGGTGCACATCAAAACCACAAGAAGTATTATCTCACCCATGTAAAAATGGCCTTTATCAAAAAGACAAAATATAATGGATACTAGTGAGGATGTAGAGAAAGGGGAAACCCTGTACTATGTTGGTGGGATGTATATTAGCGTAGCCATTATGGAAAACAATGGAAGTGTCTCAAAAAAACACAAATGAAACTACCATGTGATCTAGCAATCCCACTGTTGGGTATATTTCCAAAAAAGAAAAAAGAAAAAGAAACTAGTATATAAAAGAGATGTCTGCACTCCCATGTTTATTGCAGCACTATTCACAATAGCCAAGATATGCAATTAACCTAAGTATCCATCAATAAATAAATGGACAAAGAAAAGATGGTGTATATATATATGTGTGTGTGTGTGTGTACGTGTATATATACACACATATATATACACACACACACATATGTATACAATGGAATACTATTCAACCCTAAAATAGAATAAAATAGAATAGAATTATATATATATATATACACACACACACACACACACATACATACACACACACACATCACTTTTTCTGGTTGTGTATATGTATATATATGTATATATGTGTGAATACACACACACACACACACACACACACACACACAGAGAGAAAGGAATACTATTCAGCCATAAAATAGAATAGAATTCTGTCATTTGCAACAACATGGATGCAACTGGAGGACATTAGGTTAAATGAAATAAGCCAGGCACAGAATGACAATTATTTCATGCTCTCACTGGGTTCAAGAGCTAAAAATATTGATATCATGGAGGTAGAAAGTAGAATTATGGTTACCTGAGGCTGTGAAGGATAGTGGGGAGTGATTTTAAAAAGTGTTGTTAATGGTTACAAAAATACAGTTAGTAGGAATAAGATCTAGTATTCAGTAGCAAGATGATGTGACTATAGTTAAAAATAATTTATTCTATATTTCAAAATAACTAGAGAAGTTGATTTGGAATGTTTCTGACACATAGAAATGGTAAATATTTGAGGTGATAGCTATCCCAGTTACTCTGATTTAATCATTACACATTGTTTGCTTGTATCAGAATATCACATGGGTCCCATAAATATGTACAACTGTTATGAAATCATAAAAATTAAAAAATAAAGACCACAAAAAATATAACATTGTTTAGGCAAGGCAATTTGAGGTCAATTACTTGAATTACAGTTTAATATGACCAATGGGATAATTGGTGGAATACAGTGGTGTTTACATTTGGCCTTGCTTCTTTCATGTACTGCCATGTGTCACTTAACAACAGAAATATGTTCTGAGAAATACATCATTAGGTGATTTCGTCTCTGTGTTAACTTTACAGCATGTACTCTACACAAACCTAGATTGTATGGCCTATAACACATTTAGGCTATATGTTATAGCCTATTGCTCCTAGGCTGCAAACTCATCAGGCACGTTACTGTGCTGAATACTGTAAGCAACTATAACACAGTGGCATTTGTGTATCTTAACATATTTAAACATAGAAAAGGTACAGTAAAAATATAGTATTGTAATTTTGTGGAACAACTCTCATAAATGCCATCTGTTTTTAATGGAAACATCGTTATGTAGCTCATGTCTGTACAAGTATTTGGTTTCCCTATATTATGATCTGCATAATTATTCAGTATAATTTAGATACTATTTTCTCTCAGTCAAGACAACTGTGAATTGAATTATTTGATAGAAAATTACTTTCTTCAATTCTCCAACTTATGTCCAAAACAAGTTTTCTTGATCATTCTGCAGATATATACTTCATTTGTTTCTTTTGATATTATAAATTATGTTTTATTAACACAGACACAAATTCTATCTATGTTTGGAATTGGAATTTCACCTTTCTAATGAGTTCTCTTAAAATGCTTTGGCTAAATAGTTATTTTACGAGTTACTGTCTACAGGTAATATTCATTCACAGGGGGCTGATTTGTTTCTTCATTAAGAACGCTCTATCATAAACTCCCAGACTGTCCTATTCCTGTTCACCAGAATTGATACACAATCTGATAGGAAGCATTTCTATGGAGCTACAAATAAACAGGACAGGTCACTTTCCACTGGTTTATAATTTTATTAAGATTTAAAATCATCATCATGGAAGAGCACTCACCAGGTTATATTGATAAATCAAGATCAAGATTTAACTCAGTAAGACCAACTTTGCATTTCTTCAACTCTGTTTTAATTTTTGGCTCTTTTTAAGATTTGTTTTTGTGGTTCGTCTTTCAGAGCGTAATTTGGAAATACTCCAGAAATGTTGGAAATTTCATGCCTCAATGTCAATATATTGTGCATCACTTATTGAGAGATCAGAAGACCAAGTTTATGTGAGCAAAGCAGTTATTAAAGTCAATTTAGTACATGACCCTGCTCCAGACTGTGATCTCTATGTGGGCATGATCACCTCTCGTTGACCATGATGTCCCAGAGACTATGTCCCATCAACAGTGCTGAAGAAACGTTCCAAATGGAGTGTATTTTCTGGCTTTTATGTGGCACTCACATAGCAGATTATACTTCAAATATCTCTAACCTTTTACCTCTATTAGTTATGAAAATTTCCAACTCAATTCTGATTACAACGTGTCCTTTAAATGCTCTTCTGGTAGAAATGTGTAGCTTTAGATTATGAGACATTACAGTATTATTTCCCATTAAATTTACATCTTTTATCCTAAAATATTACAGTTCCCAATAAAATAAGAGAAAAAATACATCATTTTCTGCACTTCATTTTTACCCTTTTATACGAGATAAAAATAATTCCCAAATAATTAATAATGACATTGGAGAAAATTATGGGGGAAAAGTAGGTCAAGGCATAACTGCATGCAAATTATTTGGACAGACATTAACATGTAAAAAAATGGTCTGCAAACATAAAATCTGTAACTGAGGGTAGAGCAGCACTTTTTCTCATTAACCTATAATAAAAAGTTGCTTGCAAGGACAAAACTTTAAGTGATTTGTTAAATAGAACTCTTCCTATGTTCTTTTGAAAAAATTGATGTAGACTGATACCCAGGTTAAAAAGTAGATTCAGAATTTCAGTATCTTTTAAATTGTCTGAGGTAGATATATAAACAATATGAAATAACTTCCCATTCCTTTGAGTAAAGTATTTCAGTGCAAGTGAAATAAAGAATGCAAGAAAGGACTTTGGAGGATTTATGCACTCTATTTGCCCTTTTTAGTTAATTAAGTGACCTCAATAAAATGGAGGGCATCTATTTTTAAATCTCAGTATCTCTGAAAATCAAAACCCAAATGGTCATCTCTGTTATCAGGAGAACGGGGATTTCATGGGTGGATTAATTTAGCTTTTTGTTTCATCTATTTCTTTCATTAACTTTCTGTCTTTCTACTACTTTTAACATTCCTTTCAGAAAAGATATGGGAAAAGGGAAATCTTACTACTTAATTTTTCAGTTCTAATGAGAAAAAGAGTGAGTGAGAGAGAGACAGAGAGAGAGAGAGAGAGAGGACATATTAAACTGCTGACTAAAATTAAGTTTGTGGAATGTTTCTTTTACTTTTTCTCTCTGTTGACTATTAGCATATCAAATCAATTATTTTAGAATGAAGACTTTTATTACAATCATATGTGTTAAGAAAAAAATATAAAAGAGAAAAACAGAGGAAAAGAAGTTCAACACTTTTTGTTGCTTTGTTATAAAATAAATAAGCAGGTATTCTGCAACCACACCTAACAGATGGGTACAAAGACCTGGCTTTCCAGGAGGCCTATGCTGAGTCTCAGGGGCTGCCAACAGCAGCTCTCAGTGTGAAAAGTTCTAGGTAGTGCCAAGGAGAATACCCGTTACCAGGTCTACAGGGATGTGAAAGCCTGCATGAATAATGCTTGCTCAAATCCAAGGATACTATAGAGGAAGGTGAAACTGATGTTCTAAATAGGGACAAAAACCATAGAAAGATTTGACTTATGACAAACTGATTCAAAGTTGGATTCAATAAATCAGTTAACTTGAATTTCTTATGTGTTTGTATTTTATGGGCTTTATGTGTACTTTTCAAAGAGCTGAGGAAAATGGGATGGGTGCTCTATTATTACTACGTGGAAGGCTTTGTCATATTCAACTATGTGTTTTCCCCAGCGCCTGCAGTGTTTGGTAAATAGATACTCATTCCATATTAGTTTAGTTTAATTTAATTTAATTATAGATAGGATCTTCAGTAGTCATGGATCAAGCCTGAGAATGACTTTTTTTTTTTTAATTTAGAAGAAGGTGACATTTTACTTTGTAGGGAGATTGATTTATTTAAGTAGTAAAGGCATTTATTTAATAATTCAAAAAAATATATAATAGTAGTATTTTTCCAAATACAGTTTCAAAGTTTTCTTACATTTTTCTACCTATTTATTTTTAAAATAATTTTTATTGGGCTAATTTTGATCAATATTGGTATATTCATATATTAAGAAGGCTACTTTAGTTCTATAATAAGATTTTATCAGGTTTGTAAAAACAATGATTAATCAGAAACAGAATGGTATTCCACATTAATCTGGACTATCTAAGAAAAAATAAATATGAGATGCTATTTTCAGTTAGTCACCTGCTATTTTAGGAGAAGATAATTTTATTGTGCTATATCATAAAAGTGAATCTTGACAGTATGTAAATATTGTAGCAGGATTTTTCTGCTGGAAAACCTAAATTATATTATTCATACATAAGTCAGTTTTGAAGATTTAAAAGGATTTTCTATTTTATAGGGTGATAGCAAAATAGTTATTACCATTTATGAAACAAAACACCACTTGCCATCCAACATACATCAAAATATTGTTGGTTTGGCTCCATTTATTATATTCCTTTTTTTTTTAACCATTCCCTCACATAACTCATAAAATATTTATCATGTAGCTATCACATAATTAGACTATTTTATTAAAACACAGCAATATCAAAAACCTAATATAAAAACAAACATAATACCAAAATCAAAAGGCCCTAACACAATTTTTTGCCAAAGACTGTCTCTCACTTATGATAATTATTTGCCAAAGGCTTAAGTACTCTACATATATTGACTATTCTCGAGAAACCTATTACATTTTATTATCCAGAGAAGTGAACACTGACTGAGAGGAATGTTGCATTTAGAGCACATTTTATCCTTGGGTCACACTTTTACCAGCCTCCATTTCCAGGAATGTTAACTACTTAATGCATGTCATAGTTTTGTTTCTAATAAGTAAAAAGCTCTCAACTGAATCCAAAGTTGGTTGATGTCAGAAGGGTGTAGTGATATACGAACATGTAATCCTTTTTGACACAAAAACTTAATCTTTATTTGTCTACTTTATTAGATGAAATCAGTTGACACATTATCAGGGTCTGAGAAAGGGCTCATGCTCAACCCCCACCCAGGACCATGGGATTGACTATAGAATTTCCCCATCTTGGCTAGGAAGCAGAAAACCAACAGTCTTGCTGTTAACAAAAGAACCCTCCTGCCCAGGGAAAGATAAAGATAGAGATAGAGAGGGAGAGACGGAGAGAAAGAGAGATAGAAACAAAGAGACAGAAAGGTAGAGATTATTTCATTTGTTCTATTTTTTTTTATTTTGCTTAGTAAAGAACTAATTTGAGAGAGGGAAAAGAATATGGGATCCAAAAGATAAGGAATCTCTGAGCTAAGGAATCCCACCTAGTGTGGGGCAGCTACCCAGACGGTTTCATTTGAGTGTTTCAGAGACACATGGGATGAGAGACAGTTCCAGTTCTCAGGAACTGGGCAACTTCATACTGCTGCACGGCACAGCTCACCAGTTGACTGCTCTCACACCAACAGTAGTAGGAGAAATATTAGAAACGCGTTACCAGAATTCCTTCACCCTGCTTCTGTTTATCTGCAAAAATGCTTTCCTACAACACATCTAAAAATATTTGTAAGACCAAAGCATTCACTACTGTTCCAATATTTGTTTTTGCACAAAGTGGCTGTTGTTTGAGGCATGTGTGCAAAGTAGAATCTGTTCTTGCTACCATATCCACAATTAATTACAGCAAGATGTAATTCCAATCAAATAGCAGCTATACTTATGAACTGCAACCAACCGGGTGGTAACACTCTTTTCTGATCAGATAAACTCTTGTGTATGATGAATGCTGGGTGCACAGATAGTGAGCCATTCAAGCCCAGGTTGTATCTTAAATGATTGACCTCCATTATTTGTTGTGGGATCTTAGAAAAGGTATATAAGTTAGCCTTCAGTTTTCTCATTTGTGAAATAAATGTATTTCCACTCATAACATTATTGAGATAAATAAATGATTAGTGAATTTTTCACTCAGCAAATAATTATTCATCATCAACTATGTATCAGACGTTCTTCTAGACACTGAAGGAAACCCCAGATATCAAAATAGAGAATTTTTTTGCTGCCTTCATGGATGCTACATCACAGTGAGGGAAGAAAAAAGTAAAAATAACTATGTTATATGCAAGACAGTAATAAGTACCGAGGAGAAAAATAGGGAAGTGACATAAAGAATATAAAGAATATGTGAACTTAAAATACAATCACCAACAAGGAATTATTGGAAAGAAAAGATTTAAGAGAGTGGGCCATACATCTATTTGGAGAGAGTGCCACGGGCAGAAAAATAACAGGTACAAAATTACTAGTGCAAAAGTATGTCTAAAGTGTTTAAGAAACAGCAACACTTGAGTGAATGGAGTGACTGGAGCAGCAATCTGAGTGGGAGCATGAGTTGAGAGAGGTAATTGGAGGCCTAGAAGTCAGTGTAAGTATTTGGGCACTGTTCTGAGTGAGAAAAGAAGTACTGGGAGGGTTGAGCAGAAAAGAGTCTTGATCTCATGTACAATCTACTAGGATCTCTCTGGCTGCAGTGCGGAGAATAGACTGAAGTGGCAAATGTGGAAGGCCAGATGGTATAAGTAGGGTAGGAGTGAGAAGTGGTTGAATTCTAGATAGAGTTTGAAGGTAGAGGCCATTGGATTTGCCGACGGAGTGAATGACATTTGTGAGAGGAAGGGAAGCGTCTATGGTGAACAGTATTTTTGGTCTAGGCTACTAGAAGGATAAAATGGTCATTGGCTGCAAAGAGGAAGCAGCTGCAGTTTTGGTGGAGCTGGGAAGAGAATTGGGGTTGAAGAGGGTAGCATGGAGGAGACTCCATGTTAAGTGTGAGATGGACTTTAGATGTCAGGTGATGGTGTTAAACAGGTAAATGTATATATCACACATGTGTAGTAATTAACATTCCACAAAGTACTCAGTAAATGGTGGTTAGGGCTGTTCTAAACTCAGCTCTGTCTATTCATGAGTAATAATATACTACTGGAAAAAGATTAAAAACTATCCCCAATCTTCCCTGAATTTAAGATTTTAAAATTTTCAAATATTAGACATTATTACAAATTTGAATTCAAAGTGCTTTAAAATATCAAAATACTCTTTAAATATTTTTGCTTTATTGAATGTCACTGGTCTTTACGTTGATATTACTTCTTCATTCCATTCGAAAATCGAAAGGCTAATAATTAAGTTATGTAGAATTAATAGATTGGCTACAACAGCTTTATTAGTAATGGCAAATGTTTAGTGAGCATTTGATTTCAGAGTCCTCTTTTAAAATGCATTTTATACATCTTTTTACTGATCCTCATAATAACTTGGGAAGGTATTATTAACTCCATGTACAGATTAAGATCTGAGGCTCAAAGAGCACAGGTGACTTTCCAGAATTCAAACTTAGGTCACACTGCCCTCCCAACCAACCTATTCAAGCATCCACTCTGTCACACTGCTTCAGTTTACAGACCTCATTTGACTTATGTTTTCTAAAACACATCTTTATTTTCATTTTTATATTGCAATATTTTTAAAAAAACTTTTGTGTTCATTTTCATCAACTTACATACCTACCACTGACATCCTATCCTCCCATTCTTTTGTAACTAATTGTACCTTATACAGATATGTTTTTATAATTGTTATTTTTACTATTAGTTAATGATGCCTTATTATTATATACTTATTAATTTTATACTATATTATTTTTATAATTGTATTGTAAGTATAACTAATTTATGCACAAAACCTGCTATAAAACAGAAGTTAAAGTAACAAATTCCAGTTTCCCAAATATAGTACTAATGGCTTACCATGTCGTAGATAGAACATCGATAACATTCTTACATAAATTTCTGCCTTCAGTTCTTGAAGCACTAAAATTTTATTGTTATACCTCCAAAAACCTTTAGAGAATTATTATATGAGCAGAAATATTCAGACATGTCAAAAAATATGTAATTTCTCACTCATGGTCTTTGTATATCATAAATGTATACCTCCTTCCAATATTCCTATACAAAACATACCATAATTAATTTCCACCTTTCTGATCACAATTCAACATACTGGATATTCATCTTACAATGGTATAGTTTGGTAAACATCTGATTTTCTGCATTATGAAATTTAAGTTTCTCTAATCCATCAATGGATATGACTTAAAATTGTTGAATTTTCTTCCTTTTATGAAAATTGCCTAGTATCAGGCTTAAAATTCCATAGCATTTTTTTAGGCTGATGTTGTTTGACCTAAGCACTGAAAACCATCAGGACTTTGTTATGTAGAGAGAGATGCAACACACAGGGAAAGGAAGAGATGCTAAACAAAAGCCCACTGCTACAGCACCTCTTAGACTTTCCCCCCAATTGCTTCTAAGGATGTGAGCCCCTTCTTTCCTTCCTTCCTTCCTCCTTCCTCCCTCTCTCCTTCCTTCCTCACTCTGTCCTGCCTTCCTTTCTCCCTCCCTCCTTCCTTTCTTTCTTCCTCCCTCCCTCCCTACTTGCTTCCTTCCTTTCTCTCTCCCTCCCTCCTTCCCTCCTCTCTCCTTCCTCCCTCCCTCCTCTCTCCTTCCTCCCTCCTTCCCTCCTTTCTTCCCTCCTTCCTTCCTTCCTACCATCCTTCCTCCCTCCTCTCTCTCTCCTTCCATTTCTGCCTTCTCTTTTTGCCCCTATTTGATAGGCAGCTATCAAGATGGATGTCTAATAGGAATAGTGCTCTTCTGGGATTCATGTTCAGAAAGAAAAATATATTTGCTTCTACCTGTGCATGAAAAATTTTCCAGTTGACTTTATTCTTTGATTCTTTTTCCCTGATTCTATTGCAATTTTATTTGCTCTTTTGGTGACAAGCCGGTGCCGTTTCTACTGGAAGCACCGTAAGTGGTATTTATGCTTGCTCATGAATGTTCAGCAGTGACCTTCATGCCTAGAATATTTTCATCTTCTTCCAAATTTTCTTTATGTGTATATTAAAGGACTCCGCAGGTCTATACCACTTGAAATTAATGCTGTTTGATTACTCAGTTCTGAATTTACCTATTTGTACTTAGACTATCTCGTGCAACCTGGAAACTGAAAGAATATTTTTTTCCTTCTAATAATAACATAAACTATAAAATCTAAATGCTGGCTATGTGGAAGGCCGGAGAACAACAGACCTGTGCCTAATCATTCTGTCCCTCCTGCACTGAGATTCACTCATCCATAGTTTTGTTTCCACCTTTGTAACTGACTTTCATTAAGACTTTAAACAATAATAAAAAAAAACTCTGTCAAAAGCTATTTACTCTTTTCTAACGTAGAAATTATAATCATCCAACAAGCAAACTATTTAACTGCAGTAGTGTAAAGTACAGTGTTTTCATGCATTAAATCATATTTGATCACGATTGGACTTTCTTCTCACAGAGCCCTATTAATTTCTTGAAGTGAAATATTAAAAGTTCCACTTAATATTTTTTAGAAAGACTAAAGATTACATTCCTAGAGTATATAAGAATACATCTCCTTCTCACACACACATATTGATAGGGTGCACCTACTAATGTGCAGAGAGAGAGCATGAAGGAGGAAAGAGATCAGGCCACAGCCCTACTGAAAACCTAGTGGTTTATTTTGCTTCCCTCCAACTCACCCACAATCCCAGTTCTTCCCAATCCTCAAAGCAAGAGCCAAAAATATATTAGCCAACATTTATTGAATGTTGACAATGTGCTATGTATCATGGAAAGCCTTTTGTATAGACTAATCTTTATTCTTCACAATAATCCTAAAAGCTAGTATCTTATATAAACTTTACCATTAACAAGTTAAGTACAGGAAGTTTTAAAGATTATTTGTCCAAGATCTCATGGATTCTACATATTTAACTTTACAGAAAAATTCAGGTTGATTTGGTCCCAAAGCCTATTCTTGGAATAGGCTGTATTGCACAAAACCACAAAGGAAGATTTAGTGCACAGGTATCATCTTCTAAGTATTAGGAAATATCCTCTCCAGAGTTAAGAAGAATTTGAGAATCTCTAAATAAAATGTTTCATAACTCATATTAGTCTACTCTTTCTGCTAAACCTCAGGGTGGTCTTCTGATTCCTTGTAACTATGGACTCCAAATTCGTGCATATTCTTTGTATGATTTGAGTCTGGAGCTTGTTTCTAAGGCATAGCACTAGTATCCAGCACTTGCTAGAACTCATATGTGCTGCAGTGTAATTCCTAACCTTCAATTCCCAGGCCCAATCTTTGTAGTGCCAGATACTTCTGATTCCACTAGATGATCTTTCCGGATTGCTACTTAACCCCAACTATCTGACTGATGAATCCTCTTGCTTGCCTAGATTTCTTATAATTTATAATTAGGTCTTTTTGACTGACTTCAACAACCAAATGAATCTTTCAAATCTCTGAATTTTTATCCCTTCTGATAGGGCATATTTTTAATACTTCTTTCTATTTCCATAAATATTTATTCTATAATATTCCAAGAACTAGCTAGACATTGAGGGTATAATGGGAAACAAGAAAACAAATGGCTTTCTTGTGGAAATAATGGACTGGTAAGGGAGCAAAGTAGAAACAAAGCAAATGAGCAAATAACTTATTAAAAGTTAACACAAGAGTTATTAAAGAAACAAAAAGAGTTTCCTGAAATGGAAAAGTGTAGGTTAGGTGAGTATTAATTATAAGTGGTGCAGTTAAGAAAGGCATTTCTGAGAAAGTGGAATTTAAGCTGCAGCATTAAAATATATCAGAAATACATGAAAAGAGTGAAGGGAAGAGCACTGCAAGAAAAAGAATCTGTAGATTAGAAATGACAAGTACAGAAATAGAGCAATCATTGGAAATCTTTGGCAAGGAAATGTTAGTCAAGGAAAGTTGATGGTTTGGCTAGGGTGGTGACACTGAGGGTGGAGACAAGTGAGGGGCTTCATATGGATTTTTGTAATTAAAAAAGCATTACAAAGCTCAGCTAGGATAAGGGTGTTGAGAGAAAGGTGGTACCTTTGTATCAAGTAAAAATGTATTACTTGATGAACCAGGTGAGTAGTAATGCCATTTGATTAAATGGAAATACCAAAGTGGGTTAGGATGGACTCAGTAAAATCATTATTTCATATTTAGACAAAAGTGTGAGACATGTGGAACATTCAAGCAGAAATGCCAATTAACAGTTGCCTACATGAGTCCTTAGCTCACAGGTGAGGTCTAGGCTACACATAGGCATTTGAGAAATTCATCACATTTCCTGAGGATTAATGACAACCTTGGAAAAAGAGTGTAGAAAGAGAAGGAAAGATAATATGGGTCAGTTGTCCAACATTCCTGGTAAAAGAGGAGAAGCTACTAAGGCAAATTCAGAAGTGGCTGGTGAAGTGGGAAAAAAAAATCTAAGAGTGTGTCTCTGAAGCCATATATGCATAGAAGAATGGGATCAGTAGTGTTGAATGCTGCTCAGAGGTAGAATAAAATGACGGTGCTGTTAATTTCCAATTCTGTCATTGCATTATGCCCGTCCTTTTTCTTTCAGTACTTATTTATTCTAACCTCTGTACAAAAGTAGTGTCTAGATCTCTCAGAGAAATCTTCCTGAAGCAGAGAGGATATCTGAGTGAAACGTGATTATCAAGTGCAACAATTAAATCTGTGAAGTGTTCCTAAAATGTAAAGGTATTGAATTTTCTCAAATGCTTATATGAAGCATTTTCTCAAATGCTTATATGAATGCATATTCTCAAATGCTTATATGAAGGTATTTCCTATATTGTTTTTATTTTAAAAATAAGAACTAATTAAACTAGGGTCATGGTAAAAATGGTTATGTCTCAAGATAATGTTTCTGCCATATCAGTTTTGTCAAGCTACATAGATCTTCTAATACTTATTGAAATTTGGCATATTTATTATTCCTTAACTAAATATATGGCCTTTTTTGACTAATTGGTATTTCTTTCATGCTTTACAATCATTAGGAATAATTATTTCTAAAGCTCAGTTAGGACAAGGGTCCTAGCTTGTCCCTGATAGGATCTCTCAGTATCATTACATGCTAGGTAGAGCATTTGAAAATCAAGTCAAAGCAACATTCTGATTAAAAAATATCAATTGAACTTTATGAATCTCTCACTATATTGTTGATTAGCCTAGTACTAATCTGCATGTAGGCTTTAGGGTACTACTTATTTGGATATTATATTTCCTATAAATTCCAGTATCCATAAATGATTTGAGATTGTCATAATACCTTAATTTGTTTTCTTTGTTTCTTCTAAAAAAAAAATGGGATACATGTGCAGAACGTGCAGGTTTGTTACATAGTAATATATGTGCCATGTTGGTTTGCTGCACCTACTAACCTATTCTCTAAGTTCTCTCTCCTCATCCCACAACCCCCAACAGGCCTTGGTGTGTGATGTTCCCCTCCCTGGGTCCATGTGTTCTCATTGTTCAACTTCACTTATGAGTGAGAACATGCGGTGTTTGGTTTTCTGTTCCTGTGTTAGTTTGCTGAGGATGATGGCTTCCAGCTTCATCCATGTGTGTGTATATATATATCAAAATTTTAGATAGCATTCTTTATATGACAAAACCAGAAACGGAGAATAGAGGAGAGGGAGATAGCAGGAAGGAAGTAGATATGACTATAAAAGTAGCAATCATCACCACAAGAACAGCAATGTAATTAACAGTAAGGGTTGGTATAGGAATGGTAGATTATCTCTTAGCCTGAAAAGATACTTTAAAAATCTACTATAAATGCCATTTTCTCTCACTATTATTATGTACTAAGTAGAGCATTTAAAAATCAAGTCAAAGCATAATTCTGATTTTTTAAAAAGTGAACTTTTTGAGGCTCTCACTATACTGTTGGTTAGTCCAGTACTAGTCTGCATATAAGCATTAAAGTACTACTGTTTTTCATATTATATTGTCTATAAATTCCAATATCCAAAAGGCAATTTGCCTACGTCTAAAAATATGAGTATCTAAGTAGCAACATGATCTCGGTGACTGTCTCCTAGTTCCTTCGATCCCTCCTTCACTTTCCCCTCTCTCATTCTCCCTTTTTCTTCCTCTTCTTCTTCTCCTTCAGTAGGAAGGTTCTTGGATTGGGCAAAGGCCTCCTCCACAGATAGATGTCATGTAACTAAGCTCTGAACAATGGGGTGAAATTGGAATTGGTGTGTGCAACATTGAAAAATATTCTTAAAGAGAAAGGATACAACCTTGCATTACCCTGTCCTCTTTCCTGCTGACTGGAGTGCATCATGATTGGAGCCGGAAAACCCCATATTGGAGCATGAAATAGAAGCCATGTTTTGTATGATGGATCTTTAAGAGAAAGTAAGGTTAGGTCCATGATGATCTCAAAGTAGCCATTCCAGTCCTGAACTTCCTGCATTCATGTGAGATAGAAAGAAACATATATTTAATATTCTGCCATTACTTACAGATGAATCTAAAGCAAACCAAACAAGCACACTATGGTGCAAATGCTTCATGATGAGTTTAATCAAAGGTAGGAATGTTACATCTTTGTTGCACATTTCCAAAAATGACGAGCTAACTGATCCCAAGCCTCCTCTGCTTCTCCCAGAAACTGCTCCCTTGAAATTCCCATAGCACTGTTTTAAAGGTACTTTCTGTGTTATGTCATGTATTATATTTATTTGTGTATGTCTCGGTCTTATTATGCAAACTTGACCTCTTACTGTCTCCTTTTTGTGCTTTTATGTCTAAATGATTTACTAGTTATAAAAACCGGAGAAACATATTAAGTGATATGTAGTAAGACATATCTAACATTCTTCCTGCTGTTCATATTGCCTTTCATTTACTTTCAAGATGGTTAAAAAACCCTCAATAGTTTATATATTTTAAGTATAAATATAGAGCATAGCTATATTATGATAATGCTTTTACAAGCACAATGTGCACAAGAAAATGTTTAATAAGTGCACATCATCAACAGGAAGGCCAGAGACTCGCAGACATGTGAGGCATAAGCAGTCCTAGGAGAAGCAACCACATGGGCCCTTTGTCAAGGCTTACATGAAGCTATTTGTTACATGAAATAGTAGGATTTGAGGTCAAAGGAAAAAAATTGTCTACACAGCTATTTTGAAGGGAGAAGATATTTGGAGGAGTCCTTCCAGAATAGAATTCTTACGAACTTTGTGTATCTACTTAACAAAAAATTATTCCATTAGGATGGCTTTAGAGACCAATTTGTAAAGTCATTACTGTGTTCAAAAGTGGATAAGAAAGTGTTATATGTAAATGGCAAAAAGTTTTTCTTCTTTTCAGGCAAGAATCAGTAACTGTAGGAGACTCTGTGACCCTGCTATTAGGTTGGTGCAAAAGTGATTGCTGTTTTTGCCATTTAAAATGGCAAAACCACCATTACTTTTACACCAACCTAATAAAATACATAGGGATGCTGGCAGAAAGGGCTTTGTGAGTGATAGCACTGTGGCCCTGGGGGAAAGGAGTTAATTTGACCTGTGGCTTGCATCCCTGGTTCTGAATAATCCTTAAGTTATACTATATATATACCCTGGGAAGCTAACCATAAAAAGCTAGGAAACAATTTTCAGGTGTGGGTGACGAGGCTCAGTGAGGTGCTGTGAGCAACGTCCTTGGCACAAGGGGCTTGGTGTAGGCAAAGATTCTGAGAGTTGTCCTCAGAAATGTGCAGCACAGCAAACAGCTGTATGCCCAAGAGTCACCTGGGGCCTTAAGAGAAGTAGAAGTTAGTAAGAAAAGTAGAAAAAAGATTGGGGGAGAGGGCAGATAAAGCAGATAATTTTTATGTAGTTGTAGAGAAAACAAGAAAATGGTAGCAGCAGCAGAAGAAAATGTTAGAAAACAAGAAAACAGCTGTCTGATGATAGCTGGTGTGCTCTGAAGGAAAACATTCTACTCAGGAGTTTCAGGGATAAAAATAAGGAAAAGTGAGGATACTGCAAGGAAAATGAGAATGGTTTGAAACAACCAGCAAACAACCAGGACCATTATACAAGAGATTCAAGAAGTCCTAAAATAGATAAATATAAGTATAAGCAAGAGTTGAGACTATAAAAATCCAGATGAATATTTAAAGAATAAAAGAGAAAGCTTAAAGAAAAAAAGTGTGATGATAAAAAGAGCTAAGCTCTGTATAGTACTTATTCTGTGCCATGCACTGTTTTGAGTAATTTACAGATACTAATATATTTATTTCTACCATAATGCTAAAAAGCAGGTACTTTCATGATTTTATACACAGAAAAAGTGAGAAACAGCAAAGGTGCACATAAGAGCTGGATTTCCACACCAGGCACTCTGGCTCAGAGTTCACATTCTTACCTATAAAGAATACTGATACTAACCTTAATGAAATAACACTTCACAACCATTTGGATGGTTCTTAATAATAATAAAAAACAGAAAATAAAAAGTTGCTATGCTTCGAATGTTTGTCTCCTTCCAACATTTACATGTTGAAATTCTCGCCCCAAAGGTGATGGTATTTGGAAGTGGGGCCCTTGGAAGGTGATTAGGCCATGAGGGCAGAACCTCATGAATGGCATTAGTTCCCTTAAGAAGGAGTTCCCAGAGGGATCCCTTGTCCCTTCTGCCATGTGAGATTATAGTGAAAAGATGGCTGTCTGGGAAATGGGCCTTCACCAGGTACCACATCTGCTGACCCCTTTGGTGTTAGACTTCCTAGCCTCTAGAACCGTAAGAAACACATTTTGCTATTTAAAAGAGCCACTCAGTCTATGGTATTTTGTTACAGTTGCTTGAATAGACTGAGGCACAAGTTGAGACTCTTGTACATTGCTGGTATGAATGTAAAATGTTACAGGCCTATGAAAAACATATGATGCTTCCTCAAAATATTAAATGTAGAATTACCGTGTGATTGAAAAATTCTACTTCTGAGTCTATAGCCAAAATAATTGAAATGTTACATTTTCAGATATCTCTACACCTATTTTAATAAAATTATTCATAATAGCCAAAAGGTTGAAGCAATAGAAGTGCCCATAGACTGAAGAATGGATAAGCAGAATGTAGTGTATACACACACGCACACACCACATAATAGTCATGGCATAGTATTTGGTCTTAAAAATGAAAGAAATTCTGACATATGCTACAATATGGATAAACCTTGAACATATTAGCTACGAGAGACAAGCCAGTCAAAAAATGACAAATATTGTATGATCCCACTTATTTGATGCACTAGAGTAGTCAAATTCGAGAGAATGAAAGTGGGATGGTGGTTGTTAGGGACTGAAGAGAGAGGGGAATATGGAGTTAGTGTTTAATGGGTACGGTGTTTCAGCTGAGGAAGATGAAAAATGTCTGCATTTGGATAGTGATGATAGTTTTATTATACAATAATGCAATTGTACTTAATGGCACAGAATTATGTACTTAAAAATAGCTAGAATAGCAAATTTTATGTTGTATGTATTTAATCACAATCTTTAAAAAAAGAAAAAAAAGAATACTGTGCTGGGTGCAGTGGCTCGTGCCTGTAATCCCAGCACTTTGGGAGGCCGAGGCAGGTGGCTCGCCTGAGGTCAGGAGTTCGAGACCAGCTTGGCCAACACAGTGAAATTAAAAATACAGAAAATTAGCTGGGTATGGTGGTCGGCACCTTTAATCCCAGCTACTCGGGAGGCTGAGGCAGGAGAATCACTTGAACCCAGGAGGAAGAGGTGCAGTGAGCCGAGATCATGGCATCACACTCCAGCCTGGGCAAAAGACTGAAACTCCATCTAAAAAAAAAAAAAAAAATACTGTACTTCTCTGAATTGAATTGAGTACTATGAGAATTTAAAGGTTAAAAGATGCAAATAGTGAATGAGAAAAACAGTCAAAAACAGAAGGAATGAGAATGTAGGTTATCTATATTTATGGAGACAGCATATATGTTTCCAATTTCATTTTTGTTCTGTTACAAAGTTATCGAGAATAGTAAATATTAAACAAATGATTTTTATAGTAAATCTTGCAGAAATGGGTAGAATACATTTTTTTTAAAACTTATAAATGAGAGTGCATGCTGTGGTTTGAATGTGTTACCTCAAATTTCATGTATTGGAAACTTAATTTCCAATGCAACAGTGTTGAGACATGGAAGCTTTAAGACACGATTAGGTCGCGAGGGCTCTGCCCTCATGAATGGATTAATGTCATTATTGCAGGAGTGGGTTAGTTATGGAGGGAGTGCACTCCTGATAAAGGATGAGTTCAGGTCCCTTCCCATCTCTCTGCATGCTCTCTTGACCTTCTACCTTCTACCCTGAAATGATGCAGCAAGAAGGCCCTCACCAGGTGTATGCCCCTTAACCTTGGACTTCCCAGACTCCAGTTCTGTAAGAAATGTCTTTTTTCTTTATAAATTGCCCAGTTACTGATATTCAATCCACAAAATGGACTAAGATAGTGCAATTGCTATAAGCTTCTCTAAGAGAAACATCCTGAAATAGATGTATTTAAGAAAATATTGCAGGTATTTAAGTCACCCTGTACTATCTCATTAGGTATTAATGAGCCCTCAGTACTAATGATACCTTATTTTCAGTAATTCTTTGATCACCATATAGGAATTATCCAAATTTGAATTTCATTATTTTTTGTCAACAATTTTAGGGTAGAATATGCCATAAAGCACCTGAAATCTATACTTACATATAGTTTTTTTCCCCAAATTTGAATATATAACACATCAGAAAAACAGGAGAAAATATCCTAAGATGCTTATTATACTTTTTTTGTCCCCTCGCCCTTATAAGTAAAAATTTGGAGCATCTCCAGTGACTTTTGGCATATTGTGTTATATGTTACTTTTAGTTTAGTTTATGAATGCAAGAAGATATAATTGGCTTAAAAACAGAATTTATTTGATAAGATCTCAACTGTTTTGAATTCAACTTCAGAAACAAATTAATTTTCTGCTTTGAAGATATGTCTTTAAAAGTTTAGAAAAATGTTTACTATAGTCACCTCTTAATAGGAAGAAAATTTAAACAGTAAATTTTACTTAAATATTTTCATTTATTTTCTCATTTTTAATCTTAGGAAACATGGTCAAAAGAAAACTTTACTGAAAACAAAAGTAACTTGTAAATTGAGATATTTTCCAAGTCTGAATCACCTACGTTATCTAATATTAAAGTTTTGGCACAATAATTTAACCATCTTCAAATTGGTTAACTCTTATTTTTACTATATGATATTTGATAGTACCTTAGCAAGTATACTGACTTTTGAGTATTGAATATTTTGCTTCATAAAAAGATTGTTTTACAGGAATATCCAGAAAGCTGTAAAAGGCACTTAAAATAGATGCAGTAGATAACCAATGCAAGCTCAATTTAAAGCTTTCACTCTCTTACTCTACAATGCAATATACTTAAATCACTTCCTATGTGGAAATTCGCATTTGACAGTCAGTGAGCTATGAACTTTTCCCATGTATCACAATTACTGCAACACCTGGACTAAATTTCTTTGTGATGATGCACTATGATAGTACTGTAAAGTATTAGTTTTCAGAATATCTGATTCCTTACTTTAAAAAAATGAGATTTCCACTGGAATTGTACTGGACTGTATTTCAGAAACTTTTCTAACTTTGATTTAATATCAACTGACTTAAGTTTAAATACTACTCATAGAAAGACCCATCTATGCATTTGCATTTATAAACAGATTTTTTTTCTGATTGTCCACTTTTATCTAGAGTACTGAATATGTATCTAAAAACATATATGGATTTATATTTGCTTTATACAATTGTAATAGAAGAAATTTCTGGGCATTTTCATTTTTGCCCTAAAGTAGTTTGAAATAAATATAATGACACAGAAAGAAAATGTAAATCTTAAAAATGATGCAATTTATATATTCTTGTTAATTAAATTATATAATAATAATGATTAATATGTATCAAGTACTTTTCTGAAAATGTCACATATTTTAATTTTATTAATCCATAATAATCCTATGAAAGAGTTATTACTATTATCCTCATTCTGGGGATAAAGACACTTATATAACTTGCTCACACCGGTTAAGGAACAAAGCTAGGATTTGAATCTAGAAGTCTAGCCCCAGAGTTGGTGGTGTTACCTGTAAATTGGGGCATATTTTAATTGGTGTCATCTAACTCAGACTGTTTCAACCTTAGCCACCAAAATTTTCCCCTTTAAGGGCACACCAAAGCAAAGAGCCTCCCTTTCTGGTCTCACAAAGTCATACACAGTCAGGTTAGTGGCAGAAGTGGGGCAGCTTTCCCAGATACCAGAGTATCTGAAAAATAAATGATGCTTCAAGAGTAACATTGTACTGGGTCTTTCCTTTTGGGTATTTAATAGGGATGAGTATCTGCCTTTTGGGTAGTAGTAGAAAGTACTGCTTCACTGTGGCAACACATACTTCTAACCGAGGAAGTCCTTTCAAAGGGACACTACACAGCTGCAATACCCAAATATATTTCATGGAATAGCAGTTGCATAAGATTTTTTTTTTTTTAAGTATTTATGGATCCCTTAAATATGTCAAGAGCTACATAAAATAACTGTGTTACTTAAGAAGAGGATTCAGATGGAAACTGTTATAGTTCTGAATCTTATTTCATAAACTCACTGTAAAAGGAGGATTATATTAAAATTACTTTAAATATCAACCCAATTCAATTTGGAGCTACACGTCGTGCTAGTTTAGCAGGAAATTCAACATTAGCCATTATCAGTGTTTCACTACTGCTTGCTTATAAACAACTCAGGTTGCATAAGAACACCAGAAGCTGAGATGGGTGCTAGGATACGTGTGAGGAGTATTGCTCATAGACAGTCCGTCGTGGCAACTGCTGTTGTCTTCAGTGTCTCAGCTCACAAGGCCCCCAGTGGCAGGCTGCCCCATGGCTTTTGTGCCAACCTTAGGCCACATGAGTTTTCATTTTCCTAATGTTTAAAGCCCTGGGACCTAGGCTGCCCACATGCAGCCTCTACCCTCTGGATTTTGTCATCTGTCAAGGGTAAAGTCAGCGAGTGAGATGTGTGTTCCTGTTAAAAGCAAGACCAGCTGATTTCAGGTCTGATTCTCAGTCTAGAAAATGTCTCATTTATATCTGTTTGAAACTCTTTCTTTTCCCTTTAGGACACTTACCATCCTTATTTCAATGAACTTATGCTTTCATAAACAGAGAAATACATAGAGAGAAAGTGATCATATGAAGCATCTTCTGCTTTGAGCCAAGAAACTAAGAAATAAGAATTGAGAAAAGATCTGGCTACTTGCCCGAATGATATGAAAAAGACACAGCAGTAAATTAAAAAATGAGATAAAAGCCACAACAAACTATTCTGTCACCAAAATCAAATACATTCCTTTTGTAGTATTTTTAGAGTTTAACCTATGTCTGTGTATCATTAATCTAAGCAAGGGATATAATGCATAGTGTTTCCCAAATATCTTTGTCCATAAACACTTTTTTTTTTTTTTTGGTTCTCTGAAGAGTGTCTTTCAAGAACTATTTTGAAAGATGCTTCTCTTAGGAAACATTCTTACTGTTAAAACTTATAAGATTCTGAACATTTGGGTTTCCTAAACTTCATAGTTTCCCACCTGCTCCCTTTCGCAGGAAGAATAAAGGAGTATGGATTGTTATGTGATGCCTTGAAAGGCTTATTTCTACATTTTTTATATTTAAAAAGAAGATGGAAGTCAGGCACTGTGGCTCACATGTGAGGTCACGGTGTGAGGATTCCCTGAACCCTGGAGGTGGATGCTGCAGTGAGCAGTGATGGTGCCATTGCACTCCAGCCTGGGTGATGGAGTGAGACCCTGTCTCAAAAAAAGAAAAAAAAAGGAGATGGAAATGTGATAAATAAGGTCACTGTGTACTGTTTGTAAAATTTTTCTGATTAATATATAAGGCACTTTTCTCTAAATCCTGCTGTTTAAGTTGAGGGCTCTGTGTCTTTCCTAATGAACAAAGCAACAGGTGAGAGATGTGCTCTTTAGTAACTCAGCCTTGCTTTATCTAGGGGATGATAAAATTGAGTTCAGGCAACCTTTCTTCTTCTGAATCACTGGATTTATTGAGAGTTAAACAAAAGGAGAAAGAGAAAAGCTCCTTTTAACTATACTCTAAGGAAAATAACACTCAAAAACAAAGAGCACAGACAAAATTTGTTATTATAGAGCAAAAGGAAGTCATTTGTGAATAATTAGGCTTAAGGCTCAGTGATGTATTGAAATATTGGATAATTTATTGTTTAAAACTCTTAGTCTCCTGTGTTTTACAACTTGAATTCAGAAGTATATTCTTTCCCTTTATAATGGCAATACTGTTTCAAATAAATAATTATATGAAATGCTTATCACATGACTTGGGCCAAAAGAAAGAGAGGGATGGGGTGGGGAGGAAGGAAGGAATAAAGGAAAAATATGACTTGCCTGGTGACCTTTTGGTCAGAGACTTAATAGCTGTCTATTAGTTATAAAGACCCTCTTTCCAAGTGTCCAGGCACTTAGGACACAATACTGGTCAAAAAAGATACAGGTTCTGTTTTCATGGATCTCACAGCTTCATTTCAGGCAAGACAGTTTCCAAAACAGAATAAATGCTTCTGGAACATATAAGAGTAAAGCAGTGTAGGAAATAGAAAACATCGGGTAGGTAAAAAAAAAAAAATAGGTGATGGGGTGCAGGGAGGGTCTTACTTTAGATTGGGGACAAGGTAAACCAAGATTTAGTCAAAAAAGGGAAAGCCAAGAACAAAGAGAACATTCCAGACTAATTGATTAGGCTGCAAGGAGAAAGCCAAAAAAGTACTTGTATGTCACAAAATATATAGCGCACACTTATTTTCACTTCTATTCAATTTGTTTTGGCAAAATGTTAAATAGAAGTAAGCGCTACTGGTCTTACAGATTTTGTGCTTTTATTTTCCATGAAACTTCTGCCAGTCATCTTTATTTTCTCCTCATCAGCAAATGTTAAGTTTTTCTTTTTCCTCAAATGTGAAGCACAAGTTAAAATAAAAACCATAGATTATGAATGTGTTTTTTACAAAGGAAAATTAGATATTTGCTTTTGCCCAGCATGTTATCACCGTGTTATTCCTTTTCTTCATTCATATGCAAACTCACAAAAGGGCATGTGCCAAGAGTGACTTGTGAATAAAGCAAACAGCAGTTCTGTTAAATCCCAATCCTATCAAGAGATCTGCTTTGATACTCTTAGGCTCCTACACATTTCTGACAGCTCCCACTCTAGTGCCCACCACCACCCTCTGAACTTCCCAGATATGGCTCTTCTGGTTGTGACTATCAATCAGCACATCTCTGTAATGTAAAGACACTCAGGCTTTCTAATGCTTGAACAAGTAGCTGTTTCAAGACCCTTGTATTACACATTGTTGCAATATTAGCAAGTTTAAGGGATTTGACTTTCCTCGGGTGCCAGCATCTAGAGTTGTCTCTAGTGATTAGGAATTAGCCTGCCCTACCTGGTAGAGAGGAGAACAGCTCCTTTCTACAAGAATAATTTTTCCTGTCTCTGCTTAAAAAAAAATTATTGTCAGCACAAAATAATCATTATGCCAGGGTGGAATATTCTGGGATCGTATACACTGAATACCTTCAGGATTTTATTTTCCCAGGTTAGAATGTGGAATGGAATGCTAATTTATCAGATCAACAATCATCACCTCATATTTATTGACTCTGAAAACAAGCACATAGACCTTGTCGTGTATCCTTGTTTCTTTCTCTCATCACGTACCACAATCTTTGTGTCTTGTTAAAAAATGTGTTTGCTTGTTTATTTTCTGTTTCCCTCATTATAATGTACACTTGATAGATCAGGAACCTCATCTGACTTGTTTACCTCTGAATCTCCAGAGTCCATAATAAACAGTAATCAAATTTTTGATAAATTAATTTATTTATAAGAAATTAATTTCTTAATTGATAATTAGTCAATTGCTCTATAAATTAATAAAGTATATTTACATATCCTCCCTTAGCCCAGTGCTTACTGTACTATATATAATTTACTAAATGTTTGAGTAAAAGTTTCAGATAGACTGATGGAAACTACTATCGTAAAACAACCAAATACAAGTAAAACCAAACAAACATACAAAACTTAAAAATATTTAATTTTAATATGAGTTTCATATTATTTAAAAAATATTTAAAGTCTTAAAATTTTTAAATATTTAAGTCAGGTTTTTATCTATTTTTAAGTGTCTGGATAAATAACTCAAGTCTTTGTAGAATTTTTTTATGAGTCGGAACTCGATTTTTGTCTTTGTCACTTCGTCATTAGGGACCTATGTCCTCTTCTTTCTGAGAATTAAATTAAGGTGGAAAAATTTGGACAGTTAGCATTACTTTACGTATCAATTTATTTTATCATCTCAGTGGCATGTGTGTAGATTTGCTCCTTCTATTCTCCTAGAAAAGCAATATAAAGTTCCACTTGAGAGGAATTTCTCCCTTCTTCGGGTGTCTAACATCAGGTACGTCTTGGGCTCATCACCTTGTGGTAAGAGTTCTAACAGTCCCATGGGTGTTTAGAATATCATCCAGAGGATCTGAGATGCTTGCTTCTAGCAATGTACTGGAGAGATATAATGGCTCTATCAATCCCACTCATCAATATTGTCACTGAATTTATTTGTCATTTAACAGCCCAAGGCATTATTGTTATCAGAATAACAGGAAAATATATTTTTGACTGAGTTGAATTAACTGGGGAACTTTCCTCATTACTACTAGTAAATTCTTAAACTGGCTCTCATTTATGTTGGATCTTGATACCTAAGTTGCTGGTGAACTAAGATTCTCAAGTCATTAATTCCATATGGAAATAATATGGGCTGTGCTCATAATATTGACCACAAGTACTAGGACTCACTCAATTAGGAGTTTCAACAAAATATTTTCTTAAATTTCCCCATATGGCCTCATAGAATACAACAAGGTGGGCACATCCTTCCTTAGCAATTTCCTTATATTTAGGAAAATCTGAAAATCTGTTTTTCTTTCTCTCTCTATTTCTGGAAATTCACTCCATCTACCAGTTGGCATATCATTTCCAAAATCCGCTGGCCACCTATTCTGTTTAAGCAATGCAAAGATTTATTTCATCCTGATATATTCTATAAGAATATATGACTATGATGCCTTCTATTTTAAGATTTTATTTATTTTTTTGTTTTTGCTCTTTTAGAGATGCAGATTCTCTTCTTTGAATAGCTTGATCTTGATGGCTCTTAATGAAATAACTTTTTGTGAAGGACTGTTGGGCACATTTTCTGTTCAGTATCAAGACTAATGGTAAAGTTTTTTGTTTTAATAAGCCTGCTTGTTTGTGATTTGTTTTTGGGGGGAATAATAGAAAATGAGTTACATTTGTAAAAATTTTGAATGCCATTTGTTATTGCTTCTCAGGATTTACTAAATATTTTTGGCTTATAGTTGTCAAGAGATGTTAAACATGTTGCCACAGAAATTACTTATTTGATATTTTGAGATTTTACATTCAAATAATGTAAAATAATGAGTCTGAAAATAAAATAAGTAACTGTAAAAATTGTAAGCCTGAAAATAGAAATTAAGTAATTAAGAATTGTTGGTAATAAATATTTAAATAAGCTTATCAGCAATAAAAAGTTACATACATTTTCTCTAATAATATTTTAGAAAAACTTTAAAACTAGTAATTAGAACATAAATATTTATATTATACATTTGTATAAATGTGGATTTAAAACATGTAATCAAAATATTTTAATCTCTCTGAAATACTTCAATAAATGCTTAATAATAATTCATTTAGACACACTTTATTTGTAGACAATAGACAAGATTGCCATTGCTATCAAAATTTACCTTAAAAATAATAACAATTAATAAAAGCTCAGTTTAAGACATCAAAATGTTATCACATTTTATTCATTACATTTTTAGCTGTATTCTGCATTATTTAGTTTTCAGCACAGCAGAAGCATTTCAATACTACCTACAAATACTCTTTATACCACTATAGGTATATTGTATTCTTGGAGTTCAAGTTTTTATTTGTTGCTCTGGTGAAATTTCATTATCATGCTGTGAGAGACAATTTGGCTTGCATAAATTGAGAGAAAGCTTCAATAGACATTGCTATGAACATGGATTTTCTTATAGAGTAAATTAAAACTTTTATTTTTTATGCCAAAGTCATAATCATTGGAACTTCTTTTCTGACTAAGTGTTGTACAATACATTGAAATGCCAAAAGGGCACAACCTCATATATACCTGTGATGTAAGACATTTACTACCTTAAGGGAATTATAAGTTATGTCTTCCTTACTTTAGAGTTTAAGACAATTGTCGTATTGCTCATGATGTTTATAGCGAAACCTTCTTTCATTAGGGTGGTTTTTATTGTTGCATTTAATCTATTAGTTGTCAAGCATTTTTGCTCATGCACCACCTAAAAGAGTTTTCAAAAATGATATAACTCCTCATAGTTTTTCATGTTGACACTTAAATTTTATATTTAAGTCATTGCCAGGATAAAATTTCTGGGAGGTTGTATATTATATCTATGCTTCAAATGTATTTTCATCAAAATATTTGAGGTACAATTTACTGCATTTAATTTGTGGATGTTATCTGGTAATTTTTAGTCTTTGCTATACAGAGCAGCCAAATAGGATTATTTCATCTGAAAATGTGTGGCTCCATTATTAACTTTGAATTTATATGTTAATATGTATTACTAGGGAAACAATCTCTTTTCTTGAATGCTAACTCTAAGATAGACTGTTTATGTATATAAACAGAATGCTATCCTAAGCTTGTGGCATGTAAGAAATGTGATACCTATACTTCCCATTTTTTAAGAAACTATTTGTTTTATTCTCACAAAACTCACCTTGGGGCAATGCATTCTTAAAACACACCTTTGTTTAGTTCCCTGGAGGTAGTTATAAAGATCATTCTGCCTGCATTATAGAATGTAAATGACAGTAAAGATAATACCAGTGCTAGTAAAACAATCGGTTGGATGCTATAGCAATGCAGGTGAAAGATGTGATGGTCCCGACATGAACAAGACAGTGAAGATGGAAAGAAATAGACACACTTAAGAAATATATGCAAAGATGATAAACAGAATGTATTGATTGCTTGGATGACTCTATTTTAGCTTCCAGCATCCTGACTTGGGAAACTGGAAGATTAATGATGATGTTTACCAAATCAGAAAACACAAGTGATGCCAATGGACTGGCCAGTAGGAAGAAGAAATCATGAGTGCAGTTTGGGAAATAGTTTTAAGGTCCTTTGTGGCATCCACGTCCAGAGCTATGTGGTATCCACGTCCAGAGCTAAGTAGATCATTAATCGTGTAAGTATGAGCCTCAAAGATATCTCAGAGGTAGGAGGTCAATATTTCTCCTTCAGTTAAACAATTTCAAAAATCAGCTACTCATAATCTTTACTTGATTAATTATAAAGATAGTCACACTGGTCCTGATTACACACTTGTATGGTTTCTCTTTTACCTACTAGTACATATATTGAACTCAATTTCTATTCAATATCAAATTAAATTTATTCGTGTATTCTTTCATTCTTCTATAATAAACTTTTTGGGTAAAATATACAGAAAGAAAATTACAGAAACCATGTACATATCACTCAACAAATTCCCTCAACCTCAATACATCTAAGTAAACAACTGCTACCCAGAGCAAGAAATAGAATACCACCGTTACAAAAGTGCTCTCATAGCCCCTCTGAATCACTTCCAGCTCCGCCAAAAAATAACCCATATCCTAACTGCTAACATTATAAATGTACCTGTTTTCTTGTTGTTGATTTTAACTTCATGTTGTGGAGAGCTGTTTTGGCACCCCAGAGTTAGTACAAAGTTTATTTTAAGATAAATACAGTCAAAAATTTAACAAATGCCAAAACAATCTTTCTTAGAGCTTTCCTTATCTGACTTAAAGGAGCAAGTATTGTGAAATCCGGCTACCATAAATTTCCTCTTTGGGATGATTTCATGGTCATAAATAAGAGGGAAAGACCACTGACAGCTGCATAAACAAAGTTTTTTATTTCCAGTTTATTCTAAAAATCTATTTATCTTTGCTAAAGAAACCTATTTATTATTTCCATAGAAACCTCCTCCCTTTCTCTACCATATTAGGTATATAAACCTCTAAGTTTAGCCACTTAGTCAGCTAGCTATTTCTTTGGTAGCTCCAAATGCATACAAATAAACATTTTTAAAAAATTAATCTATTTTTTATCAGTTTAATTTGCAGGTTCCAATCATTGAACATTAGAGGATAGAAGGAATTTTTTTTTATCCTAGCAATATAGATGGAATTACATATTTTTTTATATGTCTGAAATTTTTGCTTAAAATCATATTTCTGTGATTAATTTATTTTTATTGCTGAATAAAAAATCGTAGCAATTTATCCATTTTGCTATAGAAAGAATTTTAGGTTGTTTCACGTATTCATTAGTTCATCAATGTGCATGAATCTATTTATTAAGTACCAATTTTGCACCACTCTACTAAGATAAAAAAATACAGATAAGGCACAGTTTGTCCTCTCAAGAGACTTATACTCCAATAGTAGGAATAAAAGATAAATAAATGTAACCAATGCAAACAATATGAGATTGTTATGAGCAAGATAAAATATACTGGGGCAAATAAGAATTTTGCTTAACAAAGGAGATCAAAGAACAACTGAGGAGCAAGAGATCTTTGGTCTAGAAGTCTGAGCAGGCAGAGGATAGAGGATATAGCATGCATAAATAAATTAAAGAGTTAAAAAAAATGGCAGAATTAGGAACAGTAATCCCAAATGACTGTTTTATTGTTGCCCAGGCTGGAGTGCAATGGTGTGATATCTGCTCACTGCAACCTCTGCCTCCCAGGTTCAAGCGATTCTCCTGCCTCAGCACCCTCAAGTAGCTGGGACTACAGGCATGCACCACCACACCTGGCTAATTTTTATATTTTTAGTAGAGATACAGTTTCACTATGTTGGCCAGGCTGGTCTAGAACTCCTGACCTCAAGTGATTAGCCCACCTCGGCCTCCTATGGTGCTGGGATTACAGACTTAAGCCACCAAATCTGACTTGTTTTGCATAGCGAAAGGGTTTTGCTATGTTGCCCAGACTGGCCTTGAACTTCAAAATCCTGGGCTTTAGCAATCCTCCCACCTCAGTTTTCTGAAATGCATACTATTTTTTAAAACGTTATTATATGGATAAATGATGATGTTGCAAATAAAATTTGGAACCAAATAACAAAGTTCAATGTATTTTTATTCAGATTTTTCAAGGATGGATTTTTATACTAATGAATATCACTATAGAAAATACAAGTGATGGAGACAAGGGAAAAACATAAGAAACCAATGCAAGAGTCCTATAAAAAGATGAAAATGGAAATATATAAGAGGTGCTAAGATATGGAGTAAATGGGAGTTGGATTTTGTTTGATGGAGGACTCAAGTAGTTTTTCAATTTTTTAGCAAATAATGTTAATCTCAATATCTAGGCTAAGGAGGACATTTTGCACAAAACATATTAAGTTCATTTGTGCATTTGTTGAGTTTGTGTTGATAGAATTATCTAGTAAGTGTTTGTTCACAGAGTTCTGGAATTTAAATAACCAATGTTAGTGAATTTTTTGGTAGGAATACAACCATACAAAAATTGAGGGAAAAAACGGTGAGGGAAAAAATTAAGAGTTGTTCCTGGGGACCATGAGAACTTAAAGCAAAGAAGGAGGAAGCTGAACTATATGAATTTCTTTAATTGCATACTTTTTTTTTTTTTTTTTTTTTTTAGATAAGTCTCACTCAGTCACCCAGGCTGGAGTGTATTGGTGTGATTTCAGCTTACTGCAACCTCCGCCTCCTGGGTTGAAGCGATTCTCCTGACTCAGCTTCCTGAGTAGCTGGGATTACAGGTGCACACCACCACATCCCGCTAATTTTTGTTTTTTTTTTTGTATTTTTAGTAGAGATGGGGTTTCACCTTGTTGGTCAGCCTGGTCTCAAACTCCTGACCTTGTGATCCACCCACCTCGGCCTCCCAAAGTGCTGGGACTACAGGCTGAGTCACCATGCCCGGCCAATTGCATACATTTTTATAGTCTGTTTTGATTATATTTCATCATTATCTATTGCAGTTTATTTCATTTTGTATATAACAAGAACCAAGAATAATTACCTTTACAGTTTACTTAGCACTACACTACATAGTGCACCTATGCAACTTATAAATATTTATTCTCACAATAACTAATCAGTCTATTTTTTTCTTTCTCTTTCTGACATTAGATGAACACTTGTGAGTCCATTGTTCTAATCAGGTTCTGGAAAATGCTGGTTTTCAGTTCCTGGAAAATTCTCACAAGAATTCTATTTTGTTTTATACCTTCATTTGTTTCCATTCATCGTTCCTACTGTAGAGATTGTCTATGATTTTTTACATGGGAGTTTTTGCAAAGTGCATATGATTGCTTTCAGTTTAGAAAATTGTTTTGTTTATCCACTCAAAGCTGTTTTTCATATCTAGCTGTGTTGTCACTTGGATATCTAGTTTATTACTTCTAACTGCAAAGTAGTACAATGAGATACCAATCTACAATATATTTTCCATCTATTTTCTCAATTATGGACACTTTTCAACTTATTACTACAATAGTGAAGTCAAAGGCTATTTAAATTATTGGGGAATAGAGATACCTAGCATTAGAATTGCCAAGTCACAGACCCAAACTTACTATGAGCTAAACTTAATATGGAAAAGACCTAAATTTAATATGGCTAAATATTGTTACATTGCTCCCTAGAATATTGATATGGTTAGAATCTGTGTCCCCACCCAAACCTCATGTTGAATTGTAATTCTCAATGTTGGAGGTGGGGCCTGGTAAGAGATGATTAGATCATGGTGGCAGATTTCCCTCTTTCGTGCTGTTCTCCTCATAAGAGTTCTAACAAAATCTGGTTACTTTAAAGTGTGTGGTACCTCCTCGTTGTCTCTCCTCCTGCTCCAGCTATGGGAATTGTGGCTCCTTTGTCTTCTTCCTTGATTGTAAGTTCCCTGAGGCTTCCCAGAAGTCAATGCCAGTAAGCTTCCTGTACAGCCTGAGAACGATGAGTCAATTAAACCTCTTTTCTTTATGAATTACCTAGTCTCAGGTATTTCTTTAAAGCAGCATGAGAAGGAACTAATACAAATATCTTAAGCAGTATATGTCTCTTCCAGAATTCTTTAAAAAGTGGTGAAGCCAGGGGAAACTCTTAAAGGAAAAGAAAAATGTAAACACAAAATAAAATATAAAAATAAATACATGTTTAAAGCAAAAAAGAAATCACAACAAATTTCCATTTAAGAATAGTTGATGAATATAAGAATATCATGCCATCCAGGAAAAAATATTATTAAAATACCTAACATATTCATAAAATACATTTTTCCTAGTTTTTAAAAAATATACTTTTAAATTTCTTGTTTATATGGCAATAATTTTGAAATATTATCTGTAGATAATAGAAAGATCATTAAACCATCCTTTACTATAGTTGAGTGAAATTAGTTATTTTTTATTATTATTGATAATTGAGGTGTATAAAGCACAGGTGTCTGGATTTTTTTAAATACTGGTACATATGTTTTCCTGAAATTTTGACAAATTGTATTTCATATAATTCTTATCAAAAACTTATGAATGATATGTTTGTGACAGTAAACACTGCATTATGTATTACATTTTGCAAGAGAACACTCTCTTTTGATGAAGTGTCAATGAGAAAAAAATTCTTCCTTTATTATCTTACATGTTCAATGATTGAGATAATATCGCATAGAACTGCTTCTGGCTCATTCTTTTAAATATTATTTCTTCTTCATATCCTCATACTTTTAGTGCTTGATGTTTTAAGACGTGTTTACATTGTGATAAGACCTTTGGACTGTCACCTTCACATTATGATACTAGGTAGGGAGTAGGAGATTTCTAGAGCCATTTCTACATGGGAATGAACAACACTAAATTATATATTAAGTTACATTTTCTGGCTATGTGGTCTTTGACCACTTATCCATATGACAATAATTTATAATATAATTTTCTATAAAGAATATGGTATTATAAATATAAAATATATTCAATGAAATCCAAAATAAATGTGTTTTCTTCAACTTAACATCTACATGTTCAGAAACCAAAAATATATGCAGCTTCTCTAATAGTGCTTGACATAGGGCAAGTGTAATAGCAAATGTGTTACCTACTGACTGTTTGCAACTTTTAAATTTGGGAATGCAGTGATGAAAATAAACTGTGTCCCATATAATGAGATCTGAAGAAAATTATGAGAGGAATATTAAGAGTTTGTTTACCAGCCATCCTAAGAAATACTGAACATCTGATATTGCTAAGAATTTCATTATAAATTGTCCAAAATGTTCAAAAATGGAGGTACAGTTATTTGCTGTTTTGCAGTTAATTACTTGTATAATATAAATGTATAAATATAATAAGACGTGTGTAGCACATGTCTTAAAGCAAAACAATGTTCTTCCTGAAGCAACCAATGAAGATGAAATATCACTGGTGTGGTGTTCATTGTTTTTTTAACTACATCCTAATTAATTAGGATTTTTCCACTTGAAATAGAAGCTATAATTGTAAAAATATACAAATATACCTGCATATATTTCAAATGTTATGTTATGCTGTTATTTTATCAATGATTTTCACTCTTAAATGCATCTTGACTTTGATGAGAGAAGTGATATGAACATTTTAGCCAAAGATAATAAGTAACAAACAAACCAAAATATGAACAAGTAAAAATTGTACTCTTCATAATGTTGTACTAGAAATTCATATTCTATTATCTAATGGTATTTACTTCTAGTTACTCTCAATTTGCTTCAGATTTCAATGGTTGACTTTATAGTGAAGGATGCCATTTCCTCTTCCTATAATCTCTAACACATCCAACTACCCCACACGCTGAAACAGCAAATTTTAATGGGAAACATTAAATACTTGGCCCTTGGCTCAAAGTGGGGATGTCTCCTTGTGCTAGTTAGTTCTCTGAACGTAGCAGCCCCCAGAATGAATGATGACTCTATATTATACACTCTATATTATACATCTTACACAGTGATTTACTGAGTTAACTGTTACTTTAAAGATTGTAAAACCAGTACTGTAGTTATGAAGATGAACTCTGGTCAACACACCAAAGGCTGGAAGAAAACTAGGATAGAACTATTAAAATTTAGGCCTCAGTCAAAATGTAACAAATATTTCATTTTCATTACTATTTATGCATACATGGAATGATTCAAACTAAAAGTTGTAAGGAAAGCAATATCAAATAGAATACAAACAAGTGTTACTTTCAGATAGAACTAACCTACAAAAATGACTTTTAGGACATTTGCTAACTTAAATTAATTTAAAAACTTGTTTAGGTCATTGTTTTCTTAGTTGAGGTTGATATCCAAAGTCACATAATAGTTTTTTTATTTGTAGATTGAAGTAAGGAACATAGTAGAAAAAGAATAAAGAAAACACAAATAACACAGGTTATGAAACAAGAAGTGTGCAACTGACAATCAGCTAAAATCTTTGGCATGGTGCTGAAAACCTCCTCTGAAATTCAGATTGACTTCAATGACTGCTACCTTATGTATAAAGATGGTTTTGTGCTTAGAGCTCCTGGTCTCACTGTGAGACCCTCAGCACAGTGCCACCCACTGAGTATTTCATTGACTTAGCAATGAACAGTCCCACCATCTCTGAATTAATGAGAATATCAGCTTGACACCTTCAGATAGATTAAAAACAAAATACCTCTTTAAAATATAGTCACAGTTTGAAGAATTAGAATGTAATGCAGATAAATTCTAAGCCCTTATGTTTTCTTGGTATAGACGGAAATTTCTCTTAGTAGGTAATTTAGCAGAATACCTAAGAATGCTGTATTTTATTATGAAATGATTGTAGCTGTTACCCTTTAGTGATTAAACAGTGAATTGTGACCCTGAGTGATAGTAAATTTAGAATTTGTTAACAGCTTTTAATCTTTTATAGGTTACCTAAAAGAAGCAGTTTGTGTCTGTGTGTGTGTGTGTAAAGCAAATGATAAATTAGAGACTGATCAAAATAGATTTTAAATAGCTTTCACAATGTGAAAAAGACAGGGATTCTGAGAGAAGAATTTAATTAAGATCCTTTTAAGAGACACATAAGAGTGTGAATAGTTAACTAGTGAATTATGCATGAGGCTCCATTTTCTTTTCCTGGCATGGTGTGTTGTGTGTGGTCACCTAAAGATACTCCTCTAGTGTACCAACAGGTAAGCAGGAGGAAAGGAGGCAACTTTCGAAGTGCACCCATCTGGACTCTGTACAGAAGGAGCCTTTCATGTGTTTGTGTTTAGTCAGGTCTCAACTATACTCCTAGGTGTAGCTCAAGTCCCACCTTTCCAATAATGCTACTGCAGAGCAGTCCAAACAGAGTATCAGATATAAAAACAAGTAGCAAAGACCTGGAACCAACCTAAATGCCCATCGATGATAGACTGGACAGGAAAAATGTGGCACATATACACCATGGAATATTATGCAGCCATCAAAAACAATGAGTTCGGGTCCTTTGTAGGGACATGGATGAGCCTGGAAACCATCATTCTCAGCAAACTGACACAAGAACAGAAAATCAAACACTGCATGTTCTCACTCATAGTTGGGTGTTGAACAGTGAGAACACATGGACACAGGGAGGGGAGTACTATACACTGGGGTCTGTTGGGGGGAAATAGGGGAGGGACAGTAGGGGGTGGGGAGTTGGGGAGAGATAGCATGGGGAGAAATGCCAGGTATAGGTGAAGGGGAGGAAGGCAGCAAATCACACTGCCAGGTATGCACCTATGTAACAATCTTGCATGTTCTTCACATGTACCCCCAAAACCTAAAATACAATAAAAATATATATACATATATTTTAAAAAAACAAGTAGAATTGAAATCAGGATTCTGGGCAGGATAAATTGGGGCTCAACCTCAAATATTTTAGGCCCTCTACTTGAAATCAATGTTTAGAGTTCATTTAGTTCAGCCAAGTAAAGTATGGTTTTTAGATGAGCTGTCAGGATTACTAATTTGCACATCCATGATAGGTTTATATCTTTCTTTCCTAAGACAACACTCTTACAATATAAAAGAGTTTGTTATTTAAAAAAAAAACAGTTAAGTATCAGCACATGAGAAAGCAGAGATATCCAGCCAATTCCCTGCATAGTTGTAGTAACCAAAATTTTCAAAACAGTAATGAAGAATGTTATGCAGAACATAAAGTGACAGCTACTGTCCCATACATCTATCTCATTTCTTCCCTAAATCTACTGGCACTGTTTGTACTTCCTTTTCTCCTATACCCTTTTGATCAACTTCTATTTAGCTTTGTCTCCATTACTTGATCGAAACGACTCTCCTCCAGGTTGCCTGACAAGGCAACGTGTTACAGATAACACGTTTTTATTCTTATCTGTTTGAGCATTTTCCCCTTCTTTATACATATACTTATCTTGGCTTCTGGAATGAGCAGTATCTTTGTTTTCTCCCACCTGTTCCTGTGTTAATTGTTCAGGTTTCTAGAGCTTGATTCGAAGTTTTATGCTGTTACTCTGCTCTGTCCCTAAAATGTTCTCCTACATTTCAAGGGCATTAAATATAACCTATATGTATGCTCACATTTCTCAAATTTACATTTTTATATCAAATTTCTTATCTTAGCAGTAAGTTCATGTATTTAAATATCTTCTTATCATAGCCTATTGAAATTTCACTGAGATATCACAAATATAATATGCCCTAAGAAAAACTCTTGACTCTATTCTTGATTGTATTTACTTTACCCTAAATTTTTACCTCTCAGATGCTTCGCCAGATCAGCAAATGCCACCAAAATTAGCCGAACTGCTTAAGCCATAAAAGTGAAACTCATCCAGATTCCTCTACTCCACACCCCCTAATATTTAATCCAGCAGTGTTGCTTGTAGACCCTGAATCTACCTTAAGTCCCTCTGCTTATCTCCAATTTGATTGCAATCATGATAATCCAAACCATAATCAGTTCTCCCCTAATAAAACTGCTTTCTAATTGATCTTGCCATTTTCATTGTTCCTTTCTTAAACTAATTGTGCACATAGCAATCAGCACAATGTTTTAAAAATGTAAATTAAGCCTTGCCTAAAACCATTTGGTGGCATCTTGTTGCAGGTAGAATGAAACAAAAATGGCTTGGGATGTCCTCCATACTCCTTTGTGATCCTGCACTACCAACTTCCCCTTCCTCCCTCCTTCCTTTCTCTCTACCTTTTACACTCTGCACTCTAGACCCACTGGCCTTTCTTTTAAAGTTTTTAAGCAAATCAGGTTCTCTCTCAGCTCTAGATCTGTGGATGTTTTTGGTTTGTTTCATTGGTTGGTTGGTTAGCTTCCTTATCATGCTGTTGTTTCTGCTCTTAACATGTTTGTCAATTAATTAACTTTTGCTAGTTCGTTAAAACTGAATAGGAAATAGGCATTTTCCAAAAAACTTGCCTATTTAGATGACCTTGAAACTACCAACCTCTTTCATTTTAAGTGATGTTAGGTAGGTATTTTGAGCAAATATTAAAAACAAAACAGGGAGAGAGATCCAAGTTGGCTGATCATTAGCAGCTCGGGCTAGTAGCTCCCAGTGAAGGTGCAGAGAACGAGAGGATGCCACACTTTTAGATGAATTTTTGTTGCTCATGGACTAAGAGATTCCCAGCGGAGGAGCCCCACGGGTCACCAGGGCAACTCTTGTGGCCAGCGCGGTGGTTTTGCTGGTGCCTCAGTGTGGCAGTTCTTGGTGCAGAGTCCGGAGATTCCTGGGCAGAAAAGCACCATCAATCTTAACACCGCTGTTTTGGTCAGCACAGTGGATTGCTCAGATTTCGGCACTGGGAATTAAGAAGTTGGACTTCTGCTCAGAGACCTACTTAGAAAGTTGGTAATTACAAAGATGACAGAGGGATAACTATACAATGAAGGGAAGAAACCAGCCTAAAAAGGCAGAGAATACTCAAAATTAGAATGCCTCTCCCTCTACAGGGGATCGCAGTTCTTCATCAGCAACGAAACAAGGCTTAATGGAGAGGGAGTGTGTTCCATTATCAGAAGCATGTTTTAAAAGGTGGGTGATAAGAAACTTCTGTGAATTAAAAGAACTTGTTCTAACCCAATGCAAAGAAACTAAGAACCTTGAAAAAAGGTTTAATGAAATGCTAACGAGAATGGACAATTTAGAGAGGAATATAAGTGAATTGATAGAGCTGAAAAACATAACACGAGAACTTCGTGAAGTATGCACAAGTTTAAACAGTCGAATTGATCAAGCAGAAGAAAGGATATCAGAAGTCGAGGACCAGCTCAGTGAAATGAAATGAGAAGACAAGATTGGAGAAAAAAGGATGAAAAGGAATGAGCAAAGTCTCCAGGAAATATGGGACTATGTGAAAAGACCTAACTTACGTTTGATAGGTGTACCTGAATGTCACAAATAGAATGAATCCAAATTGGAAAATACTCTTCAGAATATCATTCAGGAAAACTTTCCCAACCTAGCAAGGCAGGGTAATATTCAATTCCAGGTAATACGGAGAACACCACAAAGATATTCTTCAAGAAGACCAACCCCAAGGCACATAATCACCAGATTTATTAGGGTTGAAATGAAGGAGAAAATACTAAGGGCAGCCAGAGAGAAAGGTCAAGTTACCCACAAAGGGAAACCTATCAGACTTACAGCAGATCTCTCAGCAGAAAGCCTACAAGCTAGAAAAGAGGGGGGACCAATATTTAACATCCTTAAAGAAAAGAACTTTCAACCCAGAATTTCATATCCAGCCAAATTAAGCTTTATAAGTGAAGGAAAAATTAAATCTTTTGCAAACAAACAAGTACTTAGAGACTTCACCACCACCAGGCCTGCTTTACAAGAGCTTCTGAAAGAAGCACTATACATATAAAGGAACAACCAATATCAGCCTTTACAAAAATATATCAAAAAGCAAAGAGCAAAAATTTACACCAACTAATGGACAAAACAGCTAGCTAGCATCAAATGGCATTATTAAACACATATATATTCAAATTGGACAAAAAGCCAAAACCCATCGGTATGCTGCATCCAGACCCATCTCACATGCAATGATACACAGACTCAAAACAAAGAGAAGGAGGAAGATTTACCCACCAAACAGAGAGTAAAAAATAAACAAATAAATAAAAAGCAGGAGGTGCAATTCTCGCCTCTGATAAAATAGACTTTAAAGCAACAAAGATCAAAAGAGGCAAAGAAGGACATTACATAATGGCAAAAGGGTCAATGTAGCAAGAAGAGCTAATGATTCTATAGACCAATGAAACAGAAAATTAACAAGGACATCCAGGACTTGAACTCAGACCTGGAGCAAGTAAACTTAATAAACATTTATAGAACTCTCCACTTACATACATTACCACCTCACACCTATTCCAAAAGTGACTACATAATTGGAAGTAAATCACTCCTCAGTAATCGCATAGCATTTCATAGGTTTAAATGAAATATTGATTGGCTGCTTGTTTGTTACTTTCTTCTCTTATTCTTTCCTGTCGACATTAAGTATAATTATTGGTATAAAAGAGGTTTTCAATACCCATTACTAAACTGCATTCTAGCCTGGGCAAGAAAGCAATACTCCCATTCTCTCTCTCTTTTTCTCTTCCTTTTTCTTCTTCTTCATTCTTTTTTTTTCTTTCTTTCTTTCTTCCTTTTTTTCCTTTCTTTTTTTCTTCCTTTAAAAGAAAAAAAAACAAATTTCACTAGACTCTGGGCTGAAGAAATTTTTTTTATAAACTAGGTGAGTTGAGAATTATTATAAACATCAGAATTTTGAAAGCTAGAGATGAGTATAATAAACAAAAGGACATCAATGATTCTCTGTTTCTATTCAGTATAAAGATGAATGTACAAAGAAAAACCACAAAAGTCATTGCTAACTTTTTGAAAAGGTTGCTGTCTGGCAGAGTTATAGAAAATTGTTTACTATTGATCTCTTTTCTTAGGAGAGCAAGAAGAAAAGGAAACAAACAAAAGGCTTTAATCAACCCCCATATGTGTTTGCTCTCCTCCTTTTCCTTACATTCCCTCTAATGATACATCTCTTACATTGGGGATGAAATATACTGGTTAGTAATTCAAAGCCTTTGCTAAATTTCCAAGGTGGGGGAAAGGCTGTTTGTTATGTCTGAATTATCAAAGTGACAACTGATAAGCTGCAGTGAGGATCAATTTGCCCACAGATGGATTGACACTCACTGAACACATAATGTTCCCCATCTGGGCTCTGTATAGAAGGAGTCTTTCCTGTGTCTGTATTTAGTCAGGTCTCAACTATACTCCCAGGTATAGTTCAAGTCCCACCTTTCTAATGATGCTTCTGCTGAGCAGTCCAGCTTCTGTCTAAACTTCTGAACTATGTTGCTCTGTTTACCAGTGTAGAGACACTTGATTCCTTTTTGCCTTATCTTTTTGGAAAATGATTTATGACTAAAAGTTCTTCTTCCCCAGTGATATTCTAATTTCCTTGAGGGCAGTAATAATGTGGTTTCTTGTTTGTTTCTTGACATATCTTTTCTAATGCTACCCAGTCCTAAGCATTCATTTTATAACAGAAAGAATGATTTATTCAACAAAAGCTTATTGAGTTCTGTCGTAAAACATAATGTGTCATAATATACTGGGATTATACAGTGTTAATATATATTAAGCACTTAATATAAGCCAAGTGTTGCTCTTTGTGATTTACATTTAAAAGCTCATTGAATTCTCACTATAAAGTTATGATGTAGTTACTGCTTTCAAGCACCCTCAACTTACAGATGCAGAAACTGAGACACAGTTGTACTAAATAGCTTGTTCAAGGTCATAGAGCTTATAAATAATACAGCCAAGATTTAATCCAGGGAGTCTCACTGAAGATGTTTGTTATTAACTCCTTCACTCATTGAACCTAAGTCTTGTAAAGAATACAAATGATTGAATAAACAATTACAAGAAAATATAATCACTTTAACAGAGGATAGACAGTGTGCTAGAGAAGCACAGAGGAAAAGATTTAATGTAGACCTGTGGGCTCAAGGTCTATATATTCTCTCTGTGTGTGCGTTCACACATGCACACACACACACACACACACATATAAAGTATATATTTATAAATTATATCTTATGTATATATGCATAATTTATATTTCTATATACTATACAATGTATATATTCTATTATAACATGTGTGTTATATATGTATGCATATAGCATATATACTATACTAGTCCTTATGGGTGATTTTGGTCTTCATTTTGCTACTTGCTTTTGCATAATGGCAGTTGTGCATTTAAGCCATTTAAAAATGAGTTTGCAAAATAAACATCACTGTGAACAACCAGAAGTTTATCACCTACATTTCCCACTGAATTCCTGAGAAAGTAGGTTTTGATTATTTTACAGTGTAAAATATAAACTTCCTTGTAATATTATACAAATAAACTCTTACAAAACAATAATCACCATTTGCTTACAAAGTTATATAACTGTTTGTCTTTTTGAATTCATAATCCTCTCTAGAAAGAAAAGTATTCAAAAGTTCACCAGTTAAAAAAAAAATCCTCAAATTTTATGCAAAGCATATTATTCTTTCAGTGCAATTTCAACATCTTTACAAGCACCCTGCAAAGTAACACTCAAGATATGTAACAATTGTACTTAATTTTTCAAGCCTGATCATTCTTACATTGCCTCAAAGAATTTGGCATATTTTTCATCTAGAAGAGGACCCAAAAGTTCAGACTCAACTTTTTTCAACATTCTTTGAACACAAGGAATAAATTCTTCCACCAAAAGGTTATTTTCCTTATTCATTCGTTACTTGTGTATTAAGCACTGACAGAAGTGATTCTGTTGTCAAGGAATCCACAGACTAGTGAAGAAAGAGCCCTTGCTTTTGCTTACTTCTTTTCAAATAGAAACAAAATCAGTATGTGTAAGTCTGGACCTTAATGGTTCCAAATGCACCAGGGAGGAAAAACCTGATGTACAGTTAATAAGATATGATATGAAGAATGAGCCATAAATGTACTATTACAATAAGGCTCTCTCAGACTTACTGAATCACATAACTTCTGGAGATCTAGCACTGTTGTTGCCTATGTAAATACCACTACCTCGAGTTGTACAATTCACAGCATGGTTAGTCACACCAGACACCCCTGAGTAGGACATCACTTTATGCTCCAAGTACCCCAGTTTCAATGAGTTCATTTAAGAGACAAGAAAAAAAATCAAACAAGGAAAGGTTATTCCTGCTAGCTTCAGAAGCAGATGATTTTTCAATATAGTAAAGAAAGAAAAGTCTCATCATGAAATTCAACGTTTACATTACAGGCCTTTAATGATTAGTTTAAAGACCATTTTCAAGAAGCCATGCCTGCTGAGAGAAATGGAGCCAAAGTTCTCTGAATGATTTCATCTTGCTCTCCAATACAGCTTTTAATTATGAATACTTTTTTAAGTGCATTACATTACATTAATTAGCCATTTACTCAGCAGGTTGCTTCTCAGGGCTCCTTCCGGCTTCCTTGACTCTGTGGCAGGACCTGGCAGTCACTACAGCAAGAGTACGACTTCAGATGTTCGGAAACAGAATTCAATGATCTTTGCCAACATGAAGAAGATAGATATGAGCATAAGTAAAAAGCAAAGGAACGCATCGCCCTGCAAAACATTGCTTCATTTCTCAAACACAGAGGGAAAGCAGAAAGGAATAAATTTCATCAGGCTGTTTCTCAGGCTTAAAATGGAGTTTTACAAAGCAGCAGTCTTTTTTTTTTTTTTTTTTTTTTTTTGCTACCATATATCATTACTATAATATTATTTGGATAGGAAACTGATTAAACTCAATTGCCCTTAACTGAATTCAGGGAATTTTAGTCATGCAAGCAGGAAAGAGAGTGAAGTAGCCTGAGAGTTATTAGGGTTGAAGCAGAGACAAAACGTTTTATCCCCACAGCAGCTCAGTAGTACCAATATCGCATCCACAATTATATTCCATTCACAGTTTTATTCACCTCACAGAGACATATAATCTTACATAGAAAGTTAACTTTCTAAAGTCATATATTGGGAAAGCCTCACATTATCAAAGACCCTATTGAAAATGTTGCACCTTTCTTCCCCAAACTATCTCAACTGTTACTTTAATCCCCATGTTAGGCACCTGAAAGCCTTGGTTTGGAAATATTTTTCAGTGGTATTCTCCTTACAGAACACAAGCATGAACTTGTTATATGAAATTTGGCTTCAGAAAACAAACTAACCATGGGGGAACCTGAAACCCGGGAAGGGAGAACTATTGCAGGGGCCAAGCTGGACATCAACTGGCAGAACGTGGTAAGACAAACTTTAGCATCTCCCTTGGGCAGTTCCTGGCAGCCATCTCCATTACTATCAGTTTCTTTTTCTGTATCCTCCTGTATTGTTCTCCCTACATAAGCAAGACAATGTTTATAATGAGACAATGATGCACTGCTTCCTCTAAAATATGAGATCCCCCTTTCCTGATTTCATATTGTAAAGTCGTCCTAGGTAATTTCTTTATTCATAACCCTGACTAACCAGGCGTTCAGTGTGTGAATCCCTGGTCTAGATATCATGCATAGAATTGTATGGGGATGGACAGAGCTCAGAAGGACATGCAGGTACAATCTTGGGATTATTATTATTTTTTTTAGATATAATCTCACTCTGTCACCCGGGCTAAAGTGCAGTAGCACAATCATGGCTTACTGCAGCCTCGAACTCTTGGACTCAAGCAATCCTCCTGCCTCAGCTTCCTGAGTAGCTAGGCATACAGGTTCACACCACCATACCTGGCTAACTTTTTAAATTTTTTCATAGAGACAGTGTGTCACTGAGTTTCCCAAGCTAGTCTTGAACTCCTCCCAGTCTCAAGTGATCCTCCTACCTTGGCCTCCAAAAGCTCTGGGTGGGAACAGAGGCGTGAGCCACCACACCCAGCCTTGGGAATTTTGTTCAATATATGGACTATTAAATAAGTTGAGAGCAAAAAGTATATTAAGAATGTTTTCTCCTGTTCAGCCATCATCTATGGGCATTTGGGTTGGTTCCAGGTCTTTGCTATTGGAAACTGTGCCACGATGAACATACATATGCATGTCTCTTTATAATAGAATGATTTGTAACCCTTTGGATATATACCCAGTAATGGGACTGCTGGGTCAATTGGAATTTCTATTTCTAGGTCCTTGAGGAATCACCACACTGTCTTCCACAATGGTTAAACTAATTTACACTCCCACCAACAGTGTAAAAGTGTTCCGATTTCTTCATATCCTCTCCAGCATCTGTTGTCTCCAGATTTTTTAATGATCACCATTCTAACTGGGGTGAGATGGTATCTCAAAGTGGTTTTGATTTGCATTTGTCTAATGACCAGTGATGATGAGCATTTTTTTGTGTTTTTTGGCCTCATATATGTCTTCTTTTGAAAAGTGTCTGTTTATATCCTTCACCCAATTTTGAATGGGTCTGTTGGTTTTTTTTCTTGTAAATCTGTTTTAGTTCTTTGTAGATTCTGGATATTAGCCCTTTGTCAGATGGGTAGATTGCAGAAATTTTTTCCCATTCTATTGGTTACTGGTTCACTCTAATGATTGTTTCCTTTGCTGTACAGAAGCTCTGGAGTTTAATTAGATCCCATTTGTCTATTTTGGCTTTTGTTGCCAGTGCTTTTGGTGTTTTAGTCATGAAGTCCTTGCCTATGCCTGTGTCCTGAATGGTTTTGCCTAGGTTTTCTTCCAGGGTTTTTATGGTGTTAGGTCCTATGTTTGAGTCTTTAATCCATCTGGAGTTAATTTTAGTGTAAGTTATCAGGAAGGGGTCCAGTTTCTGCTTTTTGCACATGGCTAGCCAGTTTTCCCAACACCATTTATTAAACAGGGAATCCTTTCCCCATTGCTTTTGTCATGTTTGTCAAAGATTGAATGGTTATAGATGTGTGGCATTGCTTCCGAAGCCTCTGTTCTGTTCCATTGGTCTGTATCTCTGTTTTGGTACCAGTACCATGCTGTTTTTGTTACTGTAGCCTTGTAGTATAGTTTGAAGTCAGGTAGTGTGATGCCTCCAGCTTTGTTCTTTTTGCTTAGAATTGACTTGGCTATGTGGGCTCTCTTGTGGTTCCATATGGAGTTTAAGGTGTTTTTTTCCAGTTCTTTGAAAAGGGTCATAGGTAGCTTGATGGGTATAGCATTGAATCTATAAATTACTTTGGGCATTATGGCCATTTTCACAATATTGAGTCTTCCTAACTATGAGCATGGAATTTTCCTCCATCTGTTTGTGTCCTCTCTTATTTCGTTGAGCAGTGGTTTGTAGTTCTCCTTGAAAAGGTCCTTTACATCCTTTGTTAGTTGTATTCCTAGGTATTTTATTCTCTTTGCAGCAATTGTGAATGGCAGTTCATTCTTGATTTGGCTCTCTTTAAGTCTGTTATTGGTGTACAGGAATGCTTGTGATTTCTGCATATTGATTTTGTATTCTGAGACTTTGCTGAAGTTGCTTACCAGTTTCAGGAGATTTTGAGCTGAGACGATGGGGTCTCCTGAATATACAATCATGTCATCTGCAAATAGAGACAATTTGGCTCCCTCCTTTCCTAATTGAATAACCTTTATTTCTTTTTCTTGCCTCATTGCTCTGGCTAGAACTTCCAATACTATATTGAATAGGAGTGGTGAGAGAGGGCATTCTTTCTAGTGCCAGATTTCAAAGGCAATGCTTCCAGTTTCTGCTAGTTCAGTATGATATTGGCTGTGGGTTTGTCATAAATAGTTTTTATTATTTTGAGATATGTTCCATTGATACCTAGTTTGTTGAGAGCTTTTAGCTTAAAGGGTTGTTGAATTTTGTCGAAGGCCTTCTCTGCATCTATTGAGATAATCATGTGGTTTTTGTCTTTGGTTCTGTTTATGTGGTGAATTACATTTACAGACTTGCTTATGTTGAACAGCCTTGCATCTCCAGGATGAAGCCTACTTGATTGTGATGGATAAGCTTTTTGATGTGCTGTTGCAATTGGTTTGCCAGTATTTTATTGAAAATTTTTGCATCTATGTTCATCATGGAGATTGGCCTGAAGTTTTCTTTTCTTGTTGAGCCTATGCCAGGTTTTGGTATCAGGATGATGTTGGTCTCATAAAATGATTTGGGAAGAATTCCCTTTTTTTTGGATTGTTTGGAATAGTTTCAGAAGGAGTTACCACTATAACACAGAGTAGTTATCAGCTCCTCTTTTTATGTCTGGCAGAATTCAGCTGTGGACCCATCTGGACCTGGGCTTTTTTTGGTTAGTAGACTATTAATTGCTGCCTCAACTTCAGCCCTTTCTATTGGTCTGTTCAGGGTTTCGACTTCTTCCTGGTTTAGGCTTGGGAGGTTGCAAGTGTCCAGGAATTTATCCATTTCTTCCAGGTTTAATGGTTTTAGTGAATAGAGTTGTTTGTAGAGTTTTTAAATGGTTGTTGTACACAAGATTATTCTTATTTATAAAATGTTTCTTCTTTACAGAAAAATGTTTTCTGTTTCAAATCATCAATTTTACTTTATTGATCTTTTAAACTCCAATGCTTTAGAAGTGAGTTTTAATAAATGTAAGTTGACATTTACTGTGTTGTCTCTCATGGCTTTTAAATTTTATCTAATCTGATTTCTTTTTGTGTGTTTTATAAAATTCTTCTTTTTCCTCTAAAACTTCCCTTACATTTGCAAATATGTACCATCTTAAAAATATATAGAACTAATAAAATTTAAATCAAATATCCTTTTCTTCACTGCTTTATCTCTCAAATTGTCACTCTATCTTTTTTCATTTCTTCATCAGCCAACATTGGAAATTGTTTCCATTTTTCCTTACCTTTTCGTCTTCCATTTCACAAAGAATACAACTGATACCTGTGGAATCTGATGTTAAGGCTGACTGCTTAACTAGCCCATGAGTTTTCTTCTTTCTTTAAGCTTTTTTTCTGTGATATCATCAACAATCAACAAATGGAACAAAGATGTCTGGATCTGAATCTTCAGTGCTCATCTCCTTTCTGCCGTTTCTCTCTCTTTCTTACCGCCCATTGATTTACTACTAATAAATCTCAAGACCACCCATCTTGACCTGCTTTCTAAAACTCTTCAACATTTCTAAACTGAATGTCAGCAGTCACTTACTGTGGGTGTCTATCCTCATCTCTCTTCCTTCTATTAGGAAGATAGGATTTCTTTTTCTAAATGTAAATGTAAACGTAATATTCTTAAATTAAAATTTCTCAGTATTATTTAAAAAAGAAACAAATTTAAAATATAAAAATGTTCATAGAATAATGTTAAGTAAAAACTGAGTAAAAATTCTGTGTGCAATATTAGAAAAACTAGGTATATATACACGCATGTTGATGACAACAAACAAACTTGTAAACAGCTGTACATTGTTGTGGAGAATGTAAAAATATTTTTAAAGTTTTTTTTCACTAACTTTTAAGTTTACTTTAAAATTAAATTATACAAATTTATATTTAAGAATAATTTTGCTGAGCCTACTTAGTCTAACTACACCAACACAAAATAGAAAATCTTTAAAGGCAAACCCAATTTAAGTTTTCTGTGAAAAAAATAAAAAAACAAAAGAATGAATTAAATCCAGGTATACAATGCTATTCCAGCTTTAAAAAATATACCTTAATTTGCATCCTATTTTGGGCACAATACTGATTTTTCATGCTTGTCTTTTATTTCTGCCCTGGAATCTATCTAATGTTCCTAGGCAATGAGGTCCTTTATTGTCTATATTTCTAAAAGTCTCTCAAAATTCTTTGGTAAACTAGGTCTATTGCTGGACCATGATCTCAATGAAATGATGGACATTAACATGTAATTTTTGAGTCCTTCTCTTATCTTACAGACTCCCCCAGAATGTGCCCTTTTTCTCCAACATCCCTCTCATTCCTCTTACTCCAACTTCAGTTTGTAGAACAGTGCCTGGATTGGACCTGAAGCTGGGCCTTTTTGCTCAAATGCTAAATCCCTGGAGGTTTATAGTGGTTGCCAGTTGTAATCAAAGCAACATTATTAAAAATGAAAATAGAACCCAAATAGTTGTAACTTACTCCAATCCGATGTGTGAAAGTGCTAAGATTAGAGAATATTTTCAATTCCTATCATGTGAAACAGTTAGTAGATCGCAGAAAGGTATCAGAGGGTTACAACGAAGGTATATGAAAGTCAATGAACTAATGAATAAACCTTAGTCATGTCAAGCTATAATGAAGGCTATTAGTTTTCTTGATAAAGAAATGTTTTGGCTCTGCTATAAATTTCTAAAGTGTTTAGTATAGTGTCTGCCTCTTTATGTGTGCTCAATGAATATTATATATTATTAGATTAGTATTGAGTACCTGTGATATGTCATCAACTTCTGTGCACTGGACATATGACACTAATTCCTGAATCACTGCTCTGAGTTGCTCAATTTCAAACCCAGTTTCAGTTCAAATTTTGTTAATAGTAGTCTGTAAGAGAACTCAGTTTGCCTATTTTGCAATACTCTTGTCTCTACTAAAAAATACAAAAATTAACTGGGCATGGTGGCATGTGCCTATAGTCCCAGCTACTCAAGAGGCTGAAGCAGGAGAATCACTTGAACCCTGGAGGCAGAGGTTGCAGTGAGCAGAGATTGTGACACTGCACTCCAGTCTGGCAACAGTGAGACTCCATCTCAAAAGAAAAAAGAAAAAAAATAAAATGTCATCTTTTCAAAGATTATTTTTGAACTCCTGTCCATGATATCCAAGCTACAAGGTAAAGTTACAATATTTGATAATTGCACTGTTTGTTTTTTGTGATGTCTTTTCTTTACAAAGCAAAAATGCAAGTTGTTGACTGTTTGAGAATGGTTCAGTGAAAGATAAAAACAGAAAACCCAGAAACCCAGAACACACTGAACAACATTAATGAAACATATTTTCAAAATATGAGAGAACTGGTTTAGAAATCAGTTATAAATGCATTATTCAAAAAACTTACTTGATAATCAACTTAGACGTCTAATAATGAGTCCCTAACATGGAATTTTCCTTTTATGAAAAATTAATGAAATAAGGAATGATGGAATGTTGTTAAATTTTAGCCTACATAGTTTTCCAAACAATGTGTACTTGATCTTACAGGTTTGGATTATTTTCTAAGAAAGAAAAGACTGTTTCAAACACTGCACTGAGAGTATGGAGAGAGTTGTAAACAGTATTTGTGGGGATTTCTTGAAGAAAACATTTAAATGACAATAAATTAACTATGCTAATACATATAAAATTGGACTTAAAGTTTATGTCAATTGAAAGGGACAGGTAGCACTTACTGAAAGCTTTGCTTTGTGCTTGGCCACAACTGCAGTAGTTTTAATTCTTTTTTTATTGTTAGGTTATAACACAAGGTACATTTGAAATGTTAGTTAATTTCCCTCAACACTAAATCACAGATGGTCTTTTGCCTCTCATTAAAGATTCAAAAAGAAAGCAAAGTGAATATGAAAGCAGAGCGTGAGAGTGAAGGAGGCACAAACAAAAGGACATTGGGTTCTAGCAGTCACTAATCATCGTCATAGGAGACTTGGGTTGGGTACATTGAAGCTTTATTTTTAAAATCATTTTTCATATATTTCACAGTAAGACAAGTACTAAGACAGGACTTGACTTAACAAGAAAAACATATTTACATCATCTTAGACTTTGAGTTCTCTCAGACATAAAAACGCTGCAAGTATATGCCACATTCTTCAGAGAATCTAAGACCAAATCAAGAGAGCTTAAGTTTTAATGACAGCCTTTCCTTTTGTGTGCTATGTCGTTTTGTCTTAAGTGGAGCTCTACTGCTATATCTTAGTGCCTCCATCGATAAGTGAAGGCATATGCACTCTGTCATCTACTTGCAAGCACACAGAATCAATAAAAAATGTTTAAGTATCTATAAACTTGGAAGTATTATGACACTTCCTTTCATGCAGAATCTCTCAATAAGTGATAAGTTATTGCTTTTCCAACACACTCATTTATATAGCACATTCTTTTCATTTTCCCAATCTCTCCTTGCTTCTCCTTTTCAAATGCTGTGTTAACATCATCACTATTTACACATAGTTTAAACCAGCACTATACTCTGACTTTCTTCATTCTCGTGTTTTTTTACTTGCATGTCATCATCACCATCATATTTTGAGTGCCCGCTATGTAAAGGATATTTTCAAATAACAAAATAAAGTGAACTTGCGAAGGACCACACTTTTCTCTAACAAGTTGAGAAGCATGATGAACAACTCCTCATAGAACAGAGTTTCATCATCATCGTAACATGATTCACAGAACAAACTCCTAAAAGCGAGCATACTGTTCAAAAAAGCTCTCAAAGTGGTAGGATTACAGGCATGAGCCACCACATCTGGCCAACTTTCAGTGGTCTTAATTCTATTATTTTCTTGTAAAATCATGTCCAATTAAGTTATATTTACATTATTAATCATTACAGCAATATAAGATAATAATGAAGATGATTTTTAAATTCTGTTATAATTTCCAATATACCACTAAGGTTAAATAGATGGGGTAAAATAAGAGGCCCACAGTCTAACCTGGTTACTATTGGTAGGGGTTCAAATGGTAGATCTGTCTTTTCTAGGACAAGTATCAATAGTATCACATTTCTTCATCCTCACTTCAACCAGATAGATAGGCCTATTCCTACCTGAGAGGTACATGCAATGCACTTCTCAATTATTGGGAGTTATATGTACCCATATATTTTAGTGCACTTTTTCTCCTTCCTGCTTGTTCCTATAAGGTAGAGGAACATTTCTCATTTTAATCACGTTGCTTTCCGAAGTTCACAAGAGCTATTTGACACAGTCTGTGAAGCCGAAAATAAAATCCACACTATGTTATTTTAACAAAGTCCATTCCTTTAAACGGAGCAGCAAAGAGACTGCATGGCAATTTCTACCTCTCTCTTTACCAGATGCTTCCCACACTTTAATAGATAGCCTGCTTTTCATGAGCAGTTGCTCTACTTTGTTCATACACTGCTTGTACTCTTAAGATATTTCTTCACCAGCCATATAAATACCACATTGTGAGATATCAAGATATTTTAATTTGATCCATTTGATTTTTAAAACATTTCTTGCCTTTTTATCTAATTATTATAGTTACAATAATATAAAGAACCATTTTATATTATACAGTTTTATATTACATAGTTTCCAAACTAAAGAACCACTCTAGTTTGGCTATTTCTTCCCCTTTCAAAATGCTGTTCTATTCTGCTTTGCATTCTCTTCTTGGAGCTTAAGAATATTAAGATTTAGGAACTCACTGAGTAAAATCTGCTTTTTATCTTTGAAGTTGTGGTTCACATCCAGCTAGATCCAAGTGCATTTATTCCAACAAACTGAAAGGGACAGAACCTAATGTAAATCTGCACAAGGACATAGAGTGTCCTGAGGAAGGTGATAGAAAGACCATGTAAAAGAAAACCAAATAGTTGATCAATATGCTTCAAAAGTCTCAAGATCATGAAAGACAAGAAAAGACTGCACAACTGTTACATATCAGGACTGACTAAGAAGAAATCACAACTACATGATCCTGGATGCAAATCTGGAACAAAAAAGAACATCTGTGGAAAAAGTGATATAAATTGAATAAGCTCTATACATTTGTTTATGTTATTGTTCTACTCTTTATATTCACTCTTTATATTCTGTTCTTGACAACTGTACTGTGACTACGTAAAATGTTAACATGAGGGAAAGTCAGTGAAGATGATGAATATAAAAGAACTGTGGGCCGGATGCGGTGGCTGACGCCTGTCATCTCAGTATTTTGGGAGGCCGATGTGGGCAGATTACTTGAGGTCAGGAGTTTGAGATCAACCTGACCAACATGGTGAAACCCCATCTCTACTAAAAATACAAAATTAGCTGGGTGTGGTGGTGCATGCCTGTAATCCCAGCTACTCAGGAGGCTGAGGCAGGAGAATCACTTGAACCTGGGAGGTAGAGGTTGCAGTGAGCCAAGATCATGCCATCACACTCCAGCCTGGGAAATGAGTGAAACTCTGTCTCACAAAAAAAAAAAAAAAAAAAAAAAAATTGTGGAGACCTGATTAAAAAACTATACATGGAAACCTACTTGCAAACCAAGGTCATGATCCAAAAGATGTCTAAAGTCTCATTTTCAAGAATACAGAAAATCTAGGAAGTGACATATTTGATTACTAGATAGAAAATTTGTTTCCATGATAATCAAGATTCACATTTTCTCAGAACCATCTGAATGAATCGACAAACAAATTCTGGAAAGAAACCCAACTGAAAGAAAGTGCTAGGATTGGAAAGCAGAGGGTCGGGTACAATGGTTCCCACTACCTTTTTCAACATTTCCAGTAACAGAGCAAAGAAAGCAAGCTTGAGTAAGCAGCAAGCCATCTGTACTCATTCTGTGAGTGCTCCTCCTCCCCTACATTACAGTTTGTCCGTCTTAAAAGCAACAATGTACACTTAGTTACTGTGACACAGTATCTGTCATTTGGAGGATTTAAAACACATGCCTACATTCATATTTATGGAAATAAAAGTATCCTACTTTTGGAATCCTGGATATGATATCAAGGTAAAAATCTTCCAATAATTTACACAAATTCTTTCAGAGGATTTATTCATTGCATAATGTTGCACATAGCAGCAATGGATATTTAACTTAAGTAGAGAGGAACTCCAGGGACGTGACCAACTGAGTACCTGTGCCCTGTAAAGAAGGAAACTGGTTATTTTTTGCTGGTCAACTCTTAGAACAGCAGTCCTAATGAAATCATATCTTACAAATTGTCAAGTAGGAATAAAATTTTATCACATAAAGTGTTATCAACCAAAATGTTAGTCTCTTGTTACTACTATGATTCAGAGGGCTATGGTATTTTTGAAATATGTGTCTCTAAATATAATACTGAATTCATATAAAGTATTTATTGACATTTCAAAACTACAATAAGATAATTTTAAAATTACTGACATAGTCAAAAATACCAGGAAATTAGAAAAGAGAAATATTGAAAGAAATTAAACCACATTCTCTGTGAGCTTCATTTACACTGTGGGCAGATCACCTGAGGCCAGGAGTTCAAGACCAGCCTAGCCAATATAGTGAAACCCTGTCTCTACTAAAAATACAAAAATTAGCTTGCATGGTGGCACATGCCTGTAGTCTCAGCTACTCAAGAGACTGAAGCAGGAGAATCACTCGAACGTGGGAGGCAAAGGTTGCAGTTAGCTGAGTTCATGCCACTGTACTCCAGCCTGGGCAACAGAGTGAGACTTTATCAAAAAAAAAAAAAAAAAAAAAAAAAGATAGTGCCTTTACGAGATAATTTAGTTATAAGGCAAAACATATGTGGATGGGATTAGTGACCCTATCATAGATCTGGAATGAACTAACTAGGTCTTTTTGCCCTTCTGCCTTCTTCCATGTGAAGATATAGCAGGAAGGTCCTCACCAGACACTGAATTGTCTTGATTTTGGATTTCCCAGTCTCCAGAACCATAAGAAATAAATTTCTATTGTTTATAAATTACTCAGTCTGTTGTATTTTTTTACATCACAAATCGAGGTAGGGGTACTAAGCCTCATTTATTATGCAACCTTCCATTTGGGCTTTAGAGCCACACTGACTAGGTTCCGAGCTTTTTCATTTACTGTGAGAGTTTACAAGTTATTTAACTTTCTGCATCTCTGTTTCTTGATAAGTAAATTTGGATTAACCTCTTAGGCAATGGATATCTAAAATTGACTCCAATTTATTAAGAAGAAATATTTTTAGGAGAGAGATCCAAGATGGCTGATCACTAGCAGCTCGGGCTCGTAATTCCCAGTGAAAGTGCAGAGAACGAGAAGACGCCACACTTTCAGATGAACATATGTTGCTCACGGACTAGGAGACTCCCAGCAGAGGAGCCCCACGGGTCACCAGGGCGACTCTTGTGGCTGGCGTGGTGGTTTTGCTGGCGCCTTAGCGTGCCAGTTCTTGGTGCAGAGTCCGGAGATTCCCGGGCAGAAAAGCACCATCAATCTTAACACCGCTATTTTGGCCGGCGCAGTGGATTGCTCAAATTTCGACGCTGGGAATCAACAAGTCGGACGTCAGCTCAGAGACCTAGTTAGAAAGTCAGTAATTACAAAGACAACAGACGGATAAATATATAATGAAGGGAAGAAACCAGCGTAAAAAGGCAGAGAATACTCAAAATCAGAATGTCTTTCCCTCTACAGGGGATCGCAATTCCTCATCAGTAACGGAACAAGGCTTAATAGATTACGAGTGTGTTCCAATAACAGAAGCAGGTTTCAAAACGTGGGTGATAAGAAACTTCTGTGAATTAAAAGAACTTGTTCTAACCCAATGCAAAGAAACTAAGAACCTTGAAAAAAGGTTTGACGAAATGTTAACGAGAATGGACAATTTAGAGAAGAATATAAGTGAATTGATGGAGCTGAAAAACACAACATGAGAACTTCGCAAAGCATGCACAAGTTTAAACAGTCGAATTGATCAAACAGAAGAAAGGATATCAGAAGTCGAGGACCAGCTCAGTGAAATGAAACGAGAAGACAAGAATGCAGAAAAAAGGATGAAAAGGAATGAGCAAAGTCTCCAGGAAATATGGGACTATGTGAAAAGACCTAATTTACGTTTGATAGGTGTACCTGAATGTGACGAAGAGAATGAATCCAAGTTGGAAAATACTCTTCAGGATATCATTCAGGAAAACTTTCCCAACCTGGCAAGGCAGGGTAATATTCAACTCCAGGTAATACAGAGAACACCACAAAGATATTCTTCAAGAAGACCAACCCCAAGGCACATAATTGCCAGATTTATTAGGGTTGAAATGAAGGAGAAAATTACTAAGCGCAGCCAGAGAGAAAGGTCAGGTTACCCATAAAGGGAAACCTATCAATCAGACTTACAGCAGATCTCTCAGCAGAAACCCTACAAGCCAGAAAAGAGTGGGGACCAATATTTAACATCCTTAAATAAAAGAACTTTCAACCCAGAATTTCCTATCCAGCCAAACTAAGCTTTATAAGCGAAGGAAAAATTAAATCTTTTGCGAACAAACAAGTACTTAGAGACTTCACCACCACCAGGCCTGCTTTACAAGAGCTTCTGAAAGAAGCACTATACATATAAAGGAACAACTAATATCAGCCTTTCCAAAAATATATCAATAAGCAAAGAGCATTAACACAACGAAAAATTTACACTAACTAATGGGCAAAACAGCCAGCTAGCATCAAATGCCAGTATTAAACGTATATATATATTCTAATTGGATAAAAAGCCAAAACCCATCGGTATGCTGCATCCAGACCCATCTCACATGCAATGATACACAAAGACGCAAAACAAAGAGAAGGAGGAAGATTTATCAACCAATCAGAGAGTAAAAATAAACAAATAAACAAAAAGCAGGAGATGCAATTCTCACCTCTGATAAAGTAAACTTTAAAGCAACAAAGAGCAAAAGAGGCAAAGAAGGACATTATATAATGGCAAAAGGATCAATGTAACAAGAAGAGCTAATGACTTTAAAAATCAACGAGACAGAAAATTAACAAGGACATTCAGGACTTGAACTCAGACCCGAAACAAGTAAACTTAATAAACATTTACAGAACTCTCCACTTCAAATACACAAAACATACATTACCACCTCACACCTATTCCAAAAGTAACTACATAATTGGAAGTAAATCACTACTCAGTAATCGCATAGCATTTTATAGGTTTAAATGAAATATTGATTGGCTGCTTGTTTGTTATTTTCTTCCCTTATTCCTTCCTGTTTACATCAAGTACAATTATTGGTATAAAAGAGGTTTTCAATACCCATTACTAAACTGCATTCTAGCCTGGGCAAGAAAGCAATACTCCCATTCTCTCTCTCTCTTTCTCTTCCTTTTTCTTCCTCTTCTTCATTTTTTTTCTTTCTTTCTTTCTTTCAAAAAAAAAAAAAGAAGAAATATTTTTAGATTTTGTGTTCCAGGAACACAATAATTATTTTTTAAAGAGAAAAGGAAAATCAACTCTGCATTGCCTACCGCAGTATGTTGTCTTGACATATAAGGAATATTATCTGTGTGGGTTTTTATAGTATTCAAAAGGGCTTTATTATTCTCTTGATTTTGTTTAGTTCTGGTATAACCCTATTTTTACAAATACATATGTATATGTTAAATGAATTATATTTAACTCTCCATACGCCAATGTGTTTTTTCAAAAATGCAATTGCCATCATCCAGAAATATTTTCTGTTAAGTAATTGGAGTCAATTTTAGATATTAAAAGTAATGATTGTTAGCAGTTATTTGGAAATCTGACTCTGTCAGACACTAGGCTAAGCATATTCACAGAGCATTACATTAGTAAAAGATTAAGAATAGAGTCTCTAGAGTCAGTGACCTGAGTTCAAATCTTGACTCTACCTCTTCCTACCTGAGTAGCGAAGGGGAAATTATGTAACATCCCTGTGTCTTACTTTGCACATCTGAATTATCTGCAGAGGATTAACTCAATTAGAGCACTCAGATCAGAGTCTGTCATATAAGAAACACAGAAATAATGACGACTCTTATTGTTATGTGTTTTAGTTCAGGATATTTTGTTTTGTTTTGTTCTCAAAATTACTGTAGTAGGCCTAGTAGCAAAAGACTTGAGTTTCAGTCTTAGATCCAAATTCCATTAACTATTATGACCTTGGTTAAGTCATATGACTTCAGGGAGCCTTAATGTATTCATCTGTAAAATATGAATAACATCTGACAAATGAGTCTACTATTATTGTTAAATGGAAGAATATGGAAAACAATTCTTCCTTTTTATAAAGATACAGATACACTACCTTTATAAACATTTCAATGTCTGTCTCCCTACACATAGAAAAATAAGTATTGCTGTATCTTGCTTTCCTTCCTGATGTCCTCCGAGTTTCCACACTGTACTGTAGCCAATGAAAGGTTTCAAGCCTACCAACCCCAAATCAGAATAGTTCTTATATTTGTTCAATGGTTCAATGAATGCACCTAACAAGAAATATTGAAATATTTAAAGCAGTATCCCTCTTGAGGAACAATATGCAATATGGAACAAGTTATTCCATGTGCAAAAATCAAATAACGATATACGTTTCCCAATTCACTTTCTCAAACTTGAGATTTTCTCTTGTATATATTTCTCTTAATTCTTTCCTGCCTGTTACTTTTTGATGGCTAGGGGAACTGAAAGTGACAAAATGAATTGCTGAGCATCGAATGCACATTAATTAAAAGCCTCAGACTCAGCTACACTTTTTATTTGGCAGCACATTTTCTGATTGATACATGTACTTGTGGTTTCACTCCTACATTGTGTTGATAAAATGTTCTCATTTTTGTTCTATTATTTAATGGTTAAGGCACCAGGTAGAAATGTTTTAGGTTAAGGAATCATTCTCTAAGGAGAACCACTTATATGGTGTTTCCCACACTGGGGATAAGAATTTTTCAGTAATTGGGCGAGACTTTATTAATCAAGTGGAGACTTTGGAAAGCAACTTGGAGATATTATTTTCTTGAGATGGAAAATCTTTTAAAGACTAAAGTGAATTATATAGTTAATTAACCTTGTTTTTTCTAGCCACTCTGTAAATTATGTAATGGTGTTCTCATTTTTAAAATCTTAGCCACTAAATAACTAATAAAATTCTTTATCGGATATGGCTAATAAAAATGTTCTCTGATTCTTCAAGTAGAGAAAAGAACATTCTAACAATAAGTCAGAATTTATCTGACACTATCTTCAATGGTACCTCTGACTGGATAGTATTTTAGAATTGCATTTGGTTAGGCAATTCTCTAAACCTTCTCTCTCCTCATACTCCCGAAAGTAGAAAAATGTCTCCTTTGGATACCTCACTCTGGGCTAATACAAGCACTAAATTTCTTTGAAATTTTCTGCTTCATATTTTAAGTCCATGAGAACTTTGCATTATATGTTTTAAAATAAGGAGATCTCTTTTAAAAGAAAAATCTAAATTAAAAAAATAAACATAATATACACCAGAAAGATGTCATATTTATCGCTCCCCGAGACAGTGTTCTTCCATTTCAATGTCCACACAGATTTCCTAATAACTTTATCAAAATATAGATTCAGAGTCAATGTCAGTGTCTTGAGGTACGCCTAAGATTCTGCATTTATGAAGCTAACAAATTCCACTTGAGGCTGATGCTACTGGTCCCCAGATCATATTCTGAGTAGCAAAGTTTTAAGGGAGAATTTTTTAAAAATCTGCATTCATCTCATGTAAACGGAATGCAGAAGTGTCAAATTCTGAAGTCATATAGATACATTCAGTTAACACGTTGGAGTAGTGATTTCTGAACTGTAAATAAAACATAAACATTTCTTACAAATTAAAATCTATTTGCTTATGACAAGAATATTAGTTACTCAAAACTAGTTGGTATCACTCAGTTTGCATACATTCTTTAAATTTTCATTTAGTGTTACATTGAATGGACTAGACTCCTTTATGTGTGTTTTTGAGTAATTCACCTTGTTCTACCCATCAAACCAGTTCTACCATTCTGGCCATAATGGGATGGGGCTAAAGACCAAAGTCAGAACCACAGGTTTGTAAGGTCACAGAAATAGTAAAAGATGGGGCCAGAATTTGAATTTGCTTTGACTCAGAAGCTGGCCATGAACTCTTACAAAATAATTATTTACTTTTTGATAAATTCTAAACCACTAAATTCCAAAAGTGTTTAAAATTAAATAGTTAATAAAGTATAGTAAATATAATTATCTTCTTGAAGTTATGCTAAAAGCAGTTGATAGCATACTTCTTTATTTTGTACTTATTTATTTGTTTGTTTGTTTGTTTTAGTAATAGAATCTTCTCTGTGGCCTAGGCTGGGGAACAGTGACACAATCATAGCTCACTGTAACCTCTAACTCTCAGACTCAAGTGACACTCTTGCCAAAATCTCCTGAGTAGCTAGGACTACAGGCATATGCCACCATACTTAGCTGGTTATTATTATTATTATTATTTTGTAGAGACAGGGTCTCCTTGTTGGCCAGGATGATTTTGAACTCCTGCCCTCAGGTGATCCTCCTATCTTGGCCTCCCAAAGCATTGGGATTACAAGTATGAGACACAGTACTCCACCTAGCTCTTTATAAGTACCTAAGGTACAGAAAATATGTTAATTGAATACATGTTTTTCAAGGAGTGTTATAAAATTAAACAGTACTATTTTGTAACATCTGACACAGATAATAGGTAACGTGCAGTCTCAGAAACCCTGACTTGGTGTTAACATAATACAAAATTCAGGATTAAACTATCATAAGAAAAATGAAGCTTTAAGTTCAAACTGAGATCTCTTGTTAACACACTTTGGAAGAACTCTACTTACCATTTTTAATAGTTCTAAATATACTTGTTGCATTTTTCTGGTCTGGCAGTAGGTGTTTATCTATTACATCTATTTATCAGAAATTGTTTATCTTTTCATATTACTTTTAAAATCAGTGATTTGGAAAGAAGGATATTGAGTGTCTAAAAGCCTATTTTTTTTAGTATTTGTAAATACCTGGGAAGTGTGAGAAATCTATTTCACAAAGCTATACTTGTCTCCAACACTTAAACAGCTTCTGAGCTTAGCTGGTGCAATTAGATCAGAGACAGCTACAGAAGCAAGATGTTTAAAGAGTGGCTCAATCAAACCACAAAACTAGGCAAGTGGAAAATTACATTTTGTTGCTTGGAATTAGGTAAGCTATTATCTGAATGTTTATGCACATATTTATTTTCAATGTTTATTAATTTGAAGTTCTTGACTTCTTGCTATAGCCCCTTAAATACACAAGTTGGTATTTTGGTTTCATTTCTTTAAATCCTAGGTGGTATTTCTCAGAGAGTGAGGTTTTCTTCATCTAATTTTAATATCAATTAGTATGTATGAAGGGTGCCTACTTGTGAACCCTAGTGTATTAGTCATGCTCCAAAGTAAAAATTATGTGTGAGACCTCTGGAAGCATTGAAACTAAGCTAGAAAGCACTAACTCAAATGAATACAGGATTGATGTGCATACAGTCAGATAGCAATGTGCAATGGATGATTCCGTTTTTGATTATTTATGTGTCTTCATGCACAACTGGGATGTGCAGTAGACCAAACTGTTTAACTTGGGGTCCCCAGGGCCATGAACTGATTTGAGGAATCTATAATAAACTAGCTGAAATCGGTTGCAAAATTTGTGGCTATATATGCATATGTGTATTTCTTCAAAGCGGAGCCTTTGCTTTTAGCAGTTTCTCAAAGAGGCTTAAAGCTCCCAGAAAACATTAAGAATTGCAGTTTCAAACTTTGAGATAGCTAGTTCGGCATTTAGACATGAGTATCCCAAGATTAATGGGAAACAAAGCTAATGCAAATTAAGACCAGAAATGGGCGAGTGTGGCAAACATTGCCAATAGTCCTAAAGATCTTCAAAAGGGAAGAGAATACTAGCAACTGACTCATAGTACTACTATGAGTCAGGCACTGTGCTGTTTGCTTTTCACATCTCATTAAATCTTAACTATAATTCTTTGAAATGATTCTCCTTTACTCCATTTCACAGTTGAAAAACTTGAGGGTCAGAACAATTACATATTAGCAAATTAGACCTTAACATTTATTGAGGCAATTATCATGTACTGTGATCTTTGCTAACCATTATGCCATGCATTATTTCATTTAATTCTCAGAGCAGTCCAATGAGAAAAGTATTACTTTTATTTATAGATGAGTAAACTGAAACTTATAAATTTATATACCTTACCCGAAACTATACCGTAGGAGCAGAACCAAGATGAAATCAAACAATAAATGAAACAAATTATATGCCCATAATTACTATTTTATACCAGAGTTGACTCAAAAATTCATACTACTTTTGCTGAAGCACAACTCCTAATAAAGTAATAATTATAATTCACATTAATATTCTACTAAAATGATTTTACATCTTAAAGGAGATTAACAGCAGGAGAAAATGAATTTCTTAGAAGAAAACTTGTAAGATTTAAGCCAAACTCTTAAGATGAGAGATGACTTCAAGAGATACATATATGCTTAGAACTTTAGAGTTGAAGACAAAGAATCTTCATACACTTCAGTCTAACCACTCTCTGATGCTGGTGTCTCCTCTATTTTATCTCCACCAAGTCAGCAACCACCCCTTGTTTAAAATTCTCCATGGGTAGGAAACTCACTATCTCTCAAGATAGCCCATTATAACATTTAAAATTCTTAAAAGGATCTACACATGAAATAAAATCTTTCTTAAAACTGGAATATAATTAAGTAAGCTAGGCAACCTAAGCTTAACTTCATTCAGAGCAGGTCAATGTTTTTTTCTAATTTTCAATCTTATTAAGCATTCAACTTCTCTTAGGTTTAGTGCATCTTCTTCTGTTTCAAGACTGTTTTTGTTAACAGGAAATGTAAGGTCAAAATGCCAAAGATCTGTATTCTTTGTTGTTGACTGCCAGCAGCAAGTGTATCCTTTCCTTGATTTTCTTGTATCATATATGACTTTTAAAAGTATCCCACCCCACTTTTTGCTGCCCTTGACATGGTATGCACACAATATTTCATTTATTCATCAAACACTTATTAAATTCCTTTCTTCATAACAGGAACTCTATTAAAAGTTTAAGACATAAAAGCACATCTTCTTCTTTAAGGGGATCACAATCTAGTGGAGGAGACATGCCAAAGGATCTGTGTCAGTGGAAATGATTGTTTCTCCATGAACTACAGAAGAATGTACCCAAATCCAAGCTGTGCCCTCCCAGAAAGATGAGTTCTGGGATGTTAATTTGAAGCTTTGTCCTTCCTAACACCTATCTTATCAAACCATGTCAGTCTTCTGTATTTGCACTGAGTTCTCTGACGTTTTCAGTCTTTGCTTCATGTCCTCTTACAAAAATCCAAGTTGACTGTTGCACTCTTTGTGCAGCTAGATGGCTTTCTTTGGGAAGCTAATCCTTTTCTCACCCATCAGAATTATTTTTGATTATAGAATCAGAATCACATTTGTGATAATATTCTCATCATTTAGAAGCCTCATGACACATTCTGATTCATAATTCTTGTTTGTTTCGTTGACTCAAAAAATAAAAATCAGAAGAAGCATACTCTCTTCCTTCTAATTGACCCATTCCTTTCTCTAATGTTTTTCTGTGTCATAATTATCAGTCACCTTCAGATAATGGTACATTGGCATATAACAAGTGAACAGACTAGGAGAAAATGTTGGCAAGGAATTAGGAAGAAACTAATCACAAATTGTTATCAAGAATGTACTATTTTCCCCAACGTAAAGAGAAAACATAAAGAGTGAAAAATACTTTATGATTTTTAACTGATGTCTTCAAGTATTGATCATCATTGGTCAAGGAATCTAATAATCTAGCAATACATTAAGATTTGCACTGACTTATTTTACGGACTTAAACCTTGAGTAATATGACCTTGTCCTTTTTTCACATAATACATTTGCAGCTTAAGCTTCCAGGCAAGTACATAGCCTTCCGTATCCTAAGGCTCTGGCTATGCCATCTGACATATCTTTAATATGGAAGGGTCTATTATGCCATATTTTATGGCAAAAAAGCCTCTACTAGAAGTCTCACCATCATCTTCTTTTATATGTCACAATAATTTAAGTTTCAGAGAAAAATGTAGCTTTTTGTTCAATTAATAATAGTATGTAGCAATCTGGCTCCATCTACCATCTTCCAAATAACTGAAAGAGCTTTAATGAATATCATCTCATCCCAAAGATATGGAGGTATAGGTTTTATGGTTACCATTTTTTCTCTTGAAATATTCCTTTAACATTCCTATTCTCATTGTTTCTATACTAGGCAACCGTCTTATCTCCCACAACCAGAAATGACATAATATTTTGCTCTTACCTCTCTTTTTCCTTTCCAAACATGTTGTTATCCAATATCATCATCTGCCTTTTACAATAGTCCTCAGACTATATCATCATCACCATATTGTCAAAATCCTTTCACAGAAATGAATCTCCTTTAAAGAATCAGCTTTCAGCTCTCTGCATTCTATATTTTGCCCATTAAGTATTTCAAGCTGTATAATCTCATAAAAGTCACTGAATGACATCAAACAATTTGCTTGTTCTGTGTTGACTACATTAAAATTAATAATATGTTTCTATTTTTTTAATTAAAAATAATTATTAGGTTTGTTTTTTCATACTGCAGAGAAAATACAAGATCAAATTTCATTTCTTTGATTCAATCGCTCCTGACAGCTTATCCTTACTCTTAAATGTGTTAAACATAAATGTGATACCTGGGAAAGAGTAATTTTCTATCCCTCTTTCTACCTTAACGGAACCTAGCTAAGGTGTGTAGACTTCAATTTCTATGTAAATTGTGGGTCAATTGTCAAGTAAGCCAGAAAAATAAGTTGTCTTCTGAATCTAAAGCTTATAACTTCTCCAAATCTCAATAGAATGTATTCTGTTTGTGAGCAGGCAAAGAATGGGTGAATGATAACAAAATAAGCTCCAAAAAGGAAGGAACTAAAGCAAGCAAACTGCTGTCATTAATGTGAGAGCTGTCAGGAATGTAGCTTATAATAACAGGAACAGATAGTGCTTTTTCAAAGCCTGAACTTAAAGCTTCAACTTAGGGAAATGACATTTACATTGAGATGAAAATTGCAGCCAATGACACTGTTCATTTATGTAAGATGGGTTTATTTTGGTTTTTGGAAATATAAATTGAAACTCTGTATTTTCTCTTAGAAAGGCTGACTGCATGGGAAGTAAAATTTAAGGCTGTTTCTGACATGTCAGGGAAATGTAAAGTCCATTTCACGGCCTAAATATGAATATTAATGCAGTGCAAAGGTAAGCCTGTTTAATAGTATTATTTGCAAGTTCCCTTAAAAAGGCATTGCTTTATAGGCAATGGAAAGTCCATAGGACAGGAAAGCCTTCCACACAGAAACAGACACTTCCCTCTTATCCCTGAACATTAAACAGTTTCAAATCGCATACCCTAGGGCAAGTGATGCGTTTCATAAAACCAAAAGACTGAAAGAGAATTTGGGATGTCATTTTATTTTATTTCTCTTGGAACAAACAGATTATGGTTTTATCTTTTTGTACAAATTCCTAGAGTAGACGATTCTTCAATCCCTGTGGTATTATTTGAAAGCAGTCACTATCATTATCATATAGAAGTTTGAAAGACCAACCCCCTAAACTCAAATCCTTCTACTTATTTAGTACATTGATAAGAAATTTTACTCAGTAGAAACTCAAAGCAATAATCAATTACTGCACTCTATGCATTTGTATTTGCTCCTTCAATATGCTGCCTAATATTCTCATAGCACCAATGATAGTTGACAAAAGTTATTCCGTCTCTCTCACCCACCGGATGGAGCACTCTTTGATGGGAGATGATGTGTCCTCCCAGTGCCTAGATCAATATCTGGAACACAACAGACATTCACTAAAGCTCAAATTTTTATGTTACGTGTGTTACATTATATACACTATATTTAATATAAATACTTTCAAGTATTTCAGATATCAAGGGAAGTTATTTCAAAGTCTTTCTGAAATTCAGCAGCATGCTTTGCCAATGGGACCCAAATAAATATTTTGTGATTATACTAATAATGTGAAGTACAGTTGGTGAGTTGCTGTGCCATTCTTTTCAACATCTGTCAAGTTGTCATGTTATATTCTGCATATACAACAGTCTTTGTGACTGACTAAAATACGGTCTATGATTGGAGTAATTTTAAGGGGAATTAAGTGTTGCTCGATACAAACCACACTATTTTTGTGAAACAACCCCCATCTCCAGTTATAAGCCCCAGATATCTTAGGATGAAAGTGATCAAGGTAACTTTATTTAACATTAAAAGAATGCAAATTTAGTAATAGCAGTAAAGAAATCTTTATAAAAAAAGCTTTTTCTAATGTTAAAGTTGTTTCCAGAAAGTGTCTTCTTGCTTTAAAGACTGCAGCAATTCTCCCTCTACAGCTGATCAGACCACTTCTATCACCTGTCTGACTTTGGCACTCTGAGTGGCTTGGACATGTCTCATTCCTCCCTTAAGCGTGAAATTCTCCCAACTGTAGCTCTACCATGCTCGAAATGGTTAGTTCGTTCATTCAACTAATATTTTCTGAGTTTTTTTCATGTATCAGACATATTTCTAGACAGTGAACAACAAATTAAAAATACGGATTATTTTCTGTGGAGCTTACATCTGACAAAGACAGACGAATGCTCCTGAAATAAATATACAGTATGGTAGATGGTGACAAGTATTATGGAGGAAAAATACACAGGTTAATATAGGGTGACTGTATAAATTATTGTGCAAAATGGGAGACTTTTGAACATAAAAGAAAAAGGCAGTATTTAACACCATATAATGGAGTTCTAACACGGAGTAATAACACCTTGACTGTAGGCAAGAACCAGAACTGTCCCAGGTAAATATGAGGATAATAGAGTTACGGCAGATGAGGGAGATGAGAAAAGCATTGGAATACAAAGAGATGTCTAAATTTCTAGGGTCTACAGACCTGAATATTAGGTAGCTAGCCAATAGACATTGCATAGCAGGGTCTATTTAGAGGATATTGTCCATAGTAACTCATTTAGTCCTTATGGCAACATTTTGAAGTAGGAGCTGGAAACATACCTTGGAAGCAGGGTTTTTCTAGGAATCCTCTCTCATTCCCTGTGGTTTTCTTGCCTCCTCTGAATCCATTTCTCTGTTAACCTGAGGTGCTCATTCTATCTTTCCCTCTCAAGGAGGCCTCTTCATGTGATTCAATAAGACACCATGGTTGGTATGTTAAGTTAAAATGAAGATGTTGAATTCTGACCATTATTATTGTGCTTGTGTATTGTGGGATAATATTAGTTTTATGGATCTTCCTTTGTGATTAATATTTTTGGAAGAAGTCTCTGGTGCTTTGGCCACAAAACTATTTTTACCTTTTCCCAATATCCCTCTGTATTGAGATTTTGATGCATTATCCTCAATATTATATATATATATACTGTTTTCATATTTATATATTTTTTAAAAAGAGAAATATAGTGAATTGTCACATAAGCTTTTTTTTTTTTTTTGAAACAGAGTCTTGCTCCGTCACCAGGCGCCAGGCTGGAGTGCAGTGGCACGATCTCGGCTCACTGCAACCTCCACTTCCCGAGTTCAAGCAATTTTCCTGCTTCAGTCTCCAAAGTAGCTGGGACTACAGGTGCACGCCACCACACCCAGCTAATTTTTTTATTTTTAGTAGAGATGGGGTTTCACAATGTTGGCCAAGATGGTCTCGATCTCTTGACCTCGTGATCCGCCCGCCTCGGCCTCCCAAAGTGCTGGGATTACAGGCATGAGCCACCGCGCCTGGCCAGATAGGCTTATTTACATAATCATGTCTGTACCTTTTTCTAGAGTTATTTGCAAGGAGCAATACTCCTTAGAATATTTCTTCTAAATATAAATGATTTTGGAACATTATTTTCCAAAGTAGATAAGAATAAGCACATGATTTATTTATATGAGTCAGTGGATATTTGCTTATATACTATAATTACACAATAAGCCAATAATTAAATGATAAATTATTTATAGTATTTTCAAATAATAAATATTTTGATAATATCCAGTGTTGTAATACTATCTTCACATGGGTGTGGGAATATTCTGTTAGTGTCAGTATAACTAGTTGTATTTATTTTAGAAAGCAATTTGATGCTGCTTTTCAGAAATAGAAAAAAGTAAAGAGTTTATAATTTCTAGTATAAGCACCTAAACACAGAGAAATTATCTGAAGGAAAATAAACAAATGATAGCTAATTGTATTGGCATAAATAAGCAAAAGCTGGAATAAACTAAATGTTCCAAACAAAAAGATCAATTAATTCATTATGTTCATTAACTCTATGGAAGATTGGTGAAAATAAAAAATGGTATTTTAGAAGGTTATATGCTATCAAAGAAAAGGAGCCTGAAATTAAAATATTACATTTAAGGAAAAGAAAACCCAAAGTTTTATTTGTCATATAAGTATCTTATGTAAACCATAAGTATTAGTGGAAATTAGAGGAAAACATGGCAAAATACAAATGAAGTAGATGTATTAGAATCATGGGCTTATGCATTATTTTAAATAAGTTATTAGAAGATTGTGCAATAAACAGATTTTTTTTTAAAAGTCGCTGAGTACAAAACTTGTTCATGCTTTCTCAGGGTCACCACAAAGGTGAATAATGCTCCTTAATTTTCTAGGGACCATATACATAAAGCAATCTCCTTATGTTATACTTGGATTGGTATATGATCTTGTTTATTAGTTAACCATTTCAAACTTATACAGAATGAATTGGAGAAAGGGAACAAGATTGAGGAGAAAGATTGTCATAGAGCTTGGATGAAATTTGTAACAAGTGTAGACTCTGATAAAGTGGTTTAATGAAAACATTTTTCAAGTAGAATTCTATGACTTGACATCCAGTCCATTTGTGTATTTTGAGGGATGTCTGAAAAATCTGTTGGTACCCTGAAGAAAGATAGGTCCATGACACTGAAATAAATGCCTGTGATAGTTCTTTACTGGTAAAATTTGAAGGTTATTTGTGCCCTACAGCTCAGTTCTAAGTTTATCATACTGAAGCTATTATACCCTTTACTACAGTTCTTCAAGTTGAAGCTATATAAATATGTGTCTGTATAAAGTTGCCAATTCTTTGAAATAAAAAGTTTTCTTTTTTATTAAAAGCAAGATTAGAGAATTTAAGTAAGGAAATTAATAAATTTTAAATGTATTATCTTTTCGTGGAGGCTATAACTTTTGTCATTCAATATGTAGAGAAAAAGTAGAATTCAATATGCAGAAAAAGTCTCTGTTTGCATATGTTCATTTAAGAAATGCTGCCTTATCAATATTGTACAGGAAACTGAAAAGATACTCTTTGCTTTTGTTCAAAGATAATAGATATAGATGTTAACCTGTGAATAGAAAGTTTTCTGCAAGATGTATGTATGTGTGTATGCATGTATCTGTGTATGTATTGTTGCTAGGAGCATCACTCGTGTAAAGAGACCACCAGGCAGGCTTTGTGTGAGCAACATGGCTGTTTATTCACCCGGGTGTGGGTAGGCTGAGTCTGAAAAGAGAGTCAGCAGAGGGCAGTGGGATAAAGTTGGTTTTATAGGTTTGGGGTAGGCAGTGGAAAGTTACAGAAGTTGCAGTTCAGGGCGGTTTTGGGCAGGGGCTGTTACTGCAGGGGTGTCATGGGATGCATGGTCACAAGGGTAGGGCCTATTACAAACAGGCTACAAAGGGTGGGGCTATTGCAAACATGGGATGCATAGTCACAAGGGTAGGGGCTATTACAAACAGGAGTGATCATAAGGGTGGGGGGTTATCTGCTGCAAGCAGAGGGGAGGGTGTGGTAAATTACATAGTTACAGGGGTGGGACTCTTGAGAAACCTAATGTCTGGGGGGAAATTTTCGCAAGGATGAGCAGGAACAACAGTTGAAGATTGCAGGGTGAGAGCAGTTAGTTGAGGCAGGAATCAGTCGTTTCACTTCTCTTTGTGGCCATCTGGTTACTTCAGACTTTCTGGCTCCTGGAGACCGTCAGGCAGCGTACGTGCAGGTCATCAAGGCTCTAATGGCCAGGCTTGGACTTGGAGGCCTTACAGGTGTTTTGAGAAAAATATATTGAGTAAATTTTATGTAGATGTTAATAATTTCTTTCAAAATATTTGTTAAATTTTAACAAATTTCATAGACCTTGTGATAGAGCCTTTAAAGTGTCTTATTTTCCAAAGGGTACTAAAGTCTGTCAACTTCAGCAAAGCCTCTGCAAGATTAATAATGATAAAGCACCCATCTGCTCCAGTATTTGAGGTTTTATGAAGATAGTAGACAGAGGGAGTAAACTGTTTCTGTGTTGTGAAAGTCTTGGGTGAAACAGACAAGTCTAACTCAGTCAGGTCTTATTCATCTGGCCATCAACCTGGAGAGAAGCTATCTAGGGGGACTTTTTATTTAAGATAATCTCAGTTATCTCGAAGCCAATCTCAGTTAATATGAAGCCAATTTGTAATTAATGACTCTCCTTCAATTAAGAAACCCAATCATAGTCAAGCTTTGGTTCAGAAAAGATTATTAGTACCATGTTTGCATTCACCGCTGATCCCTTCATCAATGTTTTATATGTCCAGAGCATGGGGTTGGAAAATTGGCAAGGTTGGGGGAATTGGTTAAATGGGCACCATTTTTATATTTTCATTCTTTGCATGTAGCCTTTTTTCAATAGTTAGTAGTTCAATCAGGACAATGTTACAATATCTCTCACGCCAAAAACAGTAATCATATGTTCAGCGTTCCAACCAGAGTGAAGATCATCACAACAATAATCATGAGAATAAACTTCATAGAAACTGGTTAGAGTGCCACTGAATGTATTTGTATCAGGAAATGATTTATACATGTATCACTGTATTATAAAACATTTCGCTGTAAAATTAACAGCAATGTTTATGTACAATTTGAGATAAATAACTAGTAAGCAAGGAAAATTAAAAGTTCAAAGTAAATCAGTACTTTTGATGTAAAAGGAATAACAGCTTTCCAATATGTTTAGCATATGGATATAAGCTTTACTAACAAGAACATTTACTTAGTCTTTTCTATTAGGTTTTATTGCTACATTCATTGTACAACAATAATAAAACCTTGTTGGGACTTTATGACCAAATAAAATGTACTGATAAATGAATCACCTAACAATAATGCTTGATGGGTGATGGCAATCACATATTAAGGATCTTAGCAAATATATATGATCAATAAATAGACAGCTGTTTCCTAAACACTACGTTAGGCACAATGGCATCATAAAAGGAGCAACTATATTAAACACAGTCTATCATATTGAGGGGCATATTATAAAAATACATCTAATTTCTCAAATAATATAAGTGACACATTATGTTATAGATAATAGATTATAAAGGAGTTCATAATACTTGTGTAATAAAAGTGTGGTTAATAAGAAACAGTGTTTTGAGTTAGGCTTTAGTGAATGATAAAAAAATGGAGAGCTAAAAAGGAGAAAAAAGGGCATTAGGGGTGGGGTGCAGTGACTCGCCTGTAATCCCAGCAATTTGGGAGGCCAAAAAGGGCTGATCACCTGAGATCAGGAATTTGAGACCAGCCTGGCCAACATGGTGAAAACTGTCTCTACCAAAAATACAAAAATTAGCTGGGCGTGGTGGCACCCACCTGTAATACCAGCTACTCAGGAGGCTGAGCCGGTATAATCACTTGAATCCAAGAGGTGGAGGTTGCAATGAGCCTAGATGGCGCCACTGCACTCCAGCCTGGGTGACAGAGTAAGACTCAGGGGAAAAAAACGGGCGTTAGGGTGTACTATAAGCAGAGTCCACAGACATTTGACAGACTGGGAGAGTTTTGCAGTAGAAAAACCAAAAAAAGTAATGTAAGGAACCAAAGTGAATGAAAAATATAAGAAACCTAATATGAATATTAGTAGACACCAAAAAGGAAATCTAGGAAATCTAAATTATATGAAAATATGTTCAACCTCATTACGAAGTGAGTAATGAAACTAAAACAATACTGATATCCTCTTGCAAATATTATTTTAGCAAAAATTAGAGTATTGGATAATAACAAATATTAGAAAGAATGTTCAGAATCAGGCAAGCTCACTGCAATGATGTGGGGGCAATGACTCTGGGGTGGAAGATGCTGAAAGAAAGGGGCAAATGCAGGGAGGAAAAACAATCGCCCAGCTTCTTCCAGGGAATGTAGATGAAAACAGATAGACACATTACTGATGGGAAGGTAGGCTAGCGTGGCCATTTTGAGAATTAGTGAAATAACATTAGCTACATTTTATCACCAAGAGATTCAAATTCACTTAGTTTTATACCTCAGAAAAGCTAGTACACAAATACAAATAAGCCTTTGGTGGTGGTGGTTGTTTTCTGACAGCAGAGACTTGAAAGTAAAGTGTCTGCATAAGAAATTTATTATAGAACTGAATAAGGTGAAATGTGATGGAAAACTTGTGAAGCATCTGATATACAATGTAAACATTCTCATAATGCTTGCATATATATCATCTTGAAACAAAAGAAGAAAAAACCATATATAATTTTCAAAGGTACAGACATATCTCAAAGATACATATTTTCAAAGGTACATATCCAGAGATATTAGTAAACACAAAGAGTAAATACTTATAGTGGTAAGAGGTTAAATTGAAGTACGATCCTGAAATGAAAGAAAAAAAACAAAAAACTAAGGGATCTGACAGACTGCAGTTGAAAGGGACTGTAAACTGGGGAGTACTCAGCTCTCTGTATCTGGGCCCCCAAAATGGGAGACCAGCCAGCCAATCTCTGTTTTCTTCCCATAAAAGTATTGTTCTGTTCAAAAGAAATCAAATTTGCTTTAATATTATCTTATGTTTTCTAACAAGTACTTTGTAAGATGAGTTAAATCATCAGGATTGCTAGTTGGGAGCATGCACCATTTGTATTATTCTGTTTTTAAATATAGATGTAAGAAAAGGGGAAAAATGGGTAAAGAGTGTGTACTTCTGTGGGACCAATGACACTGGAGTAGAAGATGCTGAAAGAAAGGGGCCAATGCAGGGAGGAAAATCAATTGCCCAACTTCTTTGAGGGAATGTAGATGAAAATAGGTAGACACAATGGGGAGAAAATTTGGAGCAGGTAAGCCTATGACTTTTAGCCCTTTCTGCTTTCCACATGCATATTAAAAGGTTACATGGAGGATTGCTGGCTGTGAAGAAAAGCTTTTCTCTCTCAGTTACAAACTGCTGTGTTGTGCTTGGTTTAAAACACAGTAGAAGATTCTACCAGGTTCCTCTCACCTACATGTAGCTGGCATGAGTGAAAAAATAAGAGCTTTTCACTTTGCTTTGGGTTATGATCTTAAATAGAAAATGGAGGTCACCAAAGTGGGAATGGGAAGAGGTAAAGGGGTGTAGTAAAGAGAATATTGTTTTTCCTTTTTGCCCTTACATAGTAACCCTCAGGTCCTTGGCTAAGTCTCAAGAGAAGATGAACACAAAGGTCAGACTATTGGAAGTAGCCACCACCAAGATGGTTACCTTGGAAGTAGCCACCACCAAGATGGTTACCTGGAGAGTTGAAACTTGGTTTAACTCCAATATGATGATGAAAGTTGACACTCTGAGCTTTCTACTGGTCAAGAATTGATGGGCTGACCCCATGCTGAGCAAGTGGATGGCTCTTGAGAAAAATTTACCTTGGGGGTTACAGGGAGCTGAGGGAGTGGCACAGTGAGGAAGGGCAATCAGTGCTTCTCCTTTTCATTCCAGGCTCTGAGACTGTTTACCAAGATTGCTTTATTTTAAATCAGAGAAACACTGATAATGCTGTCATCAGCCACTTTAATCTCTCGGTCTCCAAATCTAACTGTTACCTAAGCACTGGCATGATGACCTATTTCAAGTTCTTCTTCGGGCACCTGCGCTGCTCAGATCCATCCCTAGAGTATTTGTGGACCCTGGCTCTCTTCCTTTTAAGCCCCTTACTTGGCTCTTGGCCTAAAATTTCATCCTCTACTTCAACCCGCAACACAATCCCCCATTCTTACCATATTGATTTTATTGCAGTGGATAATTATCTATGCTGCCCTCCTGCTTCCCAAGCATTTGGGGAGTTGTGAAAATATTATGTTGATTTTTTAAGGAGAGGCATTAATGGGAAATGAACATTAAGGAGAATTCAGCACATAAGGTATTATTTTATCTAAAAGCAAGAGACAGAGACAGAGATATTCAACAATATGTGGTGATATGGAAAAGTGTCAAATTAGCTTTATTTATATTCTGGAAAACAACCAAAATGACAGTGATGTTAAAATTATTTAAAAACCAGAAAATTAATGTCAAATAGTGTGTCTTTCATTTATACGTACTAATTCATTGTGAAATAGTTTCCTTACCCCTTTTCTTGGATCCTCTTCCCTTTCCTTCAGCTGATCTGACTATGAACTGTTTTTAATAAGATGAATGAACAGAACTCCCAATACTGTTTGAGTAGACTCTTGTCATGTCACTACGAAAAGAGGCTGTGAAGACACTGAACTCAAACTGTCACAAAAGAACAGTATGATTATTGACTTTCAAGTGAGTTTCTTAAAATTCTATACCTAATTACTATGCAGTACAATAATGATTATGTAGACCATTAAATGTTTCATTAACATTTTATGTCTTTTATTTGATTAGTACAGCAAATTCTACTCATGTGTGCTCTGTGTGCATAGCTTATTAAACATGCAACATGGCTTTTTGCCCACAGAGCTTGATCTCCCCTGGTTTAGACATATAATTGAACAATATGTAGTCTTTTTAAAAAAATAAATCTTGTTTTTTATAGCCTTATGTTGGGAGTGTAGATAGGAACTACCAGAAAAAAAAGTTACCAGAAATTTAATAATAGAATGTAATAAATACTAACAAGTATTTTTAGAAAATGAATACTTTGGGTATTTTGATAGATGGATTGAGTCTTTTGGAAAATCAGCTCCAGAACTTACCAGCATGTAGCATGAGTAAGAATGTTGTCATTCTGAGTTATACAGTTCAGTTAATTTTAGGGTGTGTAAGTTGGCAGCATGTATTAATAGTGGTGACAACAAATAGAAGCATGTTCCTCTAAACTACGTAAAGTAACCTTGGCTTGAGAACTTTATAATACTTTATTCCCTTAAAAAGATACAACTCTATTTTACAGATAAAAACATTTTATGTAGTTGATAAGATGTTGATTTTATGTAACTGACTTGTGATTACAAATTTAAATCCAGGGCTCAATATCCATTTGTTTATTAGAACCACACTAATCACTGTCAAATGTAAATTGTTTTAAGATGATGAGTTCAAATTGAGATTAAATCATTTGCATTGTTAAATTAGCAGATTAATGAAGATTATATGTGAACCCCCAGCTTTTCAAACCTAGTTCTGCTTAGCCTTTGAATTTTGTAATTAAATTTGACATAATGAACCTGCAACCTTTTACTCATTTTCCAAATTTAGTTATTTTGAATTCTCTACTTCTCAGTTATTCTGTCATTTTGTTTTGCCAATTTATTGATTTCCTCAGTTTCTTCAGAAGAGCTTTAGTTTCTCATCTAATAGTTTCAGATCTCCTGTGAACTTTCTCTTTTCTCATGCATTCTCATTTTCATCAATATTTGACTTGCACTACAATTTATCACTCTCTTTAGCCAGATGTGCTTTTTCTTCTTTTTTTTTGACTTGGCCATTTGTAATAATAAAAAGAAGAGTAATTTAATTTCTTGCAATCCCAAAACATCTCTTTCCTAACATTGTCACATATCTTGGAATGATGTAAATTTCATTTGTTGAAACATTAGGAAAATTGTTTGCAAATAACGAAATTCAGGACTTGAAATTTTTTTAAAGAATTGCAAAAGAAAATGTATGCAAGTGCATTAATGTCTGGCTTTTTATTCTTAAATAACAATATAAAAGCAAACTGGATACTTAAATACTAAAAAATATAATCATAAGAAGATAAAAAAGACAAACTTATAGAACTTTAAGTAGTTAGCAGTTCAGGATTAATATTAAAAAAACAAGAATATTTATTGACTGCGATAATTAATTTTTTGTGACAGTTTACTACACCTTAGTGACAGATGTTTAGTTAAACTTTCATCTAGATTTTGTTATAAAAAGATGTGATTAACATTTAAAAATCAGTTGACTTTAAATAAAGCGGATTATCCTTCATAATGTGTATGGGCCTCGTCCAATAAGTTTAAGTCCTGAAGAGAAAAGACTGAGGTTTCCTGAAAAAGAATGGATCCTGCTTCTCTTCTGCAACGTAGAAATTCTACTTGAGTTTCTGGCTTTTAGACACAAGACTCCAATTCAAGTTTTATCTGAATCTCTAGCCTGCCAGCTTGCCATACAGCTTTTAGACTTGCCAGTTGCCAACACTCACAACTGTACAAGCCAATTCCTCAAAATAGATCTATGTATGCATGTATGTGTGTATGTATCTAGCTAACTGACTATCCATCCATCATGTATCTGTCTCTCTATCCATCCATTATCCATTCTACTGGTTTTCTTTTTCTAGGGAACTTTGACTAATGTAATTGTACTATAGAATCTTCCAAAATTTATCATAAAAGAAACAGTAGTTAGCCAGATTGTAGTCAGTTATAATCAAGATACAAGAAGATGGCTTCTTTCTTTACAAGGTGACCTCTCACTTTTGAACAAATCATTTTCTGAAAAAAAGGCCTTAATTAGAACCATTATTAGCAAGGGCTCATTAACATGGATATTTTAAATTTTCCTCTAAAAAATTATGCTGTACCAATAGAGAAGACATCTTGTGAGGTTTGCTCAACCCTGTGATTCATTTTATTTTCCTGAAAATTTCCTTCCCATCCCATCTGGTTAGACCACTTCTAATCATGTGTGCACTATGTGAAACTGACCTCTGGTCATTGTTTATTTGGCCAGAAATGGGCACTGGATTCAGGCTAGATTCACCAGGTCTTCTTTCTTTAGATCTGCAGGTGGGTTTCACAATCTAGTTTGCCTTGGTTGGTCTTGTAATTAAAGAAAATGCTGATTTCATAGTAAAAGGAGACTTGAATCAAGCAAACATGTGATAAAAACAACAGCTTCTCAAGGCCCAGAAAGACAGGAAAAAAGCAAGGTCCTAAAAATAAAATTAATAATAATGAGATTCAGTTCCTGAAGAAGTTTAAATATATGTCTTTCTTCAGATTCCATGAAATAGCCCAATAGCCTTACACTAAATACCCACCTCATTTTCACATGCCTCCTACTTCTCTGCTTTTTTTCTTCTTCAGGTTAATTTGAATGACTTAATCACAAGAGCTATGATTAAGAAAGACAACCCATTTCCTTCTGATAAAATCAACTATGAGTTTTCTTTCATTTGCTGCCTTATATTTGTATTCTTAAACACTCTGAAGAGATAAATTAATTTTTTAAATTTACTATCACTTTATGAATCACATCATTTTTTTGCCTGACACCACTGAATTTATTACCTAACAACTCAAATGATATCAAATTATGTTTTGATTTTTATTGATTGTTTTAATTAAAATCTTAAGAAAAAAGGATCATGAATAAAGTTGAAATTCTGGAATTTATTATATTTTGGAATAGGTGCAAATAACCCAAAACATGCTAACTGGAAAAATGATTCAAAATACTTAGTATAGAAAATTAATTAAGGAAAGAAATATGGTGATAAGGTCTTCATTTTGCAAGCATTTGAGGTAGAAGTAGAATGTGAGATATGTTGGTAAATACTTCTTATCCAGTCTTCTGGGTCTTATCTAATCTGAGTCAATCTTGTATTGGCTAAAAAAGGACCTTTACTATGGTCAATGAGAGGGCACAGTAGGAGCAGTTCAAGTAAGTGCAGCTTTATGGCATATCAACCTCAGAGATACACAGGTTTATGAGATATAAAGTAAATACCCTGAGTAATTACCCAGTTTATCTATTGTATCAGTTTATTCAATTGACACTTTGTATAGTCCACTGAACACTGACCTGTGCATCCACAGTATAGAGATTTGTATCAGGAATTATCTTTTCTGTCCCTAATATATAATTTTCTTTTATGACAAAAGTTCAAAAAAACTTGACTCTTTCCCAGAAAATATGTCTCATCTAGGAAAAGCAGTAAGAAAGTGTTTGGAAAGCATGCTATAGGAGAGACAATTCTTACTAATAAAAAATAATAACTACCCATTTTACTATTCCAGACAGGAAGTGATATAATAACATTAACGTATGCAAAATCTAGGGATGAATAGCTTTAGGTAGTAAATTTGTCATTTCACATTTATGTGACAAAATATTCAATGAGCCATTCTGATCTGAATGTTTCTAAATAATAGTTACCCTGATGTTGGATATATTTAGCTGATTAGTATATGAAAATTTCTTTAAAATATTTCACAAATGCTTCATCATTTTCTACGTTGAATCTGCTAACCAGAAATGCATTTACATTTACTAAAAAGGCATCTTCTAAATATGTTCCTAAATGCATGATCTTGGCTGCTTGCCTCTTTTAAAAATCTTTGTATTTATAGGGTGTCTATCATCTACATTTAAATGAAGATTACTGTATTAGTCTGTTCTCACACTGCTATAAGAAAAATACCCGAGACTGAGTAAGGGGAAAGAGGTTTAATTGCCTCACAGATTGGCATGGCTGGGAAGGCCTCAAGAAACTTACAATTATGGCAGACAGCAGAGGGAAAGCAAGGACCTTCTTCACAAGACAGCAGGAGAGCGTGAGCAAGAGCAGGGAAAACTGCCTTATAAAACAATTAGATCTCATGAGAACTCACAAGAACAACATGGGGGAAACCACACATGATCCAATCACTTCTTACCTGGTCTCTCCCTGAATAGGTGGGGCTTGTGAAGATTACAATTTGAGATGAGCTTTGGGTGGGGACACAAAGCCCAACCATATCAATGCCTATGTAGCACTGAATAATACCTTGTTCTTCATTAATATGGCTTTGGTAATTTGTTTCTTTGTACTATGACAACTATGGTATCAAGCATTTCCTGTGCAACTCATTGCAGATTAGTATTAGTTGAGTCTAATGTAAATATCCTTATAAATCCTGAGTGAAAGGAGGTGGTATCAAAAACTTGGCTTTGATTAAATGAAGAGCAATGTTGAGTACAATATGGCATCTGCTATGCAGACTTGTCTTATACACCTGCTTCCATCTCCATGGGCCCACAGCTTAGTCTTTCCAGAAAGACTGCAATTACAAAATGAAAAGAACTTAGAGTGGTTCACATAATTCTTTCTGTGGGATTCAAGGGCAACGAAATAGATGGGCACAAGACATAGGAGAAATGGGTTATTTTCAATGCAGTGGTCCTACATTGGTATGCTGTAGGTGAGTATATACAAAGGATGGTGCTGGTGACTACAGAGTGGTGGTATTGGGGTGTGATGAGATGGCTTCAGTGTGGGTGGCAGCAGATAGGGTATCCATGTCACCATTTTTGCCATATCAGTTTCCTTTCATTGAGTTTTTTGGGAGAATGGCACAGTTTTGGAGTTTTTAGGCTGTGCCATTGCAGCAGCTCTCACAACTCTGGTAGCAATAAGAGCCATCCTGTGACTACAGGACTAGCAAGATAAAGCAGCAGCCCCAGTAGCAGGAGGGTAGGTTTCTTCATGAGGCGTCAAGAAAGCAGGGCCTACTAAATGAACTTCAGTTTTTTAACTAGTTCTTTCATCTGCCACAGCTTACATATCACTTCCTTAGAAAAGCCTTTCCCAAACGCAGAGGTGCATCTGTAGCACTCTGTTTTACTCCTTCAATGAACACATTATACTTTTACTTGTTCATTGCTGCCTCTCCTCCTAGTTTATAAGAAGTAAGAGAACAGTTACCTGGCTGATGGTCTTTACTGTTGTATCCCCAAAGCCTGGCATATAAAATAAGCTTAAAATTTGTTTTTTGAATAAATAAAAAGATATCATGGCAGACCAATTGCAATGTCCCTAGAAGTCTTCTACATGCAATTAAGAGATAATGCCTCCTTGAATATAATAAAATGTTATAGCTCTAGTTCTATTTCTTTTTCTTTCTCCTTTTCTTTTTTCTTTTTTTTTTTTTTGAGATAGAGTTTTGCTCTTGTTGCTCAGGCTGGAGTGCAATGGCATGGTTTCAGCTCACTGCAACCTCTGCCTCCTGGGTTCAAGCAATTCTCCTGACTCAGCCTCCCAAATAGCTGATATTACAGGTGCCCATCACCAAAGCTTGCTAATTTTTTGTATTTTTAGTAGAGATGGGGTTTTACCATGTTGGTCAGGCTGGTCTTGAACTCCTGACTTCAGGTGATCCACCCACCTCGCCCTCCCAAAGTGCTGGGATTACAGGCCTGAGCCACCATGCCTGCCCAGTTCTATTTCTTAATTAGCAAGAGATGGAGGAAGCCATGGAAAAGACATAAAACTATGTCCTCAATTAGTGTTCATGCATGCATACATTTTTAAATAGTCTGATATATAGATGTCAACAAAGATATTGAGAGAGAACAATGGTGGAACTGGAGCAAAAGTTGGATGGCTGCAAGACCTAAGTTATTCACTGTGTAAAATTGCCTTTACCGAAACATTCCCTGGGCTCTAATTTAAGTGAGTCTTACATGGTATTAGATATACAAATTGTTCCTAAATCTGTTGAAAGAACTTTTATTCATGCCAAGAGAAAGGACATCTTTTCTTAACTGTAAATCTCTAGAAATGTCTATGTATGTGGGTAGGCAGAGAACAGTCTCAGACATAATCAGAGCTGCTCTTTATTTTAATTGGCTAACGATTTTTCCCTTTACTGATGCTGTTTTTCCCTGACTGTGTAATGCATGCCTCATACTATGCTAGTCCCTCAGATGCTAACGATGAGGGAAACCAAACATAATTTTTGCCAAAGAACTTGTTCTAGCAGACGAGACAGACATAAAAACAGACCATTTCAAGCCTAACTGATAAGTGCTGTGGGCAAAATAAGAATAGAGGTCTCTGGAAACAGAGAAAGGTCATCCATTGCATTATCATGGAGGGCTTCTCAGAGGGAGTGGTATCTAAGGTGAGACCCAAGAATGAGTAGTAGGAGGTTACAAGGTCCAAGCAGAGGGCAAATTCAATGGTGTACACGGCATGGTGTATTGAAGAAATAGCGAGAGTTCAAGGTCAGAAGCAGCAAAGACAGTAGTGAGGATTGATTATAAACAAGCCAGATCATAAGGGTATTGGATGCTGTGGCAAGAGGCTGAACTTTATCTTGGAAGCATGAGAGAGCTATTAAGTGGTTTTTTTCTTTTTTTTTTTTTCTTAGATACATCTTTTGTCAGCATATTAAGCATTTTTAATCGGGAAATGTAGCATTAGTTTTACATTTTAAAACTATGACTCTGGCTGTAGATAGCGTAAAAGGATTAAAGGCTTGAAGACTGAAGTGAGGGAGACAAGCTGGGATGCTGCAGCAAAGCTGTAATAATACCAAAGACAAATGAGAGTGGTCTGAATGCCAAGACAGAGGATGACAAACTACAAAAAGAAGTAGCAGCCTTGGAGAGCTATTAAGGACTTGGTGATTGATTTAAGAGAGGGGATGAGGCAGAGGGAAAATTCTTGTTTAGGTAATTGGGTAAATAAAAGCATTCTTGCTCTGCATAAGGAGAATTCACATGGCTGTGAACAAAGTTACCCCATGGCTAGTTATATGTGTGTTGCAAACCTGCTACACTATATGGGCACAAAAAGATGCTAATAGGAAACTTTCATGGTGCTGAGTGGGAAGCCTTCTGTTTTCCTCAGTTTTTCCAGGGACAACCGTAGCCATAAAACTGTCCACTGACTTAAGGGGGACAGATCACCATGAGCACTTTGTAGGACCACCCCAGCCTATGTCTGTAGCATCAATTTTGTTTCCACAAGCTGCTTAAGAAACCAAGCCCCCTTAACTGAGCACACTGCTTTCTGGTGTTCTTTTCCTTCCTTTCCACATCAGGGGTACTACTGTGACTGGAGGTAAGCTTGATGTCCTCTTTGCTTCTCATGACCAACCTCATGTCGCTGTCCCTACCTCCTCTTTAAAATGCCATTTGTTATAGTCTAAATGTTTGTGTTCCCCCCTAAAATCATAGGTTGAAATCCTAACACCCAAGGTGATGATACAAAAAGGTGAGGTCTTTGGGGTGTGATGAGATCATATGGGTAGAGCCTTAATGAATGAGATTAGTGCTATTATAGGGAAAGGTCCTAGGGAGCTTATGTACCTTTTCCATTATACATGAGCTGTGAGAATATGGGCCCTCACCAGACACTGAATCTCATGGCACCTTAAGTTCTTTGAAACCAGTGAGAACAAAGAGACAACATACCTGAATCTCTGGGACACAGCTAAAGCAGGATTTAGAGGGAAATTTATAGCACTAAATGCCCACAGTAGAAAGCAGGAAAGATCTAAAATAAACACCCTAACATCACAATTAAAATAACTAGAGAAACAAAAGCAAACAAATTCAAAAGCTAGCAGAAGAAATAACTAAGTTCAGAGCAGAACTGAAGGAGATAGAGACATGAAAAACCCTTAAAAAAACTCAATGAATCCAGGATCTGGTTTTTTGAAAAGATTAACAAAATAGATAAATCACTAGCCAGACTAATAAAGAAGAAAACAGAGAGGAATGAAATAGACTTAATTAAAAAATGATAAAAGGGATATAACCACTGATCCCACAGAAATACAGACTACTGTAAGAGAATACTATAAACACCTCTATGCAAATAAACTAAAAGTCTAGAATAAATGGATGAATTATCGAACACATATACCCTCCCAAGACTAAACCAGGAAGAAGTTGAATCCCTGAGTTGACCAATAGCAAGTTCTGAAATTAGGCAGTAATTAATAGCCTACCAACTGAAAAAAGTCCAGAACCAGTCTGATTTACAGCAGATTTCTATGAGAGGTACAAAAAGGAGCTGGTACAATTTCTTCTAAAACTATTCCAAACGATAGAAAAAGACGGACTCCTCCCTAACTCTTTTTATGAGGCCAATATCATCCTGATACCAAAACCTGGCAGAGACACAACAGAAAAAAAAAATTTCAGGCCAATATCCCTGATGAACATTGATGCAGAAATCCTTGATAAAATACTGGCAAACTGAATCCAGCAGTGCATTTAAAAAGCTTATCCACCACGATCAAGTCAGCTTCATCCCTGGGATCCAAGGCTGGTTCAACATACACAAATCAATAAACATAACCTATCACATAAACAGAACCAATGACAAAAATTGCATGACTATCTCAATAGATGCAGAAAAGGTCTGCAGTAAAATTCAACACCCCTTCATGCCAAAAACACTCAATAAACCAGGTATTCATGAAATGTATTTCATGATAATAAGACCTATTTATTACAAACCCACAGACAATAAGCTACTGAATATGCAAAAGCTGGAAGATTTCCCTTTGAAAACTGGCACGAGACAAGGATGCCCTCTCTTACCACTTCTATTCAACATAGTATTGGAAATTCTGGCCATGGCAATCAGGCAAGAGAAAGAAATAAAGAGTATTCAAATAGTGAGAGACGTAGTCAAATTATCTCTGTTTTTGGATGACATGATTGTATATTTAGAAAGTCCCATCATCCCAGCCCAAAAACTCCTCAAGCTGATAAGCAACTTTAGCAAATTCTCAGGATACAAAATCAATGTGCAAAAATCACAAGCATTCCTATACACCAATAATAGACAAACAGAGAGTCCAAATCATGAGTGAACTCCTATTTCCAATTGCTTCAAAGAGAATAAAATACATATGAATACAACTTACAAGGGATGTGAAAGACCTCTTCAAGGAGGACTATAAACCACTGCTCAAGGAAATCAGAGAGGACACAAACACATGGAAAACCATTCCATGCTCATGGTTAGGAAGAATCAAAATGGTCATACTGTGCAAAATAATTTATAATTCAATGCTATCCCCAACAAGCTATCACTGACTTTCTTCACAGAATTAAAAAAAAAAACTACTTTAAATTTTGTATGGAACCAAGAAGGAGCCCGTAGAGCGAAGACAATCCTAAGCAAAAAGAAGAAGTCTGGAGGCATCACACTACCCGACTTTAAACTTTACAAGGTTACAGTAAACAGAATGGCTTGGTAATTGTGGCAAAACAAATATATAGACCAATGAAACAGAACATAGGCCTCAGAAATAATGCCACACATCTACAATCATCTGATCTTTGGCAAATCTGACAAAAACAAGCAATGGGTAAGGATTCTTTATTTAATAAATGGTGTTGGGAAAACTGGCTAGCCCTATGCAGAAAACTGAAACTGGACACCTTCCTTATGTCTTATACAAAAATTAACTCAACATGGACTAAATATTTAAATGTAAGACCTAAAACCAATAAAGCCCTAGAGGAAAACCTAGGCAATACCATTCAGGACATAGGCATGGGCAAAGACTTTATGACTAAAACACAAAAAGCAACTGCAACAAAAGCCAAAATGGACAAATGGGATCTAATTGAACTAAAGAGCTTCTGCACAGCAAAAGAAACAATCGTTAGAGTGAACAGGCGAACTATAGTATGGGAGAAAATTGTTTGCAATCTATCCATCTGACAAAGGGCTAATATCCAGAATCTACAAAGAACTTAAATAAATTTACAAAAAAAAAAAAAAACATCAAAAAGTAGGCAACAGATATGAATAGACACTTCTCAAAAGAAGACATTTATGTGGATAACAAACATATGAAAAAAAGCTCATTATCACTGGTCGTTAGAGAAATGCAAATCAAAATCACAATGAGATATTATCTCACACTTTTAATAAAGGCAATCATTAAAAGTCAGGAAAAAACAGATGCTGGAGAGGATATGAAGAAATAGGAACGCCTTTACACTGTTGGTGGGTGTGATAATTATTTAAACCATCATGGAAGACAATGTGGAAATTTCTCAAGGATCTAGAACCATGAATACCATTTGATCCAGCAATCCCATTACTAGGTATATACCCAAAGGATTATAAATCATTCTGCTATAAAGACACATGCAGACATATGTTTATTGCAACACTATTCACAATAGCAAAGACTTGGAACTAACCCAAATGCGCATCAACAATAGACTGGATAAAGAAATTTGGTACATATACACCATGGAGTACTAGGCAGCCATAAAAACCAATGAGTTCATGCCCTTTGCAGGGACATGGATGAAGCTGGAAACCATCATTCTTAGCAAGCTAACACAGGAACAGAAAACAAAACACTGCATGTTCTCACTCGTAAGCGGGAGCTGAACAATGCGAACATATGGGCATAGGGAAGGGAGAATTACACACTGGGGCCTGTCATGGAGTGGGGTGTAGGGGAGGTATAATATTAGGAGAAATATCTAAGGTAGATGACGGGTTGATGGGTGCAGCAAATCACCATGGCACATGTATACCTATGTAACCTGCATGTTCTGCACATGTATCCCGGAACTTAAGTACAATATTAGGAGAAATATTTAATGTAGATGACAGGTTGATGGGTGCAGCAAATCACCATGGCACATGTATACCTATGTAAAAAACTTTCATGTTCTGCACATGTATCCTAGAACTTAAGTATAATAAAAAAGAATGAAAAAAAAAGTATCCACTCTGGTATTTTGTCCAGAATTATCTAAGGCATCCAACACTTCTTGCTACAGTTATATGGAAACCCTATAGCATTCTTTGAGGATTTGACAACAGACTTCCTTTCAATCTTTCCAGATGAAATCTGTCATCAGTCTTGATAATTTTAATACCCACATAAATGATACTTTCAATAGCTTGTCCTCTCAGTTCATTGATTTTATCTCCCCAGATAATCTTGCTACCAGTTTTCCTCAGTCACACTTTCAGTTACTCTGGAGCTTTTTGTTACTCATAACTAGTTCTTGCTCATTATCTTACTCTGAGGCATTACCATCTCTCACCACACCCCCTGTCTTTCAGCTCACTATTTCTAGTTCCCCAAACCCCAGAACTAGAAATTCCAGAAAGAGAGGCCGGTAGGGGAGAGAGAGAGAGAAATTTGTTAGAGAAAATGGCTTATGTAATTGTGGAGGGTGCCTTATCAAGTCCAAAGTGTGCAGGGCAGGTAGTCAAGAAAGGAAGATCATGTGCACTACAGCTCCATGGGCATGAAGTTGCTATCTTCAGGCAGAAATGCTCCCATCTCTCAGAAAAGCCTCAACTTTGATTTAGAGGCTTTCTGACTCGTTGTCAGGCTCATCCAGAATAGTAATCCTTGCATAAAATCAACTGAATAGTGGCTTTAGTTACATCTGCACAATTTCTTCACAGGCACTTCTACATTACTGTTTTAAATATCTGGGGATCATAACCTAGCTAAGTTGACATGTCATAAAGCCATTACAGTCACTTATTTAGAAAGACCTTTCATTATCGTCATGGCCATATTAAGACTTTACTAATCTTATTCTCTGTTATCCATAACCTTACTTCATTTTTTGTTTTTTTGCATAGCATATAATACAAACTGATATCATATATTTATTTGTTTATTTTATGTTTCCTCTAATAGCTCCAAATAAATGATTGAAGAAATCTGTCTTATTCACCACTCTGGTCAATTTCTCATTTACATTTAAAAAATGAATGAATAAATGAAAAATTATTACCATAAATCATGATATGTTAGAGAGAGAAGTCTTCAGTGTGTGACACAATTCTCTACTCATCTGTGTTCTCACTGCTTGACAATAAGTGTGGTTAAACTTTTTATTAAGGATGTTGAGAGAAGAGATTTTGAGGGTGTTGTCACCTACAATTCAAAGTGAGAAAGCAAAGACTAGTCATGATCTGTTTTATTTTAGTCTAAACTGTTTTAGGGAGACTTTATTTTTAATGAATAATTACTTCACTCTGATCAGAACTGCTGACATTTGCTGACATTTGCTCTTTACGACACAAATCTCAGTTACTCTTTTGACTACAAAAATGCATCTCTCTCAGATACAGAAATTAACAATATAGTTTTTGAATAAAAAGGAAAAAACAAAGGAAGGAGGGAAGGAGGAAGAAAGGAAAGAAGAAGCCTAAAAATAACCCATAGTCAATTTCGATTTCAATTTATTGTTTGTTTTCTCACTTTAGTTTCAATGGGCAGAATACACTAATAGTTGCTTTTCTATTTCATACGGGTGTTTTAAAAAACACAAACAACCCTGTTGTCAATACATTTTATTAAATTCAGTTACCAGTGAAAGAAAATGACTCATATGTTTTTAAAAGGAAGAATTAAGTGCAACATTGCTCAAGTCAACTGATTTGTAGCATATACTCATATTCTACTAAGTGACAGGCACTAAGTAGGTGATATGAGGAATATAAAAATTCAACCCCTGTTGTTATGTATCTCATATATTACATGTGTAAATCTTCTCATTTTTCTCTGAATAGATTAAGCACATTTCCTTTGCCATACTTACATTTGTTTTGTAATTAATTTCAACTAAACAAATGTATAAGACCATGGACTTATTTAAAATATTTACCTTTGCACAGGGGATCTAACAAACTATTGCTAATATAGAAGATTAGGGTATATAAAAATCAAAACCCAAAGCAAAACAAACAAACACACGCATAAATTCTAAGTCCCTTGGAGAAAGAAAAGCTGAGTACCCTCAGCTAAAAATGAATACTGCAGAAACGAATTCTCTGGGTGGATAATAAAGGATGACTCCCAGGAAGCAGTCAGTTGAGCCTTTTAAAGACAGTTTCTTGTTTAGGGCACTCAGGGAACTCAGGGACCACTTAGAAAGTGAAGCCATGGTATATAATCTATGCCAGACAGCCTAGAAATCAACATGCGTCTCCATCTCACTCACCAGGAGGATCTGGCAGATTGAGAATTGTTCCAGAAGAATATATTAGGCAACAAATGGCTCCCTTTAATTATACCCAGTGTGAGAAATGGAAGATGATATGAAAAATTGACTTGAGACCATCAGCACACGAGATCCTGAGCAGAGCAAAAGTTAGGGTTCCAAAGGAATGACTCCAGTGGCCCGGCACCTTACATTAAATTTCTATTAACAGTGAATTTCAAAGCTTACATGAGTGACTGCTCCAAGCAGCCTAATTGTTAGTTTCTGAATAGGTAGTTTTTGCAGTTTTTCCTTTGTTTGTTGCACACATTCAAGTAAACACATTTCCCTTTTAAGTTATCATAATGCAAATTTGATATGACTTAATCATTTAATTTTTAGAGAACAATTGTTAATTTATGTTATGTAGAATGGAATCATGACACCTATTCTCTGCTAGTGTTTATAAGAAAAGACTCTTATGCCAAAAAGCAGACTTAGTCAGACATTTAGTTTTTTGGAGTGATTTAAATTAACTTGTAATAATTAGAAATTAAATTGTCATTGAAACCTCCTGTGAATCCTTTGCTAGCCCATGTATGAAAAGTGACATTTTTGTATCATTAAGAAACGCTAAAAAATGTAAGCCCTTTTTTATTTTATATGTGATAAAACAGGATAAATACAGATTAATATATAAAATATTTCTGGAAACATAAAATGTATATCAATTTGCTAGAGGGGCTGTCTGTGATATTGTGAAATATATAGAGAGACATATATAGATAGAGTTGGTCTTCCCCCAGGTTTCCTGACACAGCTCCTAAAACTCTTGGAAGCTCAGGAATTTTAAATGTCATTTGTATGCTAATGGGATGACAGGTGTCTGGCTGTCCCTGGGTGATTTCAGGATATGGGTCTTTCACCGGAAAGACAAAGACAAAATTAGAGGTTTAGGGCTTTCAGCCCCATCCTCCAACCACCAGGAAGGGGAGAAAGGCTGAAGGTTAAGTTGATCACCAATGGCTATTTCTTTAATCAGTCGTGCCTACATATGGCACTTCTATAAAAATCCAAAAGGACTAGATTCCAGGAGATTCTGGATAGCTGAACATGTGGAGGTTCTTGCAAGATAGTGCTGCAGGAAAAGAAATGAAAGCTTCATGGCCCTTCCCCCATGCTTACCCTGCACATCTCTTCCATCTGGCTATTCAGCTGTATTCCTTTGTACTATTCTTTATTATAAATAGGTAAATAAATATAAGTAAAATGTTTCCTTGAGTTCTGTGAGTGCTATGGCAAATTAATCAAACCCAAGAAGTATGGAAAGCAAAATCCAAGTAGACTTGATAGGAATGGCTTTTTATAAACTCTATACAGATGTATGTCACTTAACAATAGAGATATGTTCTGAGAAATGCATTGGTAAGTGATTTTATCATTACATGAACATCCTAGAGTGTATTTACACAAACCTAGATGACATAGCCTATTGCTCCTAGGCTATGAACCTTAACAGCATGTTACTGTACTGAATACTGTAAGCAATTGTGAAACAAGGTAAGTATTTATGTATCTAAAAATACTTAAACAGAAAAAAAATACAGTAAAAATAGGATATAGGACAACAGAAACTTCTGGACCATATATGTAGTCCATACTGACCAATTGTGATACAAGGTATTTATGTATCTAATATATTTAAACAGAAAAATTACAGCAAAAATAGGATATTCTAAACCTAAGGAACCACTGTTATATATGTGGTCCATATTGACCAAAATGTCATTATATAGGCACATGACTGTAGCATCGCTTTTATAAACTCACTTGAGTGTCCTCAGTTTATTTTATAGAACCCTGTTCTTATCATTTATAGTATTCATCACAATGCATAATTTTACACCTAGTTATTATCTTATTGTTATTATCTTATTTAGTATTTATTTGTCTTTCCTGTGGTCTCTGACTCCTAGTAGACTGGGCCATGTATGTGTATATACCTTTAGGCAAAGAGAAAAATCATCAGGAAGATGTGTTGGCTATATAATTGACTGAAGGAATGAATAAATGAATGAACAAAGAGACAGGCGAATTAATTCAGAAAAAAATTATTGAAAATTATTTTACTTGACATTATCATCATTTTTTTTCAATCAAAACTATTGCTTTTGCAGTGTTTTTCTTTAAATACCAAGTTAACCAAGGAAACTTTGGTCACTTACAATCACGGTAATGGATAAATTTATAAGGATTTGTGGCACCTATCAGTTAGTGTCTACACCTAATCAACCTCAACTCTATTTCACTGTCTAAATAGAATTGATTGCCTTTTGTTATCATCACAAAGCAGTTTTTATATAATCCATCAATGGATACTACCCATACTGCTTACCTCTGATTCCTGGCATGTAATGATTGCCCTAAATCACATTCACAATGATTTTGCTACTGAAACACTAGGGATTTGTTCTATGTCCCCATTGCTTGCTACACAGAAAGCCGATCACTGAGACAAAAAGTCATGTCAGGAAAGAAGGCTTTATTTGGGATCTGTAGTAAAGGAGATGGGAGATCAGTCTCAAATCTGTCTCCTCTATCATCTAAAGTTAGGAGTTTAAACAGCAGGGAAGCACATGTGTCTGAAAACAAGTTAGGGAGGGGTGAGGAAGAAGCTTTGAAGCTTTGAAGCCTTCAACAGAAAGCAGGTAGGCATTTAAGGCAATCATGACAGGTGAGGGGTTTGGCATGTCCTTGACCAGATGTGGTGATCTGATAAGCTTCAGTTTCACGATACTATCTTGGAGGCCTGATGGTTGGTGCATTAGGCCATTCTTGTGTTGCCATAAAAAAATACCTGAGACTGGGTAGTTTAATAAGAAACAATGTTTCATTGGCTCACAGTTGTGCAGGCTGTATAGGAAACATGGTGCTGGCAACTGCTTGGCTTCTGGGGAGGTCTAAGAGAGTGTTTACTCGTGGAGGAAAACAAAGTAGGAGCAGGCAAGTTACATGGCACGAGCAGGAGGCGGGGTGGTGGATAGAGGTGCCACACACTTAAAACAACCAGATCTCATGAGAACTCATTATCACAAGAACAGTACCAGGGAAGTGACACTCAATTATTCAGGAGAAACCCATCCTCATGATCCAGCCACCTCCCACCAGGCCCTGCCTCTAACATTGGGGATTACAATTCAACATTCGATTTAGAGGGAACAACATCCAAACAATATCAGTTGGTTTCTTGAGAAGGAAACTCAAATAAGGCAAATGTAACTTTCCCAAATTTTGAGACTTGGAGGGACAATTTCTGTTTTTATTCAAAATAATCCATAAACATTAGCTCTGTGAGATAATAGGGCTGGTTTAAATTTCAGTTCCTTAGTCCATATGACAAACACTAACATAACAGTATTGGCCTCAGCATGGAAAAATTACTATTTAATATTGTCCTCAAAACTATGAAGGGCAACTGGTGGTGATGTTGAAAAAAAGTACAAAGTTGGTAGAAGCTTAAGAAAGTAAAAATTAGAAAGACTTTTTATAAAAGCAAGTCCTTGGAATTATCAAAATAATACTTCTCCTACACTAGTCAGTGACATTTTTCTTAGTATTACCAATTCCTCAACACCTCACTCATAATTTTTTAAATTTGAAAGTATCCTTTGTACCTTATTAGTCTGTAGCCACCTTAATGGAAGATGCTGGGATAGTGGTCAGGCCTCCTGGGGAAGGGCACATAGTATATATTTAGAGCCTATACCCAGGACAAATTGTTCAGTATGAGGCATATGGCGTGCATGAGCAGCAAGTGGGCAGAGACAGTTAACAGGGAGAGGGAGTCAGGTTGCCGTGGAGGGTTGCATGCAGGAGACAAACAGGAAGGTATTTCAGGTGCTTCTAAGAGGGGAAAGATTCAAGGAAATGGAGATATGTGTAAAGCCAGTTTTATAAAACTTGCTCTATGATTTCTATGCACTCAATTTCAAAACATCTAATAATATCTAAGTCATTCTATGAGTTCTCTGAGTGCAGACTTTTCTCTCTTCATTTGTGACTCCGCAGTGTTTGGGCCCATGAAGGAGCTGGGAAACTCTGTAGAATCCATACATGATTCTGTTCCTTGGCGTTTTATACAGAAGGTATTTTTAAATTGCTTTTTGATTCAACAAATTACTTGAAAGTAAAGAGTAGTAAGAATGCAGTTCTGGAAATAAAACAATAAGGTCTGATATTTTTTTCTTAAGAAAAATGGAGATATCAATGTGAGATGACTTATTTGAGGTTATAGTTAGATTATCTCACAAAAGATTAACTCACAAAAGATATTTAGATTATCTCACAAAAGAATGTAATGTATTCCAAATTCTAATATTTAGCAGGGAGATATTCATTAAATATATAAAATCAAATGTGATTATTAAAAAATAGAATATATTATTTTATTTAAAGCACAAAAGACTTATAAGAGCACAAAAATAATAACTTTCTATTAACACCTGTTAATAGAAAAACTGAATTAAAGGAGTTGTGGCAAGTTAGCCCTTGTTGGGGTGAAATTCAAATCTCTATCACGTGGGTAACCCATACCCATAAACAGCAACTTGCCCTTCCCCACTTCCCCACCATGGTGCAGCAGCTGATGTAATAAAATTGAAAGTTTTGTGTGTGTTTGTATATGTAAAAACATATATGTTTTTTATATATTTATATGTTTTCCTTTGTAGGATAACATATAAACATATGTGTATGTGTATATATGTACACATACATATATGTTTTCCTATATAGGATAATATATATGTATGTGTATTTGTGTACGTGTGTGTGTGTGTGTGTGTATATATATATGTTTTCCTATATAGGATAACATATGTGTGTGTGTGTATATATATGTGTATATATATATGTATTTTTTGCAGGATATACACACATATTACATACACACACAGTATTGCAGAATGAAGTTTTAATTGAGTCTCAACGAACTTTCAATCTGAGACCAAGCCTTGCCCCTTTAAAACCTTAGAACTAGTTACAAAATGCTAACATTGATAGGAAAAGTTTTGTAAAATGCAAGTTGATATGCACTGCTGCCAATAAGGAAGTGTCCTTTAAATGTATGATGCAAGAGAGATTGCTACGTGAGAATATTCAAATCAAAGAGGATAATTCACTGTCTCAATAAACAGAGATAACATTTCAGTTGAGTTCTGGGACTAAGCAGAAATTTTTCAAAGAAAAACAGAAAGGGCATTACCTATTAGAAAAAAAAATACAGACTTGCTTGGAGTCATCAACATAGCATGAAATTCTTGAGGACATGAGTTGCTTCTAACTCAGTAATGAACAGTCAAGCAAATAAATGTTACTTATCTTCTGTATTTCAAGATTGTTTTTAAAACCTTTAGTAAACACTGAGTCAAAGGCTAAGTATTCCTGGATTACAAGGCAATGTTTCCCTGCATAAGGAATAATTTAATGGTGAAGATGAAAACATATGAAAAGACTTTTAGCAATTTGAAATAGCATTTAGAATTATATGTTCTGAGATGTTAGAGAGAGAAAGAGACATGATGGTGGCTAAAGAAGAAACTTCAGGATGGGGTAGAATTTAAACAAGTGATAAAGAGCATGGAAGAGCATTGTCAGCAAAGGATGCCCAGTAGGGCTACCATGTTGTACAGTTCTATAACACAAAAATCCAAGCACAATTTTGCTCCAGGGAGAACCATTTGCATAGACTAAAATGTGAATATGTCATTCATAGCCACACAATTTTCAATTTAGAACATCAGAGCTTGTTTAAGGGCTATGGAGCCAATTCTTTCTTTGAGTTTGGGATCAAGCAACCTTCACTTGGAATCTCTTGAGGGTCCTGAAGGTCACTAGCTTTCTGTGCTTTGGTTTTGCTGATCCAGCACTTAGAATTTTCATTTCCATTTGGAAACCAATAAATCAGCATATCTTGCCAGAGGAGTTTGAACCTCTTAAGATGCAATCAAATTGCTCAGTCAGAATGACTCCTGAAAATTGATCTGCACATTGCTAAGAGTGGAAGAGAACTTTCATATATCTAATGAATATAGATTGCTGATGTATAGGATAATGCTAGCTGGAGCCTGCAGGATTGAGTTAAGCTGTTGTAATTAGAAAGATCTGAGTTTATCTGTGCCAAGTAGAACAGAAGGTTGTTCATCAATAATATTGGACAATTGTATTTGTATTATTATTTAGAGAAGAAAAAAATTTTACTTTTCCTCTACTCATCTTAAGTTTATTGGCTATGGCCTTGCGAATTAGACTGACAAAAGACAGGTTAACAAAAGAAAAGCAGAATTTTATTAATGAATGCATCATGCATTCACTGATCAGTAACTCAAAGTGGTGGTTAAAACTTGGGCTTATATAGCATCTTAACAAAAGACCCATAAATTTGCAGGCAAGCAACAAGACAAAGGAAAAGACTTTGAATTTCTAGGGTCTGCAAATTATAAGAAGGCAATACATATGGGATAACTAATGGTAGATAAAGACTAGTTAGTAAAGTTTCTTATGTAGATTCCTCTGGTGCCATCTCTTGGTTAATCAAGATTTGGAGTTGTCTCCAATGATTAATTTCTATCCTTCCTGATAGAAAGAGGAGAGGAAAACACCTAAAAAATGAATGTCTTGTCTTTAGTGAAACAGGGAAAGGCCAGAAACTTTTTCTTTCATCTCGATTTCCTTCAGCTCAAAATAGTCTACATGCCAAAGAAGCGAAGCATATTTTGGGGTGGCATATTCTGCTACTCTTCATGTAATCAATATGTTTGCTGTTGTTTTATAGACATCTTCATGTCACTTTGAATGTTTATCATCTTTAATCAGTGTTAGAAACCCTAAGCATAAAATTTATTTATAATTTCTGAAGTACCTTTGTTGGTGTGCTTTCTATAACATACCTAAGGATTTTAAGTTGTTTTGTTTTTCCATATAACGTTTTGTCTTTATTTTTTTGGCATACAGACATTTTCAATAAAAAATTTTCACCAAAATTGAGTCTTTGAAACTATTTTCTCTTCAACTTATTAATTTTGCCATTCAATCTATGTTTCAAAACAGTAGTATTATCAATTTATTGTTTCCCAATTTTCCTCATTCCAATCCTGTCCAATTTATTTGCTCAGGCCTGACCCAATCTCACACAAAAAAAAAAATCCTAGAAAGATCATTTAACTCCCTGTAGGCAAATAAAAGAGAGTTGAGAAAATGACCACCTCTCTTGAGACCCTACTTCCTCCTTGACAAAGCAATATCTACCTAATTAATTTAATCAGATTATCACAAAGATTAGCAAGGTACAACAAGGTATTCCATGTGTCTTGTGTTATTTAAAGAAAGGTGTTGTATGTGTGTGTGTGTATATATATATTTATAGAAAAAACAGTATGATTTTATCTGTGCATTATTCCTCAGCTCTTATGTTAGCATTGTTTACTTGTTTGCTCTCAATCAAGTAAGCATAATGTCAATGGAGTAATTGTGGGACTCAGATAAAAGAAGAACAAGTGAATTGGCAAACACTAAAATCACTAAATATTATTTGAAGTTCATGAATCTGAGGAATTGGTCTGCTACTGAGATATCTAAGAATATTATCAATTTTTTTCTTGCAGATTTTAGCACTAATTTCTCTCCTCTTCAATTGCTAGATGTCATGTAAAATGTCATTTGTGAATGTTTTGCTAAATGAACAAGGCAATTGGCATCCCTTACTGTCCTGGTGGAAAAGAATGCAAAATTCCCCATTGCTTTTAGAATTTTTCATTGTAATAAATAGAAAATAATAGGGACTTTTTTGTTATTGCTAGCAACTTACGAATATTCAAATGCAATGATTTCTAAAATATAAGTTGGTAAAGGGAATTGAAAAATGGAAGGAGTCATTAAAAGAGGGTGGTGAGCAAGTCTAGTAAGACAGCTGGAAAGCATTGAATTATAGTTTCATTGTTTCAGAGTTTTACTTAGAATGCTTAAGGGAGAATTGCAGGCATATTGTAGAGGAAAGGCCAAGCTGTACTAGGCATATTGAATTAAAGCATTCTAAAATTCTCTACATGTATTATTTTTCCATGAGCTTATTTTAGCCTACAGGGAAAGGAAAAAAAAAGAGTAGACACCCCGTGATATCCCATGCTCCAAGTTTTAGTTGCAAAACCCTCAAGAACACTCTGTTGCTTTGATCTTGCTCTATAATTATGGTATGGGCTTTTTAATGGATAGAGACAGGAAAAAGTCAGAAGTATAAACGTCTCATATCACTTTGCTCAGAAGTTGTTTTGAATCACAAATTCCTTCCTGGTCCCTCAAGAAGTGCAGAAGTTGAAGTTGATATTAATGAAACATTATGCTCGTTCACATTTATGAAATTTTGAAAGTCAAGAATATATATAGGAAATAAATATTAGCCTTCACTTGTGGGAACAGCTCCTTCTGGTTCCCAAAATCCCATTGTTAAATGCTCAGGTATTTTATAAGCTGATTATTAAACTACTGGTAGCTTTAAATTGAGCTTGGCAGCAATATTTATACCATGAAAATTGATAACTACTACAAATCAGCCTCCCAGTTTACCAGTATTTCAGCATGCTGCAAGGAGAAGCAGCTAGAGTAATGGTGACAGCCATTTGGAACTTAGATACTTCAGTAAAAACACTCCAGTGTGAGGGGGTTAGTGTTGCACCCTGCATAAGCATCACAGGAGCTCAGAAAGACAATGAATAGGAGGATGACCCAGAAGAAGATAATACAACAAGAAAAGTCTGCTTTAAGTTATTCCCACTAGGGGGAATTATTTGCACTTGGGGTTATTCTTGAAGTTCCCTCAAGTGGGAATAACTTAAAGTAGTTACTCTCAAAATTAACAAGTATTCTAACCATCAGTGACCAATGCCTATCTTCTATGGTTTGAATATTTGTGCCCCTCCAAAATTCATGTTAAAACCCAATACAACATTATTAAGCAGTGGAACTTTAGAAAGTGATTAGGCCATGAGGGCTCCACCAGTGGGATTGGTACCTTTATAAAATGGTTGAGGGAGTAGTTCACACCTTTTGCTAAGTGAATACATAGCATTTGTCCCCTCCACAAGATACAACAACAAGGCACCATATTGGAAGCAGAGAGCAAGCACTTACCAGACACCAAATTTGCCAATGCCTTATCTTTGGTTTTCTGGCTGCCAGAAAAATGAGAAATCAATTTTTGTTCCTTGTTACTCACCCAGTCTGTGGTATTTAGTTATGGCAGCAAGAATGAATTATGACACCATTTCCTGATGGAAAACTCTGCTTTTCAATAACATCATACTTGATGGTCTGTTTACTTATGTGTTTAATTACATGTTGTATAAAATTGCATGTGATTTAACCAGAGTATGTGTCTACTTACTTTTACTCCCAAACAGTTCTCTTAGTGGTGTTTTAAAGCCCAAATTTCAAAAAATTCTTTTAGGTTTTGTTAAACCAAAATCAACCTGAACTTTTTGGAGATCACTGCATGAGGTTTCTGCAGACAGTAGCCTGACTGCAATTTCGCAGGTACTTACTCAGGTAATATGTGTACCGCAGCAAATTCAATTTTGTACTTATGCTCATGAGTAGAGTTGCAAGATATATAACCAATACAGGTTTAAAACTAGACACATGTATTGACACTTAATTCTCATAAAAGCCTGTGACTTAACACCTGCTATTTTACAGATGAATGAGAAAATAACCAAAAAATAAAAATCTGAGTCACAGGAGTTTACTTACCTTGCCTAACACTCACATCAGTAAGTTTGGAGCAAGGCTTTGAATCCAGAGGGTCCAACTCCAGAAACTAAGAGCTTAATTACTACACTGATGCTCTTCAGGGAGCCATAACATTTTGGAACATTGGAAATGCTACTGGCTAAGAATCTTCCAATTTAAGGGCCCTTTTCATGAGAATGAACTGTATTATATTATAATATATTTTTATATTTTTTCTTTCTTATTTTTAAAGAATATTAGCATATATGCAAATATTTTGACAACTATATCATTATGATTATTATAGTCACATATACATGTGAATTTAATCTAATTCAGTTTGATTTAATAGATAAGAACTTACTAGAAACTACACAATCTATTAGGAACTATGAAGAACAGACAAGGAATTTTTAACATATCTGCACCAGAGATTATTACAGTAGAAGGTGAGAAGCAACATTTATATACTTGGAGCAGTTGGAGTTGGAAATAAGATAATATACAATGAAATGTCTCCTATAGGAAAGTTGGTAAGAGAGACAACATTAAATCTACATGGAATCCATAAAAAATCTTATAGAAAGAACACAAGGCAAAATAATTAGATGTCAGTGAAATAAGTGAGAAATAAAATATCACTTTGATATAACATGCTTTTATAGTTACATAGAGAATGAAAAAATAAATTATGGTAATAAAAGAATTTATGAAGTAGATACTGAGGGAAGAAAATCTAGATGAAATAAGAAATTTTAAAAAGCATTACACAGAATACTGAATAATTGAAAAAGAGAGCTGTATAATGCAAGAACAAAGCAGAGTCATAAGTACAATACAAAGTTGAGGATATAAAGGAGAATTTAAATTACAAATTCAAGAGGTGCCAGTATTCATTCTTATGGGCCAGGGCAACTGAAATAACAGCACTGCCAACTCTTAGGCTAGACTAATAAATAGTATGGCTTCTATTCAATGAAGAAGAGTATTTTAGAATAATATTAATAAAGATATATTCTAAAATTCATTTACTGATATTTTTTGACTGAATTTAACTTGTATTTGAATTAAAATTACAACATTATTGAATTGAAAGGCATGTAATATTAGTTTATTAAGTAATCTCTATATTAATGGAATAAATGAGGAGCTATTAGGCATGTGAAAATTGAAGAAAGTAACCAGGGTCCATGGTGTCATTTTTAGAAAGAAATTAATTCAGAAAAAAATTGATAAATTTGAGATTGTAGCAAAGTATTGCCCAATAAATTAAAATATGGACCCAATATTTTTCAAGGCCTGGAGATATTCATAAATAGAGCCAGAGGAGCATGGATGGGAACAGAAATTTTAGAAGAATCAAGTAACTTTCAAGATAAAGATAAATGAGTTTTGACCACACTAAGACATTCAAAGGCAAGTTGATAACAAAAATCAAAGACAAAATCCTGAAATCTGTTATCAAGTTGAATTTTATTCAGTTATTCAAGTCAAATTCTTATTTTTGATTAGGTTAATGGCATAATGGTTTTTTTTTTTTTTTTTTTTTTTTTTTTTTTTTTTTTTGAGACGGAATTTCGCTCTTGTTACCCAGGCTGGAGTGCAATGGTGCGATCTCGGCTCACCGCAACCTCCGCCTCCTGGGTTCAGGCAATTCTCCTGCCTCAGCCTCCTGAGTACCTGGGATTACAGCATAATGGGTTTTTTTAGAGTAAGCACCCCTAACTGTTGCAACAGAAAAATCCTAGATATTCGGAGTCATAACAAATAAGTACAGTGTCCAACACAGCCCTCCTCCATCCTATAATACTTGTTCTCCAGGATTACTATAGTAGAAACGTAAGAGATAGAAATTTATGCAGATTTTTTAAAAAACTCCACAACAAATCATAGCACACATTATTGCTATCAACATCCCATTAACCAAAACTCAATCTCTATGACACACCCTAATAGCAAGAAAATATCAACTTCATGGGCACACAAAACTCGACTTTCTGCACGCCTAGGAAGAGAACATGCTGAAATAACAAAAATTATTGTTTCTGCCACTTTATATTATTAGGATATGAGAATAAATAAATAAATTTATGCTTGGAGTATATTATGCTTCTCATTACTAATGACTGGGAAAGGAAGTCTAGCAATGGGATAAACTGGAACATCTCACATCAATGTCTTCACTATAAATCTATAATCCCTCCAAGCAGAGCAGAGTGTCTGAACAATAAATGATGAACAGTTTCTTTTTTTTTTTTGAAAGAAAGAAAGAAAGAAAGAAAGAAAGAAAGAAAGAAAGAAAATGAAGAAGAGGAAGAAAAAGGAAGAGAAAGAGAGAGAGAGAATGGGAGTATTGCTTTCTTGCCCAGGCTAGAATGCAATTTAGTAATGGGTATTGAAAACCTCTTTTATACCAATAATTATACTTGATGTAAACAGGAAGGAATAAGGGAAGAAAGTAACAAACAAGCAGCCAACCAATATTTCATTTAAACCTATGAAATGCTATGCGATTACTGAGGAGTGATTTACTTCCAATTATGTAGTCACTTTTGGAATAGGTGTGAGGTGGTAATGTATGTTTTGTGTATTTGAAGTGGAGAGGTCTGTAAATGTTTATTAAGTTTACTTGTTTCGGGTCTGAGTTCAAGTCCTGAATGTCCTTGTTAATTTTCTGTCTCGTTGATCTTTAAAATCGTTAGCTCTTCTTGTTACATTGATCCTTTTGCCATTATATAATGTCCTTCTTTGCCTCTTTTGCTCTTTGTTGCTTTAAAGTCTACTTTATCAGAGGTGAGAATTGCAACTCCTGCTTTTTGTTTGTTTATTTTTACTCTCTGATTGGTTGATAAATCTTCCTCCTTCTCTTTATTTTGCGTCTTTGTGTATCGTTGCATGTGAGATGGGTCTGGATGCAGCATACCGATGGGTTTTGGCTTTTTATCCAATTAGAATATATATAGGTTTAATACTGGCATTTGATGCTAGCTGGCTGTATTGCCCATTAGTTAGTGTAAATTTTTCATTGTGTTAATGCTCTTTGCTTTTTGATATATTTTTGGAAAGGCTGATATTGGTTGTTCCTTTATATGTATAGTGCTTCTTTCAGAAGCTCTTGTAAAGCAGGCCTGGTGGTGGTGAACTCTCTAAGTACTTGTTTGTTCGCAAAAGATTTAATTTTTCCTTCGCTTATAAAGCTTAGTTTGGCTGGATAGGAAATTCTGGGTTGAAAGTTCTTTTCTTTAAGGATGTTAAACATTGGTCCCCACTCTTTTCTGGCTTGTAGGGTTTCTGCTGAGAGATCTGCTGTAAATCTGATAGGTTTCCCTTTATAGGTAACCTGACCTTTCTCTCTGGCTGCCCTTAGTATTTTCTCCTTCATTTCAACCCTAATAAATCTGGCGATTATGTGCCTTGGGGTTGGTCTTCTTGAAGAATATCTTTGTGGTGTTCTCTGTATTACCTGGAGTTGAATATTACCCTGCCTTGCCAGGTTGGGAAAGTTTTCCTGAATGATATCCTGAAGAGTATTTTCCAACTTGGATTCATTCTCTTCGTCACATTCAGGTACACCTATCAAACGTAAATTAGGTCTTTTCACATAGTCCCATATTTCCTGGAGACTTTGCTCATTCCTTTTCATCCTTTTTTCTCCAATCTTGTCTTCTCGTTTCATTTCACTGAGCTGGTCCTCGACTTCTGATAGCCTTTCTTCTGCTTGATCAATTCGACTGTTTAAACTTGTGCATGCTTCACGAAGTTCTCGTGTTGTGTTTTTCAGCTCCATCAATTCACTTATATTCCTCTCTAAATTGTCCATTCTCGTTAACATTTCATCAAACCTTTTTTCAAGGTTCTTAGTTTCTTTGCATTGGGTTAGAACAAGTTCTTTTAATTCACAGAAGTTTCTTATCACCCACGTTTTGAAACCTGCTTCTGTTATTGGAACACACTCGTAATCTATTAAGCCTTGTTCCGTTACTGATGAGGAATTGCAATCCCCTGTAGAGGGAGAGGCATTCTGATTTTGAGTATTCTCTGCGTTTTTACACTGGTTTCTTCCCTTCATTATATATTTATCCATCTGTTGTCTTTGTAATTACCGACTTTCTAACTAGATTTCTGAGCAGACGTCCAACTTACTGATTCCCAGCACCGAAATCTGAGCAATCCACTGCACCGGCCAAAACAGCAGTGTTAAGATTGATGGTGCTTTTCTGCCCGGGAATCTCTGCACTCTGCACCAAGAACTGGCACGCTAAGGCGCCAGCAAAACTGCCACGCCGGCCACAAGAGTCACCCTGGCAACCCGTGGGGCCCCTCTGCTGGGAATCTCCTGGTCCGTAAGCAACAAATATTCGTCTGAAAGTGTGGCGTCCTCTCGTTCTCTGCGCTTTCACTGGGAATTACGAGCCCGAGCTGCTAGTGTTCAGCCATCTTGGATCTCTCTCGATGAACAGTTTCTAAAGGTAAGATGGTGCTATTAAGACCAACAATTTAACTTACAAATACCAATTTTCAGAATGAATTTATATAGAGTCTCTCTATATATATACTATCTATAAATCCTTCAGTATCTATGTCTCTGTACATTCTAGGTGTGCAATGTGGTCTTTCTTAAGATTTACCAAGAGGTTCTCCAATGCAGAATTACTTGATCATTGCATGGAGAAAGATATAATACAAACAATAATTTGATATCCTCCTTAGAATTCTTCAAAATTTGTCTAATCTGTGCTCAGTTTTGATAACTACTGCTTACTCTTTGAAACTATCCTTCATAAATTCTTCGTACATTTATTATACAAAGAAATTTACCTTTGGGTTGGTGCATTTCTAAATGTGAATACTTGGGCTCATCACTTCTCTGAGAAAAAAAAAAAAAAGACCTGATTGATGATACCTGGTTTCATTGTTTAGAAGAAAGGAGTATAGTAAATAAATGTGTAGATATATTTTTACATGTTAATGAGAAGTAGGAAGGGAGGAGAGATAACTGTCAGGCTTGGCAGATCAGGGAACTCTATCTCCTACAATAATTGGAACAAGGATGGATGACATCTCCCATTATTCCAACATGTTCAATTAGAGAGACACCTAGAATTTTTCAGAAACTGTTAAGCAAGATATAGCTTGTCCTTATTTGCCAAGCTGGGATAATATAAAACAGTAGCTAGAGAGGGCCCTTGTTCCATGATATATAGAAAATCTAAGAATGAATTCAACGATAATAGATAAAATATCTGGGAGAAGGAAAGAGAGAGAGAAGAAAAGAGAGGGAGAAAGATTAGCTTAATGAATTCTATATTCTTCCAAGTTTGAAATCATTTCTAAACTTTTTGATTATTGAGCTAATATATACCTATAAGATGCTACTTTAGCAATTCACATACGGGGTTGTGCACAGGATTGATACCTATCAGTTGTGAATAAAATTTTAAAAGTTTTCAAGATAAATACGTACATTAGTAAAATCAAAAGGTAAATATAAATAACTACTAAATTGTATAGAATAATATTTTAGAAAAGTTTTTGTGTGAGATGGCATTTTATCTCATTTTATTCTGCTATAACAGAATATCACATAGTGTAATTCATGAAGGATAGAAATTTATTTCTCAGAGTTCTTGAGGCTGGGAAGTCCAAGACCAAGCCACTTGTGTCTGCTGTCTGGAAAGGGCTACCTTCTGCTTTCAAGATGGGCCTTGAGTGCTGCAGCCTCCACAGGGAAGAAACTCTCACCCTCACAAGCAGAAGAGACCCATGTCTACAGCTATTTTTATAGTGGCATCAATTCATTCATGAAGGTGGACCCTTCAGGACTTAAACATTTCCTATTACACTCCACTTCCTAACACAATTGCATTGGAGGTTATACTTCAACATGACTTTTGGAGGAGAAAAAACATTCATACCATGGCTGGTAGTATTTAAAATGGGCTTGCATTTATACAGTCCTTTGTACTTAGAAAGATTTCCCATAAATTAGCTAATTTCACTTTAAAATAATTATATAATAGTTATTATCATTACATTCCACAAACAGTGAACTTGTGGATCACAACAAGCAAATGATATTCTTATGGTCACATAATTAGAACTTGAGCAATAACTCAATGTTCTCATTTCCACTGTATGATTTGAAATATTCATCTTAGAGCTGAGAACCATAAATTCTAAATTTAACATAATCACATATAGTCAAGAAAGCTTAATTCCAACTTAAAAAATAATTATACTGACAAAGTTGTTCTGGCTTGAGTTAACGTGAAAGCAGAACCTGAGCTAAGGACTTTGGTACAGCTATTTTATTTGGGAGATGATCTCAGGGAGCTAGAGTGAGAGGATGCGGAGAATGAGACAAGGAAAGATAAAGACAGTAAAGAGGGAATTTTTGAGCTTGTCATCAGTGTGGGCAACTGGGACTGAATTCTACTTAACACTCTCTGATAAGCCGTGTTGTTTGTACACAGAACTTTTGCCTGAAGGATTGGAGACTGGGGCTTTTACCCAACAGCTCTAGATTCCCGCTGTTTGAAGTCTCCACATTCCTCCTTTTCTTTAAAACTCCCAGGGTCCCTATAGGCCCCAGCTGCAATGTGGACTCAGAGAGATTGACTCTGCTGCCTAGAGAAAGACCTGAGACAGAGAGGGTGAGAAGAACTCAGATTATAACTACAGCAGGACTCGGGGTTGGCAATAATGAAGACCTGGCACAGGACACCAACAGCGTCTGCTACAGTCATTCCTGAAATAGTCTGATGATCAAGTGAACATGTCAAAGTGAATCTCATTACTTCTGAGATTGCACATGTACTTGGGAAATACAGAGAGAAAGCATAATGGAAAATTTTATATCAGATCTCTTAGAAAATAGATAACATGCTTTTCTCCTTATCAATTAGAGTTCAGCACACATCTCTCCAAAACAATGTGCAGTTCCCAAGAGATTCAATTTCCAGGCTGAATGATAAACAGAATTATTCATAAGCAAAGAATAAAAATGAATGAAAAATTGTTATATATGGATATAAACACATTTCATCTCTGTCTTTAATTAGAAGTTCTAACAGACATCACCACTACAAATGTGTAATACACCATCACTAAATTGCGTTTAACATATACTTCAGGAGGGCAATTTCTTTCGGATAGTAGACTCATAAATATAACTATGTTTCAAGAGAAATGCAAGGATTTCTTACATGTTAAAGGTAAAATAAATCATGTAATACTAAATTTAAAATATGTGCAGAAATCAAGTTTATATAGTTTCAAGAGAAATTCAAATTATAGTAACTTGTCTTTCTGTTTAAAATATCTATTATGGCCTCAAAAGTCTTTATGAACATCAATAATATTTCCAAAATATTTTTTAACACATTTTAATATTTTATTTGCATAAAATTCAGGACAAAATAACTAGTTTTTTGGGGGGGTGAAAAGTCATTTATTATTAGTTACACTTTTTCTAAAGCAATATTAATTATACTAGTCATGTATTTGTTACTGAATTAAGTTTGTATTGATTTTAGGAATTAATACTACCTCCAACCAGAAAATTGCTTAAGCACACCTCCTAAAACAATTTAACTTGAAGTAACTTAAGAAAAGCAATTTTAAATACCAGAGGAAAACTATTAAGCAGAGTTAGCATTTAGAAATGTGACAAAATTTTTAATAAAAAGACTTGAAATAGGATTAATTTTATGAATTGTTCCTATAAAAGTACAAGTGCTTCACACAGAAATTGCAATGCTAGAAATAAGATGGCTCAGCTAGTTCTCAATATATTCAGTTATATCTGTACAGGTGTTATTCATATATAATGTAAAAATTTAAATAAATTTTTTTAAGGTACAATCTGCATTCAATATAATGCAACCATTTGAAGGCACAGTTTGACAAGTCTTGACAAATGTATCCCTGGAACTACTACCAGAGTTAAGACATAGAACATATTTCATCACCTGAAAAATGTTACCCTATATTCTTAAGCAGTCAGCCTCCCACCACTACAAAAGTCCTGGATCCAGGCTACCACTGTTATGTCTTGTGTCACTGTAGATTATTTTTGTCTAAAGAATTGCAAATGTTAGGTTGGTGCAAAAATAATTGCAGTTTTTCATTGAAAATAGTGACAAAAACCTTTACACCAGCCTACGAAATAAAATTATATGTATTGTAATCTTTCTTGCTCAGCGTAATGTCTTTGAGATTCATCTATGTTGTTGTATTGTAGTTTCTTTCAGTTTATTTCAAACAAGAATTCTGTACTACAAATATAACCCATAATGTGACGAAAAGTGCTTTAAAATCAGCTTTCTGGTGGTGGGGGAAGTGAAGAACCTTGATTGGTAATTTGTCAGTGTTTGGTGTAACTCTTCCTACCATTGCTAGATACAAACTACCAACATGATATAACCAGGCAGCAAAATTCCTGAAAATTTAACAATAGGCTCTAGAGGGTGATAATAAGCTAGCTCCAGAACATTATTACATATAAACCAGTTTGTTTATCTTTTAGTGGTTTATTTGCATTGTTTCCAATTTTTGACTACTGTAAAGAAAGTTGATATGACTTGGACAACATGTATTTTTTTCCCTGAAGATAATACCTTGGAGTGGAATTGCTAGTTCATATGGTAAATGCGTATTCAACTTTTTTTTTTTTTTTTTGAGATGAAGTCTTACTCTGTTACCCAGGCTGGAGTGCAGTGGCACAACCTAGGCTCACTGTAACCTCTGCCTCCTGGGTTCAAGTGATTCTCCCGCCCAGCCTCCCCAGTAGCTGGGACTACAGACGTGCACCACCATGCCGGACTAATTGTTTTGTATTATTAGTAGGGACAGGGTTTCACCATATTGACCAGGCTGGTTTTGAACTCCTGACCTTGTGATCTGCCTGCTTCGGCCTCCCAAAGTGCTGGGATTACAGGTGTGAGCCACCACATCCAGCTCACATGTTCATGTTTATAAGAAAACATTAAGTTATTTTCCAAGGAAGTTTTACCATTTAACAATTGATTACGCTCAGATTCAGCAAATCCCACGTGGTTCTATAGCTGTATCAGGAGTTCCTTATAGGAGAGATGCAGAGGTGAAGTTTTTAATTAAAGGTAACTGAGAGACCTGGAAGGTAATAACATGAGAGAGGAATGATTACATTTTCACTTTTGAACAATAAATTTGGTGACAATTTGGAAAATAGATGGGAGAGTATGAAATCACTGAAAGCTAGATCAGTTAGGATGATATTTCACTGAAGACATAATGAGGGTCTGAAATTAGGCAGTAGCATTCGGATGAAACTGAAACATATTTAGGTTGTAAAATTGACTACAGTTGTTGACCAAGTAGGTGCAGATAATGAAGAACAAAGAGAAATCAAACATAACTAAAGATTTATTGCTTACAAAATGAGGTAGTCAACAGTAGAAACTGAGACTATATGAAAACAGGTGGGCCTTTCTCTCTCTCTCCTTCTCTTTCATTTTTTAATGGAAGAGAGGGGAAAAGTGACCAAGAGTTTAGTTGTGGATACGTGAAGTTAGACTTGCTTGTGAATCACACCGGCTTTCCTTCTTTCTAACAATATGACCTTGAAAAAGTTCCTTTAACTCAGTTATTCATAAGTGAAGGAGAAAAAGAAAGTTGATGTGAAGATTAAGTTAGGATAATATAGTCAATAAATGTTACCTGGAATATAATCTCCATGAGGTCAGGAATCACGCCTTAATGAGTTACAATTACTCCAGTACTCAAATATTTATAGAATTAACAAACTCAGGTGGAAATGCACAGCTTGAGCAGATATGTGGGAAAGGTGCTTAGGATAAAGGTCTGAATTTGTTATATAGGTTTGGATATCATGATCCTACGATTTCCCTCTTATGCAGGCAAGGAAATGAAGAAACTTAAGAGTAAGGCTCTAGCATCTCCTTTCTGAAGATGACATACACATGTCATATGCATATGGGCATGGAGGAAGGGGTGTAGGAAGAGGTGAGTTTAGTAAGTATACAAGTTAAAAGACAGGAGTGGATGGTGTTGGTTGATTCTCAGAGGTAGAGAAGAAGGGAGAGTTTCTAATAGGACACGTGTGGTAGGCCCCTACAGACGCCCTAAATAAAGATTAGACTGGGAATTATTTTCCTTCCTCATTGAAGAATGAGTCGATGTATGGAATCTCCTCTTGAAAGCTATTCCCTAAAACTTGTAGTGCACACGGGTGCCAAAAGTTATCATTGGTTGCTCCAAGCTTTTTTTTTTTCTTTTGAGATAAGAGTCCCTTTCTGTCCCCTAGGCTGGAGTGCAGTGGCATTATCTCAGCTCACTGCAACCTCCGCCTCCCGGGTTCAAGTGATTCTTCTGCCTCAGCCCCCAGAGTAGCTGGTATTACAGGCTCCTGCCACCACACCAGGCTAAATTTTTTGTATTTTTTTAATAGAGACGGGGTTTTGCCATGTTGGCCAGACTTGAACTATATCTTGATCTCTCTCGCATTTAGGAAGACTCTGGGAAAATTAAGTTCACTTCTAAACTATTAATATTTTAAAATTATTTTTAAAGTGCCCTGTTTAAAATCTGCCAAAATCTAGACACGTCTATCCCTGAAATCAATACTTTGATTCAACTAATCACAATAAACAAAACACTTCAAAATAACAACAGGAAAAAAAAAAAAGAACTGATAATAAGGTGTCATTTAATCATTTACTCCATGTGAAAACTCAGACTACATCCCGGTATTATCCATACAGCTTTCTGTTCTCTGCCTGAAGAGAAGTTTCAGTTTTGCCCCTTGGTCCTGTGCTCTGAGCAACAGTTATTTGCTTGATGATAATGATCAGACAGAGGACAAAAAGGGACCAACTGAAGGTGCAACAAGTGGGAAAATGGTATTTTAAACTTCTTCCATTTTTTTTTCTGAGGAAAATTTTAGGCCTCCATCCACCTCTTAATTCACTGGCTTACATTTATGTAAGTTCTTATTTTGCATCATTTGTGACTATTTCTCTTTAATAGGGAAAACCCAGTGGGCAGGTCATCTGATTTCTATACAAATAAATTATAAATATTAAATTGCACATGTTATTTAATCTCTCTCATAAAAAAAATGTAAATGTCTCATAGAAAACTTTGCTGTTAACTTTGAAATATCTTACTTATATATCCTACTTGTTTATAATGTTAGTAAATTCTGTTTCCATATAAAAGGGAAACTAATTTTGTGAATCGTATGATAAAATTTCAACACTTTTGGAGAGAAAGTGATTATTTTGATACAATATTTGAGGACCTTTCCTAAATGTCTCTTTTCTTTTTTTCTTTTTTTTAATTAGTTTAGAGATAAGGTCTTGCTCTGTCACCTAGTCTGTAGTGCAGTGATGCAATCATTGCTCACTGTAACCTTGAACTCCTGGGTTTAAGAGGTCTTCCCGGCCCAGCCTCCAGGGTAGCTAGGACTGCAGGTGCATTCCACCATACCATAGGCCATATTTATTTTATTTTATTTTTGTAGAAGTGGTGGTCTTATTATGCCACTCAAGGTGGTCTCTAACTCCTAGACTCAAGTGATCCTCTTTCCTCAGCCTCCCAAAGCACTGGGATTACAAGTATGAGGCCCCACACCCAGCCAAATGTCCCTTTGCTTCTTTGGCCTTTGATCTTTCTTGAAATTGTCTTTTTTTTTTTTTTTATTTTGAGATGGAGTCTTGCTCTGTCGCCAGGCTGGAGTAGAGTGGTGCCATCTTGGCTCCCTGCAACCTCCACCTCCCGGTTAAAGCGATTCCCCTGCCTCCTCTTCCCAGGTAGCTGGGACTACAGGCACGCACCACCATGCCCAGCTAATTTTTTGTATTTTAGTAGAGCTGGGGTATCAGCATGTTGGCCAAGATGGTCTCGATCTCCTGACGTCGTGATCCACCTGCCTCGGCCTCCCAACGTGCTGGGATTACAGCCGTAAGCCACCGTGCCCGGCCTCAAATGGTCATTTTTGCCAAAAATGTAAACCATGAATTCTTAAGAGATTCTGAATTTGACCACTGGGATTGAGTTTGAAGGTTTCTGCCCATCAGAACCCTGATCCTTCTTTTCCTGAATGCTCCTGCTATTTCTCTTGCTTTCCTTCTTCCCCTCACCTCCTTTTTAAACTCAGCACATGGCGGTTGTCGAAGTTCAGTGAGCATACTAGTGAGCCAGAGGAAAGTGTGCAGAAGAGAGCAGACGAAAAATTGGTGTTATAGCATTTATGAAGAATAAGAGTTTACTAATGGAGATGAAGAGGAAAAAATTATAACAGTGAGAGAAAAATAAAACTGGAAGGAATGTCAGTAAGTGAAAGAGATCATTACAGAAGCAGTGAAAGTTAAGATTTGTGAGGTAGATGGTATCAGATCTTGGTTGCGTATCACTGTCAGGCTGAGGTGTTTGGATTTAACTCTGTAGATCATAGATTTGAATTGAACTTTTTTAAGCAGGAAGTGAGTATGTGAAAAAGAAGAACAAAGCTTTTCTTTAGAGAGGTGGATCTGTACTATATTTATAACATGGATTTTATGAATGTAGGCTTTGTCATACAGCTGTAACTTATGTTAAAAAGCCTCAGTTGGGTAAGGGAGAGAGAGAGAGAGAGAGAGAGAGAGAGAGAGTGTGTGTGTGTGTGTGTGTATGTATGTGTAAGTTAACTTTAATCCATATTTTAATGGCTGTTGCTTAATTTGAATTATCTTAATTAAGAATACATACTTCAAAGATGATTGGTTAATTTAGCTGGATTTAGTCAAATTCCAGATTTCACTGGAATGTCTTCTGTGATCTTTAGCTCTTGTGAGTTTAACTAATACAGGAGATGCTAGAAATGAGTTTTCATTGGTGATGTATGTTACTCAAAGCACCTTCATTTGGTTAGCATGTTGTACCTTTCAGAGCAGCATCCTAGACCCAAAACTTTTGAATCAACCCTTCATTCAGACATGTAATGAAGAATTATGCAACTATATTTGAACCAGATGAACAGCTGAGTTTTGTTACTAGATGATTGCCATTTATGCCTTGAGATGAAAGATTCTCACTGGAATGTCCAACATGATAATTAGTTGGACTCTATTGAACTTGTAAGAAAATGTTATATGACTATTTTTGTCACTGTTTCCCAATAAATATTTGCATGAGTAACAGTATTCTGGAATTCGTATTTATCTTAATTACTATCTGGTAGTAGCATTGTAAGAAAAAAAATTCATGGCTTTCTCCTATCAGAGGCTAATGATATTAATTAAACAACAACAAAAAAAGCTAGTAATTGTGAATGTCAAAACTGGCTTAGGCCTGCATACAACAGACTGAAGATATAAGACAAATTTTCAAAACACATTAATAGTATCTCTGTGAAGTAGATGATCTGAACTAGGTTATATGTGAGAATATAAATATTTGGCAAAAGCTGAACTCAAAATTGTGCAAACTTTAGGCAAAAGAACTTTTCTCTGAGATGTAAACTTTTCTATTTAAAAAAAAGAATTAAATCCAAGAACATCAAACAAGAATATTCTTATGTTTTACGTGTTTTAAAATACTATTTAGCAATTTTAATTAAAATAATAACAATTAGAAAGGAAGTAGAACCACGATAATAAGGAAAATAATTAAAAAGGAAAAAATAATTAGTTACGGGTAGTGGGGGAAGGCAGAATTTTAGAGATTGCCAGTGGTTCACGTAGAGGCATATTTCAGGCCCTTGGGAAGAGTATCCAAACATTGTGTGGGATGATGGAACTGTATTGTGTTATGAAAACACAGCTGTACATCCTATTCTGTGCAAAATGCTATGCTATGGTGACAGATTGTATGTAGGTGCAATGTGTACTCAGTTTGTTCGTATAAAGGACAATTTTATGTTTTGTCATTTCTAACAGAGCTTAGTCCATTATGAAAATTACTCTATCATCCCAAGGAACACCAAGAAAATTTTAGATTGAAATGTTTCCTTAAAAGAAAAAAGAAAGCAAATACCACATATCCACTGTATGGATATTCCTTAATAAGGTTTAACTCCAAATTTTGATTGACCCTATGGTAAGCGGAATAAAAACAACTTATACCAAGTGACAGCAAAGATGTAAACATCCTCCTGTTGACCCTAAAACATTTCTAAATTACTTAACATTATCATTATGTTTTGCATGAAGAAATTAGCTAAAGCTATACTCCATCATATAAATTTATGACTGGAGCAGAATAGATCTCAATGAATCACGTTGAATTAAAATATAAAATCATATATTAGGGTGATAAGGATAGCAAAACATAATTAGCTCCTATTTACAAATCAACACAGTTTTTGTTTTTTTTTTTTTGCATTAGTGGTAGTTTTTTCTTAGACAAACTAGGTCCTGAGTTCCAATAAAAGGAGAGTAACTTGAAGTATCTTTGAAACTTGAACAATTATCTGGGGATGCCAGTGTAAGCTGGGCAGGATGGAGTCTGAGAACTACCGAAAATAAATGGGTGGGTGCCAAAGATGAATAATTTAATAGTATCAACTTCAAATTAGAAAATACTACAAAAATGTTTTCACGTATTTTTCTCACCTTTCAATCATAGAAGTAAATATAATAAAATATGTTAATGGCAATCACTTGCTTAGGTTTGGCTACTTAACCTTTGAAGAGTTCCAATGCTGGTTAGTCATTAAAGGTTAATATAAAGTCACTTTAGCCTTTGATTCATATTTATGCGTTACCATCCTATTGATAAGAATATAATAGTTCAAGTCAAAAGTCATAGTTACTTTTGCAAGTAGAATCTGGTGAGTCAGTTATGGATTTTATTTTAGGATAAAGGGAACTCTTAGATCTATAATTCTTAAATAAAAATTGTGACAAGATAGGCATTTCCAACATAAGGACAAATTTTATAGGGATAATCTTTTTTTGCAAGTATAGAGAATCAACAGGGGATAAATTTTTAAACTAAGGGCATTTAAACATGCCAGAATACTGTAAATATGTGAATAGTATGATAATATAATATTTATATAATTACAAACATAAGACACTACTCTTCCTGGCGAAGATTATGTAACAGGAATCAGATTTACTCTCATGTCTAAAACAAGTAATAATCCAGAAAAGAGAATACATAAATTGTTGGATATCAGACAAAAGAAACCCAACAATTCCTAAAGAAGAAAAATAAATGAGTGAAGTCCCATAATTGCCTAGTGTACTGCTTTAAGAAACTTTCTAGCCTGTTTCACAGGGAGAAGCAACCTAGAAAAGAGCCCAGCAGACTCTCTATATTGAGGAGAAAGAGCAGAGAGTTGGGGAAGAAGTGGCATGGCTAGAATTTACAGAGTAGAGAAACACAGACGATACAGCTGCACACAGAGAGAACTCCAAAAATCTTTGAAGTACCTTCTTTGAGTACTCAGTAATCAGTCACAGGTATGCAAGAAATTTACCTGAGATCATGAAAAGGACTCCTCTTAAAAATTAAGAGCAGCAATTTTCAACCTGGGGCAGGTCTGTCTCTCTGTATATTTGACAATACCTTGTGATATTTTTGCTTGACACAACTTACGGTGAGATTGCTGCTCACATCCAGTAGATAGGGTCCAGGGATGTTGCTAAACGCCCTATAAATCCCAGGAAAGCCTCTGACAAGAATGAACCGTCCAGTTTAAAATCACCATTGTGCTGAGGTTGAGAAATTCTGCATTGGAGGGAACAGTTTGCAGGGTCCATAGAAGGCTCCTCTCAAACTCTTGAGTGGAAAACCTCATAACTCACAGGGCATCAAGGAGAATAGTAAATAATGGAAAAATTTACCCAAGACTAAATACTGATCGTTTTATTTAACAAATCATAAAGCCACCTCCACCCTAAAAAAAAAACCACACAGACACCATAAACTATTTCAAAATAACTTTACCGAATTACAAGACATCTCAAAAATATTTTTAGAAATACGAAGTAATTAGAACAAAGAAAAGTATAATGCATAATGTCTGTAATCCAATAAAAATTATATCCAAGCTAATGTGATAAGACAAGAAAGGGATATAAAAGTCATACAATTTGGAAAAGAAAAAATAAAACTGCTTTTACTCACAGTGGCATCATTAAATTTTTAAAAATTGACAAGATCTACTCAAAATAATAAGTGACTACAAGGTTGTCGAATACAAGAATAATATGCTTGATTAATATAAAAGTCACTTGCTTTCCTTTATTTCAACAAGGAACAAAAGTAATTTGAAATTGAAAACACAATTTATTTAGCATTAGCAATCCCCAAAATGAAATATTTATGTATTAACCTAACAAAATATAAGATGTATACAAGGAAAACTATAAAACTCTTTTGAAAGAAATCTAAGAACTAAATAAGTGGAGATATTTTGCATTCATGAATAGGAAGACTCAATATTGTCAAGCTGTCAGTTTTTCACAACCTCATCTATATATTCAATAAAATCCCAAACAAATTTCTAGCAAGTTATTTTATATATAGTAAGAAACTGACTGTAAACTTTATATAGAAAGGCCAAAGACAGAATAGCCAATGTGATATTGAAGGAAAAGAACAAAGTTGAAGGCTAACACTACCAAATTTCCAAATTTCAAGACTTACTATCAAGCTACAGTAATCAAGACAATGTGATATTAGTGAAAGAACAGACAGATCAATGGAACAGAATAGAGAGCCCAGATATAGACGCACATATATATAGTCAATTAATCTTTCATAAAGAACCAAAGGCAATACAATGGAGAAAAGATAGAATTTCCAACAAATGGTGCTGAAAGGTCTATATGCAAAAAAAAAAAAAAAAAGAAACAAAGAAACAAAGAAGAAAAAGAAAAGAGAAAAAAACCTGAGCATATCTTACATCCTTCACAAAAATTAACTAAAAATTGATCAGAGACCTAAATGTAAGATGCAAAACTATAAAATTTTTAGAAGATACCATAGGAGAAATTCTAGATAATTTTGAGTTTGGTTATGACTTTATATATACAATGCCAATGGCACTGTCTATGAAAGAAAGAATTGGTAAAGAGAACTTTATTAAAATTAAAAGACACTGTCAAGAAAGAAAAGGCAAGTCACAAACTAAGAGAAAAGATTTGCAAACGACACATCTGATAAAGGCTGTTATCCAAAATACACAAAGAACTTCTAAAACTCAACAATAAGAAAAGAGCAACCCAACTAAAGTGTGAGTAAAAGATCTGAACAGGTACCTCGCCAAAGAGATATACATGGAGCAAATGCATGCATAAAAAATGCTCCACATCATATGTCATCAGGGCAGTGCGAATTAAAACAACAATGTAATATGACTGCACTCCTATTAAAAAGTCCCAAACCCAGAACATTAGCAACACCAAATTCTGGGATATGTAGAGCAGCAGGAATTCTCATTCATTGCTGGTGATAATGCAAATTGATGCAAGCACTTTTGAAGACGGTTTGTCAGTTTTTTACAAAACTAAATATACTCTTACCATATGATCCAAAAATCAAACCCTTAAGTATTTATTCAAAAAAGTTAAAAATTTGTGTCTACACAAAAACGTGCACACAGATGGTTATAGCAGCTTTATTCATAATTGCCAAAGCTTGGACGTAATCAACATGCCCTTCAGTTGGTGAATGGATACATAAACTGTGGTATATCCAGCCAATGGAATATATAATGCTAAAATAAAAAAAGAACTATCAAGCCATTAAAAGACATGGAGGAACTTCAAATGCATATCACTAAATGAAAGAACCTTTTCTGAAAAGGCTACACACTGTATGAGTCCCTGTATTTGATATTCTGAAAAAGACGGAACTATGGAGACAGTAAAAAGATCAGTGGTTCCTAGAGGTAGGGGAAGGGAAGGACAAATAGGCAGAGCATAGCAGGATTTTAGTGCAGTGAAAATACTCTGTACGGTATTCTAATAGTAGATATATGTGATTGTAAATTTTTCCAAACCTGTAGGATTTACATAACACCAAGAGTGGACCTTACATAAGCTGCAGACTCTGAGTGATGATGTGTAAATGTAGAGGAAATCAGTTGTAACAAATGTGTCACTCTGATGGAGGATGTTGACAATGAGGGAGGTTGTACATGAGAGAGAACAGGGATTCTATAAGAAATCTCTGTACCTTCTGCTCAAATTTACTGTGAACCTAAAACTAGTATAAAAAAATAAAGATTTTAAAAAACTACTCAGTATTTAAAAATATACAAAAATAAGACTCATGAAGAAGAAAAAAAAATTATTAAAATTGGGCCAGAAATGACATAGATGACAGAATTGGCAGTCCAGGCTTTACAACAATAATTGCAGTTGTATTTCATATATTCAAGGAACTAAAGGAAATATTGACATGAAAAATTAAACATGTCAACTAGAGAAATGAATGATTATTTTAAAAAGGCACAAATTAAACTTTTTTTTTGAAAAAAAGAAAAAAGTGAACTTGAAGACTTGGTACTAGAAAGTATCTAAAAAGATACAATAGCTACATAAAAGGAAAATACTTAGAAATATACTTAGCCATGGAGGCAAAAGATCTTTATAAGGAGAACTACAAAACACTGAAGAAAGAAATTATAGATGACACAAATAGAAAAACATTCCATGCTTATAGATTCAAATAATATCATTAAAATCGCCATGCTACCCAAAGCAATCTACAGTCTCAACACTATTCTTATCAAACTACCAATTCATTTTTCACAGAATTAGAAAAAACAATTCTAAAATTCATATGGAACTTACGAAGAGCCCAAATAGCCAAAGCAATCCTAAGCAAAATGAACAAAGCTGGAGGCATCAAATTACCTGACTTCAATTTCTAATTGCTTGTGTCTGATATATAGAAATACAATTGATTTTTTATCTATTGATCTTGTACCTACAGCCTTTCTAAGTTTTCTAATTGCTTATTTTGTCTATCTTATCAGATTTTCTACATTGACTATGATGGTGACTGCAAATAAAGACAGTTTACTTCTATTTATCAAATATAGATGACAACCTTTTCTTTATCTTTCTCTATTGCATTAAGTAGAACCTCTAGTAAACTACTGAATAAAGGTGGAGAGAGTGGAAATATTAGCTTGTTTTTTATTTTAGGGAGAAATCATTCACATTTACACTAATAAACATGATGTTGGCTATATTAACTGTCCTATAATGGATTAAGACAACTCTATTTTATTTCTTGTTTGCTGAAACTATCCTATAAGTCTACAGTAACCAAAACAGCATGGAACAGATATAAAAACAGATATAAAGACCAATGTAACAGAATAGAGAATCCAGAAATAAAGCTGCACATCTACAGCCATCTGACCTTTGACAAAGTTGCTAAAAATAAGCAATGAACAAAGAAATCCCTATTCAGTAAACGATGCTGGGATAGCTGGCTAGCCATGTTGAGAAAAATGAAACAGACATGTGCTTCCACCACATACAAAAATTAACTCAAGATAGACAGATTACAGCTTTAAATGTAAGAACTCAGACTATAAAAATCATAGAATAAAACCTAGGAAAGATCACTCTGGATGTAGGCCTTGGGAACTAATTCACGAATAAGTCCTCAAAAGCAATTCATTGAAGTCAAACATTGATAAGTGGGAATTAAATAAACTAAATAGCATCTGCACAACAAAAGAAACTATCAACAGAGTAAATAACCTACAGAATGGGAGAAAATATTCACAAACTATGCATCTAAAGAAATAAATGCAAGCAACAAACAAATGTATTTTTAAAATGCTCAACATCACTAATTGTCAGACAGATGCAAAACAAAATCACTGGAGAATCTTACACCAGTAAGAATGGCTGTTATAAAAAAGTCAAAAAAATTACAGATGCTGGTGAGGTTGCAGAGAAAAAGGAATGCTAATACACTATTGGTAAGAATGTAAATTAGTTTAGCCATGGTGGAAAGCATTTTAGATGTGTCTCAAGGAACTTAAAACATAACTACCATTTGACCCAGCAATCCCATTACTGGGTATATACCCAATAGAAAAATAAATCACTCTACCATAAGGACATATGCACTTGTGTGTTCATCGCAGTACTATTCACAGTCACAAAGACATGCAGTTATTCTAGGTGCCCATCAAGAGTTGGTTGGATAAAGAAAATGTGGTACATATACATCACAGAATCCTATGCAGACATAAAAAGGAATGAAATCACATCTTTTGCAGCAATATGGATGCAGCTAGAGACCATTATCCTGAGTGAATTAACAGGAGACCAGAAAACCAATACTGTATGTTCTCACTTACAAGTTGGAGCTAAACATTGGGTACTCATGAACATAAAGATGGAAAGAATAGACACTGGAAGCTATTAGAAGTGGGGAGGGAGGGAGGAAGGCAAAGGTTGATAAAGGAACTGTTGGGTACTATGCTATCTAAATGATGGAATAACTTGTATCTCAAACTTCAGCAGCACACATTACACCCATCTAACACACCTGCACATACACCCCTGAGCCTTAAATAAAAGTCAAAATGATAAAGAGGAATTTGAAATGAAGTAAAATAATAGCATCTACAGCAGCATGAGAAAATATAAAATGCTCTGTGAAAAATGTAACAACAGATATGTGAGACCTGTGGACTGAAAACTACAAAACATTTATTGGAGGAAATAAGAAAACCTAAATAAATCAAGAGATATAGATATTCATGTGACTAAGAAAGAGTAGTTATTCTTCAGAGCAGCTAGAAAAATTAATTACTATAATTATTTATTAATAATTAATTACTATAAGTAATTATTAATTCAGAAGATTTCATATTCTTAAAATGATCATTCTTCCCAGTTTAATCTGTAGCTTCAAAGTACTCTCAATCAAAATCTCATCAGAGAGTTTATATAAATTGGCAAGCTCATTTAAAAATACATATGAAGTGCAAAATTTTTTAAATAGTTAACAATAAAGTTAAAAAAGCAACAAAGTTGGAGAACTACCTGACATTTAAAATTATTATAAAGTTACAGTAACCCAGACATATGGTACTGGTATAAAGATAGAGATCAGTGGGAAAGAATAGAGGGTCTGCAAAAAAGAAAAATACCAAATTTACAGGGACAACTGATTGTTGACAAAGGTGTAAAAGATACTCAGTAGATAAATAGTTTCTGCAGCAAATGGTGCTTAAAATTGTATAGTCATGTAAAAAATAACTTCAATCTGTATCTTGCACTGAAAATGGCTCATAAACAATGTAAAATCTAAAACTATAAAATGTACAGAAGTAAACACAGGAAAAAACTGATTTTTGATTAGGAGATGTCTTAAATATAACCAAAGTATGATTCATAAAATAAAATATTGATATTTTGGGCTTCATAAATTTAAAAACTTCTGCTCTGTTAAAGACTCTGTTAGGTGAATACAAATTAAGCTACAGGCTGGGAGAAAAATATTTGCAAAGCACGTATCTGGTCAGTGACTTGTGCCCAGAATATATTAAAAACTCTCATAACCCAATAATAAGAAAGCAAACAATTCAATTAAAAATAAGCAAAATATTTGAAAGAAGATATATGGATGACAAGTGAGCGTATAAATAAAATGTTCAATGTTACATTAGTAATCACGGGGAAAATGAACATTAAAGCCACAAGAAGATACTATTACAAACCTATTATAATTCAAAAGACTGACAATACAAACTAATGGTGAGGAATGTAGAGAAAATGGAACTCATTGCTAGTGGAAACATAACCACTTTGGAAAAGAGTTTTTGGTATTTCCGGCTGGGCACAGTAGCTTATGCCTGTAATCCTACCACTGTGGGAGACTTAGGCGGCCGTATCACTTGAGGTCAGGAGTTCGAGACCAGCCAAACCAACATGGCAAAACCCCGTCTCTACTGAAAAAATAAATCAATAAAAATTTTTAAAAATTAGCCACTTAATGATGGTGCATGCCTGTAGTCTCAGCTACTGTCTTTATCCCAGCTACTCAGGAGGCTGAGGTTGCAGTGAGCTGAGATCTTGCCACTGAGTGACAGAGTAAGGCTGTCTCCAAAAAAAAAAAAGTTTGGCATTTTCTTAAAATGATAAACATATGCCTATCATATGGCCCATCCTTTTCATTCATAGCTATTTTCCAAATAAATGAAAGTATATTTCCTTAAAGATGTGTACACAAATGTCTGCAACTGTATTTACAATACCCCCAAAATGAAAACAACCCAAATGTCTATTAACAGATGAATGAATAAATAAACTGTTGTATACCCAAACAGTGGAAAATATCCAGCAATATAAAGGAATGAATCATTAATATACTCAATAATAGGGATGAGTCCCAGAAATAATTATGCTGAAAGAAGTCAGACAAAACAGTACCCACTGTGATTTTAACCTAAAGTTCAAGAAAATACAAACTACTCATCTATATAAAGAGAAAGGAGATCCAGGACTGGCAGGAGTGAGAGGTGGATGAGAAGGGCTGGGTGAGGGGATCATAGAACAGCATGAGTACACTTGGGGATGATGAATATGCACATCATTTTGATTGTGGTGATGAGTTTACACATATATCTATATCTTTATCTTAACATATTTTACAGTCTAAACATTTGCAATTGATAGTATGTCAATTATACCTCAATAAAACTGTTGTAAGAAACATTTTCCTAGCTTCTGTGAGATGCTTACATAAGCCCTCCTATGAACATGTCCTACTGCAAAGCTTATGTTCCCTTAAAACTCATTACAGATAGGATACATGAAGACTAAAATTATGTGACACAAAGTCAAAAGATGTAATTAAACATGATAATGTTATCGTCTTAAGGGCAACTACTATAAACGCAGGCACTCAACAGAACAAGAGTTCCCAAGACTAAGTTTAAGATCACAGGAAATAAAAGGGGGAAATATTATTACATCTGATTACAAACTGATCTGCAAACTGAAAAGCAGAATCAGGAAATGGTAAATGTCTTAATATGTTGCTTTTCCCTGCTTTTGGAATGAAGATAGGCAAATTACAAATTTTTTGATAGCATATTTCCAACTACAGGGAAAACCTAAGCATAGTCATTTATAAGTAACTGAGAAAGTGGAGCGATTGAATACTTGAACATATTCAGAGTTTTCTATAAACAGCAAATCCACAGATTATAAAGAGGGCTCCAAGCATAATGTTAGCTTGTCCTCGCAAATGTCCAAGTAGTGAAGGAAACCTCCTGGACCATTAATCTGTTTTTGTGCAATAAACCGGTGTTTATTCCTGTGGACACTAATGGTAGACACCATGAAATCGCAACAAATAAAATATCTAGATGAATTTATAAAGCACTTGCAAGTGCTTGAAGCCAGAGTCTGGGGGACAGGGGTCTCATTCATAGTTTCATTTGTTGTCTTGTATCCAATGCCAAACATAGGCGTACTGGTGCTACTCAACAAATCTTGGCTAACTTATGTCTTGTTTTATTTATTTAGAAACCATTTCAGAACCTGCTTTTTAGCACACTGAAATTTTATATCAGGCCATTTAAATTTAATATTTTAAAAAACTTCTCAGGGAGTATATTTCTGCTCTTCTATAGGTGAAATTAATAAAGTGAGTACAGGACAAAGACAACACTAGGGAAACCAAACACAGCAGAGTCGTCACCAAGACAACCAGAACAGAGGGACTTATTAGGACAGGGACGAACAAGCTATGGAGTCAAAGCTTGACAGAAAAGCAATAGAATTACTGAGAAGGCAAATAACCTCCAAATTAGTAAATCAATCTGATGCAAAGATTCGCAAGCCCTTCATAATTTCAAGGTTTCGCACTACTTAGAAAAGTGAAAAAATAGAGCAAAGAATAGATGCAATAGTCAAAAACTAATTAGAGAAGAAACTTTATCAGTAATAAGTAGTGGTGAAATTGCCAAAGGGCAATGAGTAGCAAAGAAAAGTATAGAGAGAAAATAACTGATGAAAGGTTGTCAGAAAGACGAGGGGACAAAACATTCTAACGTGAAACGTTTGGGAAGCTTAGTTGAGGAGTGAAGGATCTTAATCTGGACAGCCACATGTCAGGAAAATTGATTAAAAGGCCACACTGCACATTAGTAGAAGGTTACAATAGACTAGCAATATAAATGAATTTTGTTTTTACCCCGGAACCATATGTAAAAATGAATTGCCTAGAAACATAAACATGTAGGTGGTCAGAAGTTAAGACTAGTATCCTATTAATTTCTTCCTTACTCCATGCCCAAAGCAGCTTGTAAAATTCATTACATCCTGCATGAGTTTCTTAGAGCCATCATAACAAACTACCATGAGGTGAGTGCCTTCGAACAACAGCTCTGGAGGCCTGAAGGCTGATTAAATGTGCGAGGCTGCACTCTCTTTAGATAGCCTAGCCGGGAATCTGTTTCTTTTCTCATCCAGCTTCTGGTGGCTACAGGCTTTCCTTGGTTTACTGCTGTATCACTGCAACCTGTGCCTGTGTGGTTAGATTTTCGTCTCTTCCTCTGTGTTTCTCCCCTGTGTCTTTTATAAAGACACATGCGATTGCATTTAGGGTTCCCTCCAATTATCTGGCAATAGTACCTCATCTTAAATTCCCTAATCATATTTGTGCAATATTAGTTAATATCTTTTTGCTGTACTTTGCAGTATTTAGGAGTTCTGGTAATTAGGACATATTTTTTGGGACGCTATTATTCAACCCACTTTATATCAGCTCTTTGAAATAAATGTGTATATATATGTGTGTATGTATATGTGTGTGTGTGTGTCTGTGTGTGTGTGTCTGTGTCTGTGTGTGCCTGTATATGTGTGTCCATTTATATATATGAATGTTGCTAGTATAAAGGGAATAAAGTTACAATTTACAAATAACATAAAATGCAGTAGTTCCGTCCTTAACCATGGTTTTGCTTTTTTTTTTTTTTTTTTTTTGAGACGGAGTTTCACTCTTGTTACCCAGGCTGGAGTGCAATGGCGCGATCTCGGCTCACCGCAACCTCCGCCTCCGGATTCAGGAATTCTCCTGCCTCAGCCTCCTGAGTAGCTGGGATTACAGGCATGCGCCACCGTGCCCCGCTAATTTTTTGTATTTTTAGTAGAGGTGGGGTTTCACCATGTTGACCAGGATGGTCTCGATCTCTTGACCTCGTGATCCACCCACCTCGGCCTCCCAAAGTGCTGGGATTACAGGCGTGAGCCACCGCGCCGGGACCGGTTTTGCTTTTTGTTATTTCAGTTACCTGCAGTCAACTTCAGTCCGAAAACATGAAATGATAATTTCCAGAAATAATTCATAGTTTTAAACTGTGTATCACTCTAAGTAGACTGATGAAACTTCATGCAGTCATGCTCTGTTTTTCCCAGGATGTGAATAATCCCTTTGTCCAGATTATTTATGCTGTATATACTACCCTATTAGCTACTTTTTGGCTCTATTGATTATCAGATCATAAAAACAGTACATATAGGCTTAGGTATAGGCATCCACTGGGGACCATGGAACATATTCCATAAAAATTAGTGCAGATTACTGTACATGATACTTTTTATTGTAAATTCTCTATCAATTGATTCTCATGGTATGTTTTCAATTTTTGCTGAACCCCTGTATCGATAGTAAAACTATGGCTTCAATTGGCAAACATGTGTTTCTGACAGGAATGTTGATATACAATTTAGTTTCTATTAATGAGTAAGATGAAGATGAAATAATGAAGACAAATGTCAGAACTGCACTTATTCACCATAGCAGTAAGCAAATTTTTGCTGAATAGAATAATAGTTTTTGAATATTGAAAAGACATTTCTTCAGTTTTGGTGGTAGTCACAATGTAGCAGCTACAGATAGAAAAGAATGAAATTTAGTCTACATTATTAACATTTTCTCTATCACGTTCTTAAGCCTAGACAATAAACACAACAATAAGTCAAGTACTGATTTGTAGCATGTGCTGATTTATTTGGTGTAAATATTCCCACCATAGCTGAATTCAAGCTATTGACATGAAACTGCTAAATGCAGTGTTGGAAAGAGATGTTCAATTATACATAATTATATAGTATTTCCACCATAAGGACAATATCCAGTGACTAACCCAATATCGTAAGAAAAAGTAAACTACAATAAAATAGTAGGAAGCGGTAAACATTGACGTTTAATTCTTTCATTGTCAACATAGTTTTAACATTTCAAGTTTACATCATTAATTTTTATAAATGGCTATGTTTAACAAATGGCTTGCAAAGCTTCTGAGAATTTAAGTTGGGTTTTACAAGTAACTTAGAGCTAGTTCATACAAGCTGCTACATGATACGATGATGAAGAATTAGAAGAAACATTTTTTAAAACTTCACATCATTTACACAAAAATTAATGATACGTCAGCACTTCTAGTCAGAGAAAATGCATTTTAAAGTCTCCAATCTTTTCCAGAACTATTGCTACAACTCCTAATCAGATCTGGCTCCAAAGAGAAACACTAAGTTTTATGTGAAAGGTCTCAATAATTCAGTTATAATGAGCAGAACACGAAGCTAAATTTCCTGCTCTACATTTCAGAAAGTTTCAGCTGTTCCTACTGATGGGTCTCCAGGTAGATTTCATTTAAGAGTGAGCTTACTGATGAGTTCTAATTATGCCTAATTTCACATTCACCAACTAATTCACAGTTTGCTGTGTGACATTAGGCCAGTCACTTCCTTTTTCCGGCAGTTTCTCAATCTGCAAAATGTGGATGTCTTATCTCACAAGGGTGTAGTAAACTATAACAAATTAAAAACATTACATATCTAAAATGCAATTACACCATTAAAAACAGTAATTAAGAAAATTAGTGAGAAACCATGATAACTCCTCTGGAATCATGCCATTAATTTTTAAATAAGGAAAAGAGAAAATATAAAGGAGCAGGCTCATCACGATCTTTTATAATCTCTCTTTTGGGAGAAAGGAATCAGGCAACAGCTACTTTCTCTCAGAGAAAAATAGAGAGAAGCATGTGACCCCAGTCTGTTTCTATTATGCTAGCATCTGCAATCATTAGGTTCAAGTGGCATTTTAAAAAAAATTATTCTCTGCAAAAGAGTCCCAAGGAAACAATAATTATCATTTAATGGGATTCATAGCAGCACAATAAATATCACTGCTCTTCTCCACCTGAGTTCTAACCCAATTGAGAAAGGCAGATGGTCACCAAAATATCATCTTTAGTACTGATACCAGAGGATATGGCTTTAATCAGCAGGTAAGTGGGCTTTCTGATAATGGACATCACAATAAAATTGCCTTGCCTACGAGGTCAAAGGCAAAAGGCGATTGCATGCTTCTATCTTGGAATGAGGCCCTTATTATATACAGCCTTGGGGATTGAGATAGGAAGCTTCTCAGTTCCTGAAGAAGGCTTCCCAAGAGACAGAGATTAAGGGGCCAGCTCCTTTATACCCAGTTTTTCTTCAAAACTTTCCCATCAGATAAGTCCTTCTTCACTGGAGCATAAATGGGTGATGAGGCAAAGAACGTCCCAGAATGTCATGATAATAGATCTCTCTACATGGAAGGAAATTTCAGGAGTGTCTTCCCAAACTTACCCCATCAATATTCAAAACGTTTAATGTAAGCAAAGAGAGAGAGAGAGCGGTAGGAGCTGTTTGTAGGTGTGTTATTCCCAGCAAAGAATATGGGATCAGGAAAAGGGACACTGCCCTTCAGTTCACCCCTAAGCAGCCAGGCTCAGTCCTAGATGCTCAGGTAAGTTGAACAATTTAAGTTCACACAGCAAACCGTATTGTATGCCTAGACCATGTGCTCTTTGAAAGCAGAGATCATAGCTTAATAATCACTTAATAATGGACAATTTAATGATAGCCTTGCACATTATAAACAATAGTAAATATTTACAGAAGAAAGGAAATGAATGAAGAGAGAAAGAAGGAAATGAAGAAAGAAAGAGGGAAGGAAGGAAGGAAGGAAGCAAAGAGCTGGGCATGGTGGCTCACGCCTGTAATCTCAGCACTTTGTGGGGACCGAGGTGGGTAGATCACGATGTCAGGAGTTCAAGACCAGCCTGGCCAACATGGTGAAACCCTGTCTCTACTTAAAATAGAAATATTAGCTGGGCGTAGTGACGTGTGCCTGTAATCCCAGTTACTTGGCAGGCTGAGGCTGGAGAATTGCTTGAACCTGGGAGGCAGAGGTTGCAGTGAGCTGAGATTGTGCCACCGCACTCTAGCCTGGGCTGGACAGAGTGAGATTCAAGAAAGAAGAAAGGAAGAAAGGAAGAAAAGAAAGAAAGAGAGAAAGAGAAAGAGGGAGAGAAAGAGAAAGAAATTGAGAGGTAAATTCAAACCTAAATCTGACTAACTTCAAAAACATAGGTCCTTTTACCACTTATGTTGCCCCCATGTTAGTGTTAGAACTGGGCTTCATGACTACTGGAATATTATTACACAACTAGCAAGGCTGTACTCTTGAACCCTCACATCTTTATTAAGAGCATTAAGTCTCTTTAAGGGCAATGTGCTCAGTGTTCCCACTAGCTCAGATATTGTACTGGATACTTGCTGAGATGATATATAATCTCAGGTCTTCAAGCCAGACTGAGAAAAGCAAAATAAATGACATCTAATACATAATGGTGCTTATAATCATACTTAAGATCAGAATGTTCTGTCATAAATAACAGTGTTACTACAAGCTTATATTAGCATATTTAAGGCATTCCCTGTAAACACAATTGCAAGGTTAGGATTGTCATTCTTTTTCTGTTAAAGGTTGTTCTTATAACTGACAAACATTGATAGATGAGATTAATCCTTTTAACTCATACATTCAAAAGATGATTTTTCATTATGTTCATAGCTGTATGAGCATACGATAAGTATTAAGGAATCACAAGCAATACGTTGGTCAAAAAATTCAGGAAAGAATTGAAAGTGATCACGGAGTTCAAGTGGGTTTTTTGCTGTTCACGTTTTCTGAGATTTAGGGATTCTACTTAAAAAGAAAAACTAAGCTCTCAGTGTGTACACTGAACTATTTAAAAATTAAGGTGAAATTTCAAAGTGATTTAATTATAGGAAAAAACATTGAGTCATCTTTTTAACTTCTCTATTCAGTAAATGTGAATCTCTCCTTTTCTGAAGATTTCCATGTAAAGATCCTATAAGCCTTTATTTTAGAGCCACCTACTGCACTGAGGGCTAAGACAGAAGGTGGCTGTCCTCTGGGTCTCACTGCACTTTATTCACACAGATAACAGTAACTGGCCACATGAAAACAGGCCCGGATAATAACCTCTTCACATCTTTTTTGGTCTTAAATATCATGGTCTATGATTATATGAAAAAGTCGCAATTTCAGACAACTGGTGTCCAATGTAGTCAAGTTGCAAAATTGCTGTTATCATCCAGCAGCTCTTGTGTACCCACCGCAGCTCCAGGCACTGACTTATCTTCCTCTGACTCAGAAGTGTCAGCTGCATCAGAGCCTGACTCTTCTGAGCAGTGATGGGAAGGATTATACCTCAATTAAGCCTGATCCCCGACTCCAGGCAAGCCAGTCTCCTTCAGTGCCAGGAACACTACACACTCAGGCTTTCATTCCAATATGCTTTTACAACGCTTATTCAAATTCAAATTCGTCTTTACATCTCCCTCCTCTGTATGAGTTTTCTATTGCTACCTTAACTAATTATCACAAATTTAGTAGTTTCAAACACCACAAATCTATTATATTACTGTTCCTATGGTAAGAAATACAACGTGGGTCTCTGGGTGAAAGTCAAGGCATCAGCAGGGCTGTGTTCCTGCATGGAAGCTCTAGAGGAGAGTCAATTTCCCTGTCTAGCAGCTGTCCACAATCCTTGGCTTGTCCCCCTTCCTACCATCTCTAATGCCAGCCTCACCACACCTCTGTTCTTTCTTTCATAGTCACCCCTGCCTCTAACCACATCCAGGAAATGTTCTCTATCTGTAAGGACCCAGATGATTAGATTAAACCTTCCAAAATAGTGGAAGAAAATCTTCCCATCTCAAGGTCCACCCTGGTAATCACGTCTTCAAAGCCCCACATGCCATGTAAGGTAGCATATTTCCAGGTTTCAGGGCTTAGGAGAGACTTCTTATAGAGTGTGTGGGGTGAAGCATTATTCTGCTTTTCACCTCCTCTGTGAAACCTCCCATAATCATTCCAACTTTCACTTATTAATCTGTCTCTTGCAGAATTGGAATGTATGTGTCCAATAATTTAGCTATTCATTATTTCAGACTTTTAAGCATTTGATTCTTTCAAATGTGTTCTGGTAATTATAAAGTTTCTGAATGCAGAGCCCTTGCTCAAGGTGAACTGTGTCTTCTGGCTTTGTCTCTGTCATGTCTATGGTGCTGAGCATTCAACAGTGAGCAGATTTCTTAGATATTTCTTTGAACGTTAAAAAAAATTTTGTAGTTTATAAGGCACTTTTAGTTATATAATCTATTTTTTTAAACCCAAATTGAATACCAAAAAATGAACACCAGAAGGATGAAGTGAGAACCTTAGGTAATCCCACAATAAATCAGTACACTTTCATCACCTCAAGTTAAAAGCCTCATAAGTAATAACCTTTCAGTCATCATTACATAAAAGGTAAGTAATTGTATTTAGATGTGTAATTCCCATGATTTACCAGTAGAAATAACTACCATTTTCATAAACCAGTATTATGTGCCATTATAATAAAATATTTTAATGAGAGAATATGAAAAATATTTAAATATCAAGGAGTACTATGGTTTTGCATTATGGTATTTGTTCCTTTACATTCTTATTGTGTGTACTACTGGGATTTAACAATGAGTGGTTAGGTCAAAGTAGTTTTTAGCAGTGGAATCATGCTAAATTCGCCCCATTCCTGGCCAATGTTGTAATGCTACCCACAAAACTTTCTATCAGTCACAACTGAGGATACTTTGGTCCCTATCCAACTTAGTCACTAAAATCTGACTGATATTAAGAATTTTCTGGATCCGTTTTTAAATAGAATTGAGGGTAATTGATAATTCTCAAGAGCAGTTTATTGCTGAGATAAAAATGGTAAAACAAGTACACAAATCACATATTGTTTCTAATTGGCCACAGTGAAAAAGATGATATAATCAATGTTTTAAGTGATATAGTAAATGAAGGTTGTTATGATGATCTCACTGGACTTGAGGACAAAAAGATATCCCATTCGATTAAAAAGTGATAAAGTTGTTTTTACACATATACAGTCTGAATTTATAATGTTACATTATGCTGAATCAACTAATATTTACATTTAATTTATGAAATGGCTTACATAAAAAAAGAAATTCTGTCATTTGCAGCAACATGGATGGAATTGGAGATCATTATGTTAAATAAAATAAGCAAGAAACTAAAAGACAAGTGTCAAATGTTCTCACTCATATGTGGGAGCTAAGTTGATTCCATAAAGGTAGAGAGTAGAATAGTGGTTACCAGAGGCTAGGGAGTTTGTGTGTATGGGGGATGGTATGAGGGGATGAAGAAAAGTAAACTAAAGAAGCAGAAATTCTGCCCAGGGCAATCAGACAAGAAAAAGAAATAAAGGTATTCAAATAGGAAGAGAGGAAGTCAAATTATCTCTGTTTGCAGATGACATGATTCTATATTTAGAAAACCCATCATCTCAGCCCAAAAGTCCTTAAGCTGATAAGCAACGTCAGCAAAGTCTCAGGATACAAAATCAATGTGCAAAAATCATAAGCATTGCTATACACCAATAACAGACAAACAGAGAGCCAAATCATGAGTGAACTTCCGTACACAATTGCTACAAAGACAATAAAATACCTAGGAATACAACTAACAAGGGAAGTGAAGGACCTCTTCTAGGAGAAATACAAACCACTGCTCAATTAAATAAGAGAGGACACAGACAAATGGAAAAACATTCAAAGAATCAGTATTGTGAAAATGGCCATACTGCCCAAAATGATTTATAGATTCGATGCTATCCCCATCAAGCTACCATTGACTTTCTTCACAGAATTGGAAAAAAGAAAAAGAAAAAAAAAAAACCTTAAATTTTATGTGGAACCAAAAAAGAACCTGCATAGCATAGCCAAGACAATCCTAAGCCAAACAAAAACAAAAACAAAACAAAACAAAAAAGCAAAGCTGGGGGCATCACACTACCTGACTTCAAACCATACTACAAGGCTACAGTAGTCAAAACAGCATAGTATTGGTACCAAAACAGACATATAGATGAATGAAACAGAACAGAGGCCTGAAAAAATAACGTCACACATCTACAATTATCTGATCTTTGAAAAACCTGACAAAAACAAGAAATGGGGAAAGAATTCCCTTTTTAATAAATGGTGTTGGGAAAACTGTCTAGCCATATGCAGAAAGCTGAAACTGGATCCTTTCCTTACACATTATACAAAAATTAACTCAAGATGGGTTAAAGATTTAAATGTAAGACCCCAAACCATAAAAAACGTAAAAGAAAACCTAGGCAATTTACCATTCAGGACATAGGCATGGGCAAGGACTTCATGACTAAAACACGAAAAGCAATGGCAACAAAAGCCAAAACAGACAAATGGGATCTAATTAAAGAAAAGTGCTTCTTCACAGCAAAAGAAAGCATCATTAGTGTGAACAGGCAACCTACGGAATGGGTGAAAAATTTTGCAGTCTACCCATCTGACAAAGGGCTAATATTCAGAATCCACAAAGAACTTAAATTTTTCAAGAAAAAAACAACCCCATCAAAAAATGGGCAAAGGATATGAACAGACATTTCTCAAAAGAAGACATTTATGCAGCCAATAAACATATGGAAAAAAGGCTCATCATTACTGGGCATTAGAGAAATGCAAATCAAAACCACAATGAGATACCATCTTACACCAGTTAGAATGGCGATCATTAAAAAACCAGGAGAAAACAGATGCTGGAGAGGATGTGGAGAAATAGGAACACTTTTACGCTGTTGGTGGGAGTGTAGTTCACCCATTGTGGAAGACAATGTGGTGATTCCTCAAGGATCTAGAACCAGAAATACCATTTGACCCAGCAATACTATTACTGGGTATATACCCAAATGGTTACAAATCATTCTCCTATAAAGACACATGCACTCATGTGTTTATTGTGGCCTGTTCACAATAGCAAAGACTTGGAACCAACCCAAATGTCCATCAATGATAGACTGGACAAGGAAAATGTGGCACATACACACTATGGAATACTATGCAGGCATAAAAAGGATAAGTTTATGTCCTTTGCATGGACATGAATGAAGCTGAAAACCATCATTCTCAGCATACTAACACAAGAATAGAAAACTAAACACCGCATGTTCTCACCCGTAAGTGGGAGTTGAACAATGAGAACACATGAACACAGGGAGGAGAACATCACCCACTGGGGCTTACTGGGGCATGGGGGCCTAGGGGAGGGATAACATTAGGAGAAATACGTAATGTAGATGACAAGGTGCTGGATGCAGCCAACCACCATGTCACATAACACACCTGCATGTTCTGCACATGTACCCCAGAAATTAAAGTATATATAATAAAAGACTCATTGGTTGTCCAGCATTGAAAAGGAAGAGGTGATGAATAAATAGTACACATGTGGAATTTTTAGGGTGGTAAAACTATTCTGTATGATACTGTCATAGTGGATATTATAGATTATTTTATATGGTTTTATATTATTATAGATATGGATACAATGATGAACGGTATGCATTTAGAAAAGCCCATAGAACTGTACAACACAAAGAGTGAACTCCAATGTAAACGACGTACTTTAGTTTATAAAAATATGTCTACATTGGTTTATCAGTTGTAATAAATGTTATCAGCTGTAACCACATATACGGAGAAGTGTGTAATTGGGGAAACTGTATGAGAAGATGAGAGAAGAGAAAATATATGGGAACTCCCTAGAATTTCTGTTCAATTTTTCTTCAAAGTTAACAGCGATTAAGAAATAATGGCTATTACTTTTAAGAAGGCAAAATCAAGTTATAAGTTACAGCAAATAGGAAGCTTTTTATTTTAGATGAAAAAATATTAATCATAAAGCATTGAATATGTTTACTTTATATCCCTTCTTACACATATGCATACCTTACTAGACAACTGTATAACACTTCTACTCATAAAACTAACAGAACAGGAATTATGGGATAAAGAAGAAATAAACACAACTATAATTCTATGAATGATGTATTTGATAATAAATATATTTATATACCAGACTTACTATATGCCATAAAAATGTATTATTTTTAACCCCTAAGAGAAATATAAAAGTAGAATTGCTAGAAAATATAATATTTAGATTATTAATAGAAAAATGAATGTTCACTGTGTGTGATGAACTGAACTGTAGTGTGTTCAGTGAAAGGTTTTCAGAAATTCCAGTGTTTCTCTAGAGAGAGTAGGGATGCTATTTATTCTCTCCTTGCTGCATCCTCACACTGGGAAGGAGTCACTTTGTTCTTCACTCAGACTAGAGAGAAGGAAAAAAGAGTTTTGTGAGCTACTCTCAGAATTAACTGCAAAGCAATACATGATATTCACCATCTCAAAAGGGAAATGAGCCAGTGTGGTGAGACTGTCGTAAATCTTTTGACTTTCTCTTTCCCATTAATATTCTTTTGACAAATAAAAATTGTTGAACTATTTCATTCATTTGTCCATGTATTCATTCACTGAGTAAATAGCATTGGAGTTCCTACCATCCATTCTAGACACTGGCAGTAGAGCAGTGATCAAAGTGGACTAGATCCTTGCTCTCACCCAGCACCTGTACTTACAGGAAAAGGCAGAAAATAGACATGCAAACAAATATAGGTTATGAGGCTTTTGATTAGTGGAAATGTTGTAAATAAAAGTAAACAAGGTAATGTAATAGTATCACCAAAGGCAGGGTGTGGCTGAAGAAAGAGTAGACCACAAAACTCTGAGATGACATTCAAGTTGAGAACTAAATTACACAATTTATTACATGAACATTGATTGAGTAATATTACATCCTGGATACCGCTCTAAGAAATCAAATTTCTACAATCATGGAGCTTACAATTTAGTGGGGAGGAGGAAGAAACAGAAAATATGTAAATAGGCAAATAGATTAATAGCATAATTTCATATTGTGATCAATGCTATTTGAAAAAATAAGACAGTATAGGGAGATCTAGAGTGAAAGTATGTGCATTTTAAATTTTGAACAATAATCTGTTGTATTAGTCCATTCTTACACTGCTATAAAGAACACCCCAAGACTGGGTAATTTATGAAAGAAAGAGGTTTAATTGACTCACAGTTCTGCATGGCTGGGGAGGCTTCAGGAAACTTACAATCATGGCTTAAGGCACCTCTTCACAGGACAGCAGGAGAGAGAATGAGTGTCAGCAGGGTAAATGCCAGACGCTTATAAAACCATCAGATCTCGTAGAAACTTGCTAAGTATCAGGAGAACAGCATGGGGAAACTGTCCCGATGATTCAAGTACCTCCCACTGGGTCCCTCCCATTACACATGGATTATGGGGACTACAATTTAAGATGAGATTTTTGGGTAGGAACACAGTCAAATGATATAAGCCATAATCTGCAGAAAGGGTCCTATACCCCACCAGCGCTACATCAGAATGAAAATTTCTGTATATGCTGGCCAAGTCACTACATTATCAAAATCTTTAATCACTGCTTATTTGACATATGAAAATGTGATGTCACTGTAGTTTTAATTTGTATCCTTCTATTTATTTCTTTGTTTTCAACTACCTTAAGTCTTTAATTTGTTTTCAAAGTCTGTAGTCGTTAATAATTACTAACACAGTTTTTAAGTCAATTATCACCAGTTAATCTTGGAAATCTACTACTTCCCTTGGTGTTTCTTTTACTTTCTGAAATAAACCCTTTACTATATCTTTCAATAAAAACCTGTGTATGTATCAAAAGATTTTTACTCTGCCTTCCTTCATGAATGTTTAATGTTTTTCTAATAGTCTTTGAATACATGATCTCTTCCATTATCTTCTGGCATTTGCTTCTGGCAATGGTATATCTGCTTTCTATCTCATTGTTGGTTTTGAAGGTAATTTATTCTCTCTGGTAATTTTGAAATTTATTTTTGTCTTTGGGTTCTTTAACTTCACTGAAATATGTGTAAATGTGAATTTATTTTTATATCTTGCTCAAGACTTTGCTTGTTCCTCCAATTTGAAATCTCTACTTCATTGCCTCTTGAAATATTAATGCCTCTTATCTCAAAGAAAGGGCTTCTCTGCTTGGTTTTGAGAATAGCATAAGGGGTTTTTTTTGTCCTATTTTGTGGGGAATAATGTGATTGATAAGGAGACAAGATCCTAAGCCATACCCAGGCTTCCTGGATAATTCTTGAAGACTTAAAACTAGAAAGCTACTGAAACTAAATGACGGGTGCCTGCTTTAAGGAAGGAGAGCAAGGGGAAGCAGTCAAGATCTGAGAATGAGGCGTTGGTTTCAAACAACACATTTTTAAAATTTTAAAGTATTTAATTTTTTTCTTCCAACTTTTAGGTTCAGAGGTACCCGTGCAGGTTTCTTATGTTGGTAAATTGCATGCTGCTAGAGTTCATTGTAGAAATGTTTTTATCACACAGTTAGCATAATACCCAATAGATTTGTTTTATTTGTTTTGTTTTGTTTTGTTGTTTTTTGAGATGGAGTCTTATTTTGTTGCCCAGTCTGGAGTGCAATGGAGTGATCTTGGCTCAATGCAACCTCTGCCTCTTGGGTTCAAGCGGTTCTTCTGCCTCGGCCGTCCAAGTAGCTGGAACTACAGGAACAAGTCACCACTCCTGGCTGTTATTTTTTGTATTTTTAGTAGAGATGGGGTTTCACCATGTTGGCTAGGCTAGTCTTGAACTCCTGACCTCAAGTAATCCACCCGCCTCAGCCTCCCAAAGTGCTGGGATTATAGGCATGAGTGACCACTCCTGGCCGCAGTAGGTATTTTTATTTTTTATTTTTACACTTCTCCCACCCTGTACCCTAGAGTAGGCTCCAATGTCTATTGGTCCCCTCTTTGTGTCCATGTATGCTGAATATTTACTTCCCACTTATAAGTTAGAACAAGTAGTATTTGGTTTTCTATTCCTACATTGGATCAAATAGGATAGTAGCCTCCAACGGCATCCACACTGCTGCAAAGGACATAATTTCATTCCTCCTTATGGCTGCTCAGTATTCCATGGTGTGTATATGTATCACATTTTCTTTAACCCACTCCATTGCTCATGGGCATCTGTATTGATTCCATGTCTTTGCTATTGTGAATAGTGCCAAGGAACATACACATGCATGTGTCTTTATGGTAGAATGATTTATATTCCTTTGGGTATATACCCATTAATGGGATTGTTGAGTCAAATGGTAGTTCTATTTTAAGTTCATTGAGAACTTTCCAAACTGCTTTTCACAGTGGCTGAACTAATTTACATTTCCACCAGCAGTGTATAAGGATTTCTTTTTCTCTGCAGCCTCACCAACATCTATTATCTTTTTACTTTTTAATAATCATCATTATTGCTTGTGTGAGGTGGTATCTCATTCTGGGTTTGATCTGCATTTCTCTAATGATTGGTGATGTTGAGCATTTTTCCATATGCTGGTTGTCCATGTGTGTGTCTCCTTTTGAGAAGTGCTTGTTCATATCCTTTGTCCATTTTAACGAGGTTGTTTGTCTTTTGCTTGTTAAGTTTCTCATAGCCTCTGAATATTAGATGTTTGTCTGATTCATACTTTATGACTCTTTTCTCCCATTCTGTGGATTGTCTGTTTATGTTATTTATAGTTTCATTTGCTGTTCAGATGTTCTTTAGTTTAATTAGGTCCCACATCAATTTTCAACAATAATTCTTAAATGAATGAATAAATGAATGAATGGCTATTAAGGAGTTCACTTTCAACGTAACAGAGTATCAATATTTTCAAAGCTAACCATCAAGGTCTTTATATTCATTGGGCAAATCAACACGCTTCTGAGGAAATTAATTAGATATCTAAATAACATCACTTCAATTTTCTCTTTTGGTTTGCTTTACCTTGGAAAGTGTACAGCTTTAGAAAGAGGCAGAGTTAACAATGACATGTGTGGTCAACACATTCAGGATATATCTGTCTAGCAGTCTTTTATTGACTGATATTAGTAAAACTGTGCATTTCCTGGTCTAGTCTTATGGAAAACCTGTGAAAACTGAAAAATCAGTATTTGACTTGATTGATGACAGAACTCTGAAAGTATTCATGTACTTGACTGCTGTGGCAGTCAAGTTATTTTCATTTAGTGATAAAGTGCAAGTCTATATCCGAGAATATCTTATCCAATATTCACCAGCTATAAAACCAAAGACAGTGTTCTCTCTCATCAATAACTCTGCAGAAATAACTGTCTGGATAACGGGAATGGAGGCATTGCTGTGAACTAAAGCCCTGGCAGTCTGCCCAGAACTCTATGTTCATCTAAAAACAAAGTACTTATTCTTTTCCATGTACAAGGTAAGAGTAGTAAGAAATTCAACTATGTAGAATCAATAGTCGACATTCTGGAGTCAGAATGCTTGGTTCAAACCTCTGTGTATTTCTTGCTAGTCAGATGATCTTGGACAAGTGATAGAATCACATAAATCCTCAACTTCCTCATCAGTAACTGCTTAGGGTAACTGTATCCTTCCCTCAATAAAAGATATTGTAAGATTAAATGAGGATAACTTGAATGCTTCTTAATTGTATGTGATCAATAAGAACAATTTTCCAAGTACTTTCTTAATATGAAACATAGAATAAGTAATTAAATTATCATTCTGTAACGTGAGAATTACTGTTTATTGATCTGGGTACCAAATACTTGACTGAAATTATCTATTGGGATATACCCATATATACAACTATTTGAGTGGTACTTTGATTTTCTTTAAATCAAAGACCTCATAAACAGTTATAATTGAACCACATTGTAGAATAAACTACACAGTTTTACTAGACAATTATTATCTCAAACATAAATACATATTCAACAGGCTACAAATAGTATTTAATTTGGCACTTATATTGATTTACTGTTTCCTCTTTCTGGATTTAGTGGGACTTTTTAGCCAGGAATCTCTGAAGTGTATCTTTCTTCTGATTACAATTATATCCCCATCTTTCATTGTTGAATCCTCTGTTGACCAGAATAATTATCCTGTGTAATCAATGCAACATTAAATCTTTTAATGTCAATATCTGAGAGAGATTCTTTTTTCCCTCCTTCTTCAATAACTATCATGTACAGTGCTGAAATTTAAGATTTTTCTCTTGTTTAGTGCCTCTTCTGTAAAATGCTGGCTATAGATGCTTATCCCTTAGTACAAAGGATACAATACAGGAAGTGACTAATTCCTTCATTTGCAAGGTGCTGTGGTTCTGTGCAATATCTCTTGAATCAGAATTCACGATTTTGTAATCTTGTCCCTGAATCATCAAGATAATGGGAGTGATTTTATTACCAGCTTCATTTCAGCAAGAGCAAAGCTGTTTTCAGGTTGAGAATAACCTCTGGGTAGTTAATATGCTACCTGGAAAGAAAATCATCCTTACTCATCAGATTTAAAGAACGTTTCAGTTTAGTTAATGCTTACAGTGCAGCACTAACATGCACTAGTGTTTTTCCTAAAGTCATTAAGAGCTGAGACATTAAATTGTTGTTTTCTTACCCACTTTTACTTGTTTGTTTAGGTTATACTTTCACATATATTATAAATGCATGATCCTCAAGATACTCTGTATTGGGGGCTGGGCAAACAGCTCCCTCAGAAAACACCAAGACTTGAGGAATCCCCTGGATGACTCTGTTGTGACTGGGAAAAACCAAGATGAGGACTCAGACTGTAAATCCACATCCAGTATTTGCTTTAGCTGCCAGAATGTCTTCATCACATATTGTTTTTATTGAACACCAGTTACTTCATTATTTCCTGGTCTTTAGTTCGAAAAAATAAAGCTTACCAAAGAAGAGACTAGTGTTATACTATTATATATATTTTTTTCATTTCTGTTGTTAACGTAAGTTCTATATTTGGGTACATATATTTGGGTACATAGTAAGTAAATAATATTTACTGTCATTATTCCTACATAGCAATTAATGGAAATAAAGTACAAAGTAGAATATTAAGTCTCTGAAAAGGTTTACTCACGGTCGCGACACCTGGTGTACTTTGAGAACAGTGTAATACAATGAGAAAACATAGGCATCAGGACAGGGAGGCATGGGTTCAGGTCAACTCTGCCTCTTATTATTAGTAGTTGTTTGACATTGGCAAGCCATTGACACAGTCTGACCTTTAGTTTCTTCCTATGTAAAATGAGTATTGAATCCTAATTTACAAGATTGTTTTGAGTATACTAGAATATGTAAAAGAGTGAATGGCATACATTCAATATTCAATAAATTCTAAACATAAAAATTGATTATATGGCTTAGAAAACTTGAAGTATAGAGAAACCAGAGAACATTTTCAGAGTCAGAAAATAATACACTGTTAGAGCTTGAAAAATAATCCATGAGTCATCACACGGTTGTTTACTCACCTCGAATGAGATAAGCAATCAAGTGTTTTCATTTATAGAAAAAAAAAAACACTGATAGTCCTTGGCAAGAACTGTTTAGAGAGCCATGCAAAATAAATGGATTTGACACTCCTGATTTACCACTCGTGAGAGGCAAGGAATTTAGTGACTCTATACATAATACCTTTGACCATATGGAGAACCAATGAACATAATGAAGCTGGTTGGTTGCTCCTAAGTTCAGTGGACAAAGTGATGAAAGAAATGATGAACTCGGGGATTCTGTCTCCCGGCTTCAGAAGCAGTTACTGAGTCTCACATCTGCTAAGATTGCCCAGAATATGAATGTCTTATCTACTGTAATGAAAGAGCTGAAACTGTGGAAAAATAGACTAAAGCTCTTATCATGTGAGTGGCTGACCTGCAATGAAAGGTGCATGCACAGCCTTGCCAGGTGTCTACTGTTAAAGTGAGGATTGGAAAATAATGGAACCCTGCAACTTGGAATGGAGTTGTGTGTGAGGACCCTGGTGAAGCTGAGAATGCTGAGTTTGTAAACTCTGATCAACCTTTTTGCCAGAAGGAACAGCTTTCTGATCCCCAGTAGTGGCAACATCCCCCCTCCCCCAACCCATGCTGTCATCTGCCTTTCCACCTTTGAGGAGATAAACCCTGCACTGCCTCAGGCATCAGTGATGACCTCTCTTGTGGCAGTTGCTAGGCAAGATAATGATGATTCTCCTCTGTTTGCTTCTAGACTTATAATTAGACTAAAGTCCTAACACCTCTGTTTGCTTCTAGACTTATAATTAGACTAAAGTCCCAATGGGCCCCTAGAGGTGAGGTTGAGAGTGTGACCCATGAGGAGATACACTACACTAAAAATCTGATTGAGTTTCCTAATTCATATAAACAGAAATCTGGAGGATAGGCATGACAATGGATTTGAAGTGTGTGGGATAATGATGGAAGGAAAATACAGTTGGATCAGGCTGAATTTATTAATTTGGGTTCCCTAAGTAGGGACTCTGCATTTAATGTTGCAGCTCCGGGAGTTAAAAAAAAAAGGTTCTAATAATTTATTTGCTTGGTCAGTTGAAATATGAATTAAAGATGGCCCACAGTGAGCAAGCTGGAAATGCCTGATCTCCCTTGGTTTAATGTAGAGGAAGGGATCCAAAGACAGGGAGATTGGGATGGTGGAGTGGATTAGTCATTTTAGACCTACTCATCCCAGCTGAGAGAGTTTAGAAGATACACTCTTGATGAATGCCTTGCAAAATAGATTTGTGAGGGCAGCACCTGCATCTTCAAGGGGTCCTGTAATTGCTGTTCTCTGTATGTCCGATTTAACAGTGGGACCCGCAGTCACTCAACATAAAATTTAAATACAATGGAAATATTGGATCTTGAGGTGGCAGGGGTCAAATGGCAGCAGTAAACTGTCAAAGGCAAGGTGGGCATAGCTGCCATAATGGACAGCAGAGGCAAAGCAGCAATCAGAATAGTCTGACTCCTATTGTCAGGCATTGGCTAATTAATCAAGGTTTCCTAGAAGTGAAACTGATAGGAACCTACTGTATTACTACTTAATTTACACAAGCAGAAAAATTCTAGATTAAATTAACAAAAGACTAATTTGAATTATGAAAACAGAGAACCATGGTCCCTCAATCAGTTTTCAGACTTGAGTCAGTTTACTGATCCAGAACCCCTTGAATTAAGGGGAGGCCGAGTCACCTTGAGGAAGGACCCCACTACATTACTAAGAATTTATGGAGTGACTCTTTCTCCTATCCTTCCCAAAGGAGACCTCCAGCCTTTTACCAGGGTAACTGTACATTGGGGAAAGGGAAATAATCAGACATTTTGGGGACTACTGGACACGGGCTCTGAGCTGACATTGATTCTAGGGGACCCAAAACGTCATTGTGATCCTCCAGGTAAAGTAGGGGCTTATGGAATTCAGGTAATTCATGGATTTTTAGCCCAGATCTGACTTCGAATGGGTTCAATGGGTCCCCAGACTCATCCTGTGGTCATTTCCCCAGTGCCAGATTTGCATAATTGGCATAGACATACTGAGTAATTGGCAGAACCCCCACATGGGCTCCCTGGCTGGTATGGTTAGGGCTATTATGGTGGGAAAGGCCAAACTGAAGCCATTATAGCTGCATCTACATAGAAAAATAGTAAATCAAAAAAATCTCATCCCTGGAGGGATTGTGGAGATTATTGTCACCATCAAGGACTTGGAAGACGCAGGGGTGGTGATTCCCATCACATCCCCATTCAACTCTTCCACTTGGCCTGTGCAGAAGACAGATGGATCTTGGAAAATGACAGTGGATTATCATAAGCTTAACCATGTGGTGACTCCAATTGCAGCTGCCATACTAGTTGTGGTTTCATTGCTTGAGCAAATTAACACATCTCCTGGTAACTAGTATGCAGCCATTGACTTGACAAATGCGTTTTTCTCCATTCCTCTTCATAAAGCCCCCGAGAAGCAATTTTCCTTCAGCTGGAATGACCAGAAATATACCTTTACTGTCCTATCTCAGGGGTATATCAACTCTCAGGTTTTGTGTCATAATCTTATTCAGAGAGAACTTGATCACTTTTTGCTTCTGCAAGATATCACACTGGTCCATTACATTGATGATATTATGCTGATTGGATCCAGTGAGGAAGAAGTAGCAAACACACTGGACTTACTGGTGAAATGTTTGCATGCCAGAGGATGGAAAATAAACCTGACTAAAATTCAGGAATCCTCTACCTCAGTAAAATTTCTAGGGACACATTAGTATGGGGCCTGTTGAGATATTCCTTCTAAGGTGAAGAATAAGTTGCTGCATTTGGCCTCTCCTACAACCAAGAAAGAGGCACAATGCCTAGTTGGCCTATTCGGATTTTGGAGGAAACGCATTCCTCATTTGGGTATGTTACTCTGGCCCATTTATTGAGTGACCAGAAAGGCTGCCAGTTTGGAGTCACTCCACTAGGAAAAAAACCATGACCTGCTGAGGTGCTTACTGAAAGCAAAGGAAATACAGAATGGACAGTAGAAGAAGGTAGTCATCAATACCAGCTATGACCACCTGACCAGCTGCAGAAATGAAGACTGTAATTGTCATGAGTATTTCTTCCTTCTTTTGTTAAAAGCATGTTTGTGCCTGTATATGCTTGTACTAAGAAAATATATATTTATTTCCTTTCTCTTTTATCATGGGACATACGATTTATTGACTTCACATCAGCATTTAAGTATCGTTAACTTTATGTAATAGTATTTGAGTTGGGGATTGGTGAGTATCCAGTTGTATGTAGAATAGTTGTATTACTTAGGCATAATTATGACTTTATTATTGTCTTTATTTGAAGATTATGTATGGCCTCAGGTGATGTGTATGGGTTCAAGTTAACAATGGGTGGACTTATGATGGTTAATACTGAGTGGCAACTTGATTGGATTGAAGGATGCAAAGTATTGATCCTGGGTGTGTCTGTGAGGGTGTTGCCAAAGGAGATTAACATTTGAGTCAGTGGACTGGGAAAGGCAGACCCACCCTCAATCTGAGTGGGCACAATTTAATCAGCTTACAGTGTGGCTAGAACATAAGCAGGCAGAAAATTGTGAAAGGAGAGACTGGCCTAGCCTGCCAGTCTACATCTTTGTCCCATGCTGGATGCTTCCTGCCCTCAAACATCAGATTCCAAGTTCTTCAGTTTGGGGACTTGGACTGGCTCTCCTTACTGTTCAGCCTGAGATGGCCTATTGTTGGACTCTGTGATCTTGTGAGTTAATACTTAATAAACTCCCCTTTATATATATATCTATTTCATTAGTTCTGCCCCTCTAGAGAACCCTAATACAGGCTTAGAACATATTAAAGTGGCCCCTTAACCGGCACAAGATATCTGCCTAATCACAATTCTGCCATTCTTAGTCTTGATACTGAAACAGCCTCCGTATGAAAACTATTGTGTAGGAAGGCTTGACTTGACATTAAGCCAAGGGAAATAGAAGAACTTATAGTGCCTCATTAAAAAAAGGTAGATGGAATTGCTTATGACTTGTAAATGCTACATCAAATGTTTGACCTAATTTCAGTGGCACCATGGTTGGGCATTACACCAAATATAGGAGCAGTTAGGTCTGCCGTGTACAGCTGAAAACAGTTTTCGCCCACTAAAAATCAAATCTGAAAATTCCCTGTTTCATGTGTGATTAATGGTGGCTACACTCCATTCTCATTAAGGAATGAGAACAGAGGATTGAAGGAGTTATTGAGTACCCAAAGATTCATATTTTTATGCACATTTTAAAGAGGATTAATATGGATTTCTGAATGTATAATTGTAGTATATTTACAAGGAGATTTCAGAGAACTGTACCATCTTAAAACATTATTTTTTTTAACCAGTATTAACGGGTTGAAATTAAACACAAATATATGTATTTTTAAGTTCTGAATATAATAATTTCAGTAGATCTACCTCAATAACACACAATGAAATAATACTCATATGTTTTCAGTATATAATAGATATCAACTCTAGGATTACTGCCTTTACATTTCCTTTCATGTTTGCTTAACAAATGTTTTCTCATTTAGCTCTAAGACCACAAAATTCCACTGATGTATCAAACAAAGTAAAACAATATAAACCCTTAGGCTGCATTAAAATCTCCCTGTAGATGGGCACCCTGACGTGCACTTGTAGTCCCAGTTGAGAAGCTGAGGCAGGAGGATCACTTGAACCCAGGAGTTTGAGGCCAGTCTATGCAACACTGTGAGACTCCTTCTCCAAAAATAAATAAATAAAATAAGTTGTTGAATTGGCACTTGGTGCTATCTGATTCTGCATTTTCTATCGAACAATTGGAAGAGCTCTGCATAAAGATGCCCCCAGCTACAGCCCTAAAACAACCCATTTTCTTAGCTTATTTTGAACCGCATATCCAGTCTAAGATCAGCTGACTTTATTTAACCTGACTGAATCATGGCACAGAGAACCAGAGGGAAGAGATGGGGAAGAGAGATACACATATGTCAATAGTTCACCAAAAGTGTCTTCTCAAGAATCGGCCATTGGAAAACTTATTTCTTAAAAAATAGAGGCAGAACTATTGTTAGGAAGAGTGCACATTTTATTTAATACATAGTGTTCTTTTTATTATGGTGTAATGACTTTCTAGTCTACCTTAAATATATTTTCTAGACTGCTTCTAGAAAAAATATTCTATAGACACTTCCCCAACAGAACAGTCTTTGTTATCATTCTTTATTAATATTCACCCAAGATAAAAATGACACAGATTAAATTTATAATATAAAAGTAAAAAAGAAAATCAACATTTTCTTATATAAAATAGCTACTTTGATGTAACTGATTACCGATAATCAAATCCTCATGTCATTTTAATGCCTGAATCTTTAATGCACTTTTACAACTGAATACTATAAAAAAGGTAAAGACACACATGGCTGCACATAACTGGTGGGTTGAGCAAACATAACCAAAGAACTATGATCAACACAACTTTATTATTCTCATGATCCTTTTGAAATTTATTCGCAGTTACTTTTTCTTGTTTTCATTAAAAACGTTATGTGATGACTTTGTTTCAAAAAGCCCTCTGAATTTCAGTTAGGATCATTCAGTACAATAGCTTAAATCTTCATGATTCATTGAAAAATGAAATTCATTGCCACTTCTTCTAGCAATGTTCAATGATCTCCATCCCTCACCCTCCAGTATTACTGAGTATCAAGTGGGATGCATCTTTTCTGTGAAAACGTATAATTAACTATGATTAATTCTTTCTCTTTTTCTACTGAGAATGCCACCCCAGACTCCTAGTCTTTCTGGGATTGTATTTTGGATAAAACGGAATACAGAAAATTTCTGTTAATTGGCGTGGTGGTAACATATCTTTACATTCTTTGACTGGCACAGATTTAAATTCAAATCTTGGTCTTCTAGTTGTTTTTGTGGAACCCTCTGACAGACTGTGTACCACACAATCTGTCCTGTGCAGCCACTGGCTTCTCAGTGGTCCGTTTCCACACAGCCCATCACACAGTTGCCCTCTTGGGCGAGAATCAAGAAGGCTCCTTCTGGCCATTACTTTTCTGTGGCCCAGGGTTTTGTTATGGTTTTTCTTCTTCTGAAAAGAAACAGACCACTGCTCTGCCGCAAAGCTCTGACTTTCTCAGTCTCTGTCAGTATACTTACCAAGTTTCCATTGCAGGGCATATTCTCTGCATGGTCCCTTTGGGGTCAGTCTCACTGCAGATTGGGAGGTAGACTCCCTCCATACTTAGGCTAGCCAGAATTATCAAATAAACTACACCTACTTAAATTTTTATTTCAAATAGGAAATAAATAGTACAGTTTTTAGGACAAATTTATAGAAAGATTATGTATTGTTCATCTAAATTTTCAAATGTAATGGAAGTCCTCTATTTTATCTGGTTACTTTATCCACCTTCCCCTTGTCTTTGAGTGGGACAGGACAGGATCTTTCTCCAGTAAGGTCTCTTCTCGAAATCTCCTTCTCCACTCTTCATTGATTCTTGGCTATAATTCTAACAGGTGAAGGTAGGGAATTTAGTTCTTGGCTATTTCCTTTGACTAATGCAGTTGCTGTGCCTCAAAAGTCACTGTTTCTACAAGTCATTTAGCATGGGAAATCTATGTTATCTCAGAGCCCCAGTTTAAACTTCAAATTTAACTTCCTGTTTAATATATGTGATACAACATATCTCTATAAAATATTTAGGAAAAAAAAAGATCCTTCAGTGCCCTGTAGATACATGTAGATACAATGTATCTCTGTAAAATATTTAGGAAAAAAAGGCTCTTCAATGCCCTGTAGATTCACCTTCAAATATTTTGAAATCACAGTGTTTGGTCATTTCTTATTATTGCCATTTTTATTCTGGTGCCTTAGTTCTTCCAGGAGCAACAGTCCCAATATTCCTGGAATTGCACCTTTTCTAGTCTCAACCATGATCTCCTATGATTTTATTCTTTATTCTCTTCAGCTAAGGGTGGGCCTCTGACCCAAATCAGGACAGCCAGAATTGTCCACTGATAATTTATAAAAAATCTAGGAAAAAAATCAGTTGAACTAAACCTTTACCGTATAAAATTCAGAAGATATAATCTATCCTATTTCTTACTTTCTAGAAAAAACAATTGAGGTAACAGATACAGAGACAGCTGAGGCTCTGCTCTAATTATTTTTGT